>NC_081539.1:10021050-10621050 GCF_030273125.1 Centropristis striata
AGAGCCATTTTGGAAGCTGCAAAGGGTTGGAGATTGGACACGACGCTGAAGAAAGAACCATTTTTGTGTAAATAGGGAAACTGATCTGGCACTCAGCAGAGAAGAGATCCACATTCTCCACAGTGGAGAGCCAATTAAATTCTGACATGTGGTGTATGCATTCCTCTTCCAACAGGAAGTGATGGATTACAAGTTAACAATAGAAATTGTCTTCAAACCAGTGTTTTTCAAACTTTTTGTGCCCAAAAGCACAAGTCTCAAGGCACACCTGTATTCATATCAGGGAAAAATAGCCTCTATAACACACGTTATCACCTCTTATCTTATTTATATGAAATTGAATTATGAATTTAGTAGTTTAGTATGTGGACTACAACATATTTAGTCTTATTATCCAACTTAAATTTTGTAGTTTTTCAGGAGGTTATGGAGGTGCATTTATGTTCAAGCAAACTTGTCTTATATATATATATACATATAATTTATTTGCATTTATTATTTTTTAGATTAATGTAATGTTATATCATTACAATATGATTTTATATATATTTTTTACATTTATTTCAGTTGAATTATATTACAAGTTCAATAAAATCCACAATTAAAAAGAGAAAAAAATAGTGACAAAAATAATCAGAATTATGATTTTTGCCATAATCAAGCATCCCTTCTTATGTTATTGTATCTTTAAAGAAAAATAGATGGTGCTCATGGACAAAGCCAGATTAACTGTTTCCCCCGCTTTCACTGTTTAGGTGAAACTAAGTTAATCATCTCTTGGCTTTAGCTTCATAATTCGTGTACAAACATAAGAGATGTATCAATCTTTTATAATGCCAACAAACAATAAGCACAGTTAGTGTGTGGTCGGTTTATTGGAGGATTTCACCGAAACATTGAAAGGTGTGAGACTGAACCAAAACAGCGGAACAAAAAAAAGAGAGAGGTGGTGAAAATTGGCAGATTTCTTGTTTTTGTTAGCTGTTAATGTTTCCTTGTTTCTGTCCACTGAGTTCAGGCCAGTCACACAGATATCTTTCCATGACATTTGGTGCATTTGTTAAGTAGGCTAATGCAGTGTTAATGCAGAACCAGGAAAGCTACACATTGATTGTGCAGTTAGAGTGCAGATGGGCTGGCTCTTACTCTGCATTTCTTCATGTACAGCAAAAACAGACATAGAGAGACACACACACACATTCATTCAGAAACTCACAGACACAGACCCACAGACCAACTGGAAGGGGGAAAAAAAAAAACGCTTTCATCTTGGAGACACAAGCCAACCTACGCAAAAACCCACATCGGCCATTTGTTAGCCTACGGCTTCCCTTGTTTTATGAGTGGTGGAGGAAAGGCGGTGTTTACTAGCTGCTCGGCTTTATGCTTCATGAAAAAGCAATGGAACACGATTTCTATAATCCATCTGTTATCTATTAAACCTGTTTATTTTACATAATCATTATGTTTGAGTTTGGAAGCTGAGACTAATGACTTCATGGTTTTAAAAAAGAAATCAAGGACTCAGCTAACTGTACTGTTCTTGGAGGCCTTTGTTACTACTTGGACTGCATTCATGCTCCACTGCAATTCCTCCTGTGGGGATACGGAGGTAACCCAGAGTTAAAGGAAACCCAGCTGAAAAGAGGAGAGGAAGACGACGTGATTCATCATATCTGAACAGGAAACACCTGCATTATGTACACTGCAGTGTTGGTTGTGTTTGTGTGTGAAATGTGTAAAAGCCTGACAGCAAGTATGTAGTTTACACTGCACTGCTTTAATGCAAAACACCGCTTTGTGCATCCCCTCTCGCCAGACCTCTGACCCTTCTCTCCCAGCTACAGATAATGCAAAACAATGCAGCGTCGCAGATATAAAATCCACTGTGTTAGCACTGCAAATAACAATCTGTAACTCAGAAACAGTATGGGGAAACAGAGAGAGCTTTGCTTGTAAAATACATTGTGAAATGCAGGGGAACAATGACGCAAAATTTTATTTCCCCTTCATTTCATAAACCTCATCGTTATTGTGCAAGTTTATTACTTGGTCATACTGGCAATGAAAAAAAGCTTAAACACAGCCTGGTATATAGAGGAAACCCACATTTGTCAATTGAGTGATGGAAAATCCTGAAGTCGTCATGATGAGAAACTCTCTTGAAATTATGGATTAGTATCTTGTGAGCTTCCAATTATTTTTTAGAGTTTTATTTTGAAACATTATGTCATTATCTTGTGATGCTTAGTCATAATTTTTAAGTGTTTTTGTGATACTTAGTTATTTTTTTAGATAAGCTAGTCATTATTTTGAGATACTAATTTATTATTTTTGATAAAGTTTCTCAAGATAATGACTCAGAGGATCCTTTTTTATCATCATAAGGCACACTTTTTCTTCTTTTTTAAAAATATAAAAGATATGTCAACATGCACAGCGGGTTCAAATTAGACCAGAAACAAATTATAGATGAGAAACAGAATTCACCTGCAAGCAGTTTGACATGTAATTAATTGTCATATTATTATCTGTAACAAAAAAGGCCAAACATTTCCTAGTTCCACCCATTCTCTGTTTTATTTCAATTGTATTTAAATAGTTAATGTGTGATTTCTGTGCCATTGGGTTTAACCTGGAGACCCAAGATGTAACTTTGGAGTGTATAGATATCTTATTTTGCATTTTCTGACATTTTACAGAGCGACGTGTCAGTTACTTAAAAGAAGAATAAATGTATGGTTAAGGTCAATTTTTTTTAAAAACAGTTTAGAGTTGAATGTCAGCTTCCGCATGTTTTTTGCTAAAGTTTGCAACTTTTCAGACACCCGTAGTGATCTCACTTCTTGAAAGTGACTACCAGGCAAATCCAGCTGCTCTTCTGCTCCATGAAGGACAATGTTAAGCATTTATGTCAAATTAGAGCATGTGATTCTGATTTGCAACACCTGCTTGTCTAATCCACAGAGGTCAGATGATTGCAGCACTTCCCATAAACATGTACCCCGGGCTACTTTCAGGCATTACCGTACATAAACAGATTGAAACATTCAGGAGGTGTATTCAAAAGTGAATAAAAAGTAAAGTTGTGTTGTTGAAAGTCTTATGAGGCACTTGTTTTGGAGGATCAGCAGTTGATAACATCCGACTGTGTTTTTTTTTTGAAGATGCTGTGAATGATTGTGTGGTTTCTGAAAAAGAACTGAGCATTTCCTCAGTGAGCCATTACTGTTTAGATAAAAATCAGTTAGCTAATAATAGCTCCAGGCTTTGACAATTACATGTATTTGCACAGTGACGAATGCATCTTCACTGAGCTAGCATTAGTAGCTTGCAGTCTCGTGACATTTGTAGCATTGGTTGCTTTGCGATATCAACCCTCCAGTCCAAAATTAGCAGTTTGTTAACCTGAGCTGACCCTCACATTAAAACTCTGAGCGCTTTGAAATATAAACCTTTCAAACTGTCTTCTCCTGAAAAACTTAATTCAATGACCTTCACCTTAATAATCTCAGTCGTGCCGGGCTGTCAGCCATGACAGCACCAGAGGGGGGGTTGCTTGCATACCATCACTTCCTGTCCCCTTTTCAACCTGTCTGTCCACATCCCCCATTTCCTAAACTCACACGCAAACACATGCACATTCATCAGCATTGCGAAGCTTAATGTCACTGATTCCCATAACTGCAGTCTTGTGACAGACCAGTCTGGTATTACTGCATTACTCACAGCCTCTCTCTCACTCTCACACATACACAAACACACACACATCCACTCAAACACCGTTAGTGGGACTTCACAGGCCCATTGTCCGGCTCCCTGACAGTGAATGAATGCTGTGACATTCAGTCAGCACAAATAAAGCCTGGCTTCACGGTGAACCACCTGACAATAGGCTGACTTCTTTAGCGCTGTCAAAATGTGAACACTACTCCCTGCCCCTGGCTTGTACCACTTTTATACTTCCCCTCATGGTACAGTGGACAAGATACTTCCCTCTTCTCATTACCACAACTACAGTTTTACTTCACACATCAGAAACTGAAGCTTTACTCTCACAACTACATTCCTAATTTACTCTGAGCCACCAGCGGACTGGAAAAAAAGTTGAAATTTCACCCTGATTGGGCAATTAAAACTTTCTCAAAAATACTTGATCTCTCAGCCAAGAATATATGAGTCATATCTGCAACTAAAATACCTCTTAATCTGCCTGATGTTTTCTCGAGGAATAAGCTAATTGTTCAGTCTATAAAAAGTAAGAAAATGGTGCAAACTGTCTTAGCTTGTTCCCAGCAGTGTGTGTATCCAGTAAGGTTCATTCCATGATAAGATGTATCGCATACTTTTTTCAGTGGTTCCACTCATCAAGCAACTGTTTCAGTGGAGCAGCCTGTCCACTAGACATGTACATTTTACCTATTAATAGATTATCCAAATTGCTGCTAATCATTTTATTCCTGAGAATAGAGAATAAAATGTCTAAATGAACAAAGAATTTTACATTTACATCACTGCAACCTTGGGATTCATTAAAAACACCCATCTTTGCCCCAAGTTTACATGCTTTTTGCACCCTCAAATTGTAACGGCAGGGCTCCAGTCTGCGACCATTTAGTTGCATTTTGTTGCCATGTCATCATTTGTAACGTTCCCTTTGCCAGGAATGAGTGTGTTCCATTGGCCACTGAATGTTGGGCTCAGCTTAATCCAGCAATAGTTTGCACTAGCCCTGTTTGAAACCAAAACCCAAACTTTGTGTTCAGCTTGTGCTGCAAAATGTGTAAGCCATGCTATTTCTGTCTTCTCAGTCATGACTTCATCCAAATACTTTTCTCTTTTTTTGTTTTTTTGGTGCAAAACATTGTCCACACAAGTGCAACCAGCTGACGACAACAGTTTGTTTTCTCTGAAGTCATGTTTGATCACACAATCTCTGTGAGATCTGAAGTCCCTGGAATCGCCAGGTCCTCTAGGCCGAATCATTTGGTGTTTGCGTTTTTAAGCTATACATCTGCTAGTTGTGATGTCTGTGGTCGGGCACATTTTTAAATCAGTTAAACTTAAAAACTGTATTGTAGACCAGGCATAAAGGTGGTGCAGTCTCTGTTTTATAAAACACAATTAGTAAGGTATACGATAGACTGACAACTAAATTTGGTGAGGAAGCAGAGAGGAAGTCATGAGATGTGGTGAATTAACAAGTCTACCACACATTTATAGCTTCAGTGTTGCTGGACACTTATAGCTATGCAGACTATCAACCAGTGGAACCTCTGAATCTATTGAAGTGTGATTCATTAGATGTGCTTGTCGAATGGTGAAACAGCTTCTGAAGCCGCCTCCCCACTGACTGCTCTGGCATCAGAAATGGAGGAACTGTTTGGCCCAAGTTACTTAATCTATATCTTATTAAAAACGTCAAATTCTGACCACAAACTGAACCTTATCATAATTTTATCTCTCTGTCTGATCCAATTATATTCCTAAATTCGAGCCGAAACTCCCACATCTTACAAAGCAAAGTGTGAAAAGATGTCCAAATTACACCTGTGAATGAGGCGAGAATCTGAAAACACACACCAAACAAACCATACTGCAGTCACACACTGCATGTTTACTCTGCCGCTATTTATGGAGGGCCTCTTGTGGGTTTATGGAGCGTGTAAGAGACTCAGAATGAGGGAAGAAAATGAGGTGGGGGGTGATTTTGAGATTACTCACTCTGACAAAGTTATCCGGGAACAGGCCCCTGCGTCCGCCCAGCTCGCCCTCCCACCATCCTCCATCGTCCCGCCGTATGTTCACGATGATGTCGCCCACCGTCAGGCTCAACTCATCGTCCTGCTGAGCCTCATAGTCGAACTCCACCACGGCCTCCACTGGGAACACGGAGAAGGAGAAAGAGGGGATGAGTGTGTCACATTGTTCATTATTTACTCTCTGGAAAAGTGGTTTTGAAGTTGATGATTCTGCTGGTTTTATTTATTGATTCAAAACTGAAAGTGAAAAACAAACACACACGGATAAACACACACAGCTAAACACACAAAATCCTACAACAGCAAAAGTGATGGGATTTACATTAAAATGCAATTTGCTCTGGCCTGTAACACTGCACAGATAAAGCAAACTACAATAATCCCTCTTTGTTGCAGCCCTAATTGTGATGTTTTATTTCCTCAAAAAAATGGCCAACACAAACAAATAAAGGCCAGAAAAATCCTTGAGGGGGAGTTGGAATTACCTGTGCTGTCATAACTTGAATGGCAAATTCAGCATTGTACATTGTATATTTCCACTGCACTTATTCCATCCACGCAACAATACAGTCATATTAGACTTAACACACTGCTGCTCACAGTTTCGCTTTCGAACAGGAAAACTATTTTCAAAGCAATAATTAAAAAGGTTCCCTGTGGAGTGAAAGTTATGTTTACATTCAGTGTTTCTTGCTTCTATATTCTAGTGGACATAAGAGTTACGTATGACAATAACAATCAATAAAATCATGTGACATTGTCAAAGAGTTGCAATGTCTGGGAGATCACTGTTCGTTTCCCGTTTCCAGCTTACTGTTGCAACCATGATGACAAAGTTCCCCTGACCTTAACAAAGTGGTCATTTAAACCCAAACCACAATATTTCCATAACACTAACCAAGCCGGTTTTGTGCCTAAACCTTATCAAACCTTAACCTTAAGTTCAGCAATGATGTCAAAGCATCTGGCAGGAGCAGACAAAAGATGCGACATATTCTCATGAACAATTCATATATTTTACATTTTGTATATCCCATGAAACATGACCATTCCATGTGGCAGTCCGTGGCACTGAGGTTAGAGAGTTGGGCTTGTAACCTGACAAGTCACGGACAGAAGAGCCCTTGAGCAAGGTACCTAACACTCCACTGCTCCCCCGGTACAGAAATGTGCTGCCCTGAATGCTCCTAAGCATGGTGTGTTCACTGGTGTGCAAAGAGTGTGTTTAATGCAAAGGACAAATTCACTGCTCACTGTTTCATTGTGTGTTTGCAAACTGAATCTTAGGCTACGTTTACATGATGACGGTCTGAACAGAAGACGCAAAAGTGGCGTCGCGTCTTCACTTTTTATTCCGCGTTAAGACAAACGTTTTCGGGAAAAAATCTGAGTGCATACGGTGACGCAAAAGTGTGTGGAATTCGATTGCATGCATGCCAGGCGGCATCACTTAAAGCGATAAGAGCATCTTTGGGCATGTGGAAGTTTTCACACCACGCATTTCCATCAGCTACTCCTTCCACAAAGTTATCCACCATCGACTAGATCTCCCAGGTCTCGTCCAAAGCCGTCTGGCTCGCCTCCCACGAATTGGTGCATCCAAAATTTGATAGAGGTAATCACAGGTCCTTCTCTGTTCAGTATTTTTATCTGTACATATCCTGTACATTTCGTGGAAAGACTCCTGTAAGTTTATAAGAGCAGCTTGAAGGTCCGACGCATGGAAATAATCCAACATGTTTGTCTATTTCCCTGTACTGGCACATGTATGTGACGTAATCGCATACACGACGTGAGCAGATCCGAGCAGAGTTTTGCTCTGTCACCGTCTAAACGAAAGGCACTTCCGATAAAATATTTTGTCGTTTTTACCCGCAAGTGTCCTCAAGTAAACGGGGCCTGAATCTCATCTTAATGTGGTGTCACTGTCACTGTTTTCAAAATGTGGTTAAGGTTTTGAAACAGAACTACTTGGTAAAAATTAGGAAAAGAGATCAGGGTTTTGCTTAAAATAACTACTTATGTATGTCCCTTCTGAACGCAGTTGCACACAGAACATGATTTTATTAACAGTAGCTCAACATTGAAATAAGGTCTGTGGTTAACACAAGCTTAAGAGATGTTCGCGGTTTGTTGTAGAACATAAAATATGTTAGTAAATACCCCCACTTGTGAATTTTGAAGTTTTTACACATCCCTAAAAAGGTAGTTGCTTACAATGGTACATTACTGGGGCATTAAACATCATCACGCCGGACACTCTCGTTCACCTTACAGCCTCTAGTCGTGTTTTTCAGTGCTCTTGTAGATTGTAGATTAGGTGAATAAACAATTTATTAGGCTACGGTTTCACTAGCTTGTCAAAACTGTTGGTTAGCTTGTCGGGGTATGTCTGAAGCACAACGGTAGTGACGTTCGAGTCATGCAACTGTGGTGTAGTTCATTATAGCTTGCTTTAGCAACGACAGCTTCTTACTTCTGTCTGAGGATTATCCTGCTGAATAAAACGTATCAGCATCAGAAAGGTGTTTCTAACAGAGCTTATTTTCTGCCATGATCCAAAATCCAATGCAGAAATCCCAATGGTGAATTCTCAATAGAGAACCCGGATTCCGAAAAAGTGAGGATGTTGTCTAAAACATAAATAAAGCAGAATGTGATCATTTGCTTATCCATTTTAACATAGATTAAACTGAAAAGTGTAAACTGAAAACTACAGTTTATTTAATGTTCAAAATGAAAGACATTTATTATACACTGCATGCTGTTCCTAGTTATGTTTTACAGCACACAGCCTTCCAACTTTCTTGGAATCGGGTTTGTATAAAGACATAAGGAACATAAGCAGAAGGCAGGAATGTGCCTTGCTAAAATTTTAAATAAAACGGAATATTAGTAGAAAAAGTCTCTAAACATCCTGCACACTAACTCATACATTCGCACGCACACAAAGACACCTTGTGACTGCTTGTACAGCTGCTAATACTTGTAAAAATGTAGTGAATGTCATATCACATATAGCTTTCTTAACACACACACACACACACACACACACACACACACACACACACACACACACACACACACACACACACACACACACACACACACACACACACACACACACACACACACACACACACACACACACACACACACACACACACACACACACACACACACACACACACACAGTGGTTGCTGAGGCCTGATCCCTGTCTAAACTGTGTGGGCAGGGGGGCAAGGGAGTTTGGGGGGTGGGGTAACCATGGGAACAGTATAAAGGGGTAGCTATGACTCAGACACTGTGGCTTCCTCCCCAAAACCATCTTTCCCTCGCTCACATATGTATAGCATAACATGTAAAAAGCCACATGTTTCAACACACCACCGGGCAAACTGAGGACACAAGACCACACTTGTTGTGAAAGAGGTTGTGTTAAAGTGGAAGGTCAGGGCGTCGATGACACTTAACATCACGTGAAGGAGGAGGACTTCCACAAGACATCACTGCTGAGCAGACGACTGTAGTCCAAGACGTCGGCCTGGTGCTCAGATGGGGAGGATATGACTCTGGCTTGAGATAACTAAGAGAGATTAGCCGCAGATGAGACAGCGACGTGGCACAAATACCGTTTTCCTTTTTTGCTCTGGTGTTTCTGGGGAAGTGGCACATACCAAGAGAGTGGAAGTTGACCGTTCCACAGTAAGGAGAAGTCGTACAGTGAATAGATAGCTTGTGGCAGTTGTCTTGCAAGCCGCATTACAGTACATCTGAGTGGCAGGACGGGACAACACAGTGCAGTCCACCCACCCATCCACGTCAGTCAGCAACACATACACTACTGAAGAAGAAGACAGCTTGTGGCTCTGCACATCGCTGAGTGCAAAGACGGGTGCAAGTTAAAAGTGACACGAAGTTAACGCCAAATAAGCTCTAGAGAGGAGCTCAGTCTGCTGTGAAGCCATGCAGAAAGAGAGGAAACAGAGCCTTTCAATAGATGTACTGTGCACTGGAGACGATTTTACAAACCAAACAGCTTTCATTTTTTGTCTATGTGAAGTATAACACAGCACGATGGGAAAGATACAAACCCTCAAAGCATCAAGAACATTTTAAAGCAATGGAATGGAAAAAAAGCCAGTAAAGGCGCATAAATTAATTGGTAACTAGAATGGCACTCAGAGGACACAGAGCTCCGCCAAGGCCAATGGTGTATTCACATGTACCTTTGGAAATAGTTTTTTTTTATTAGCATAATGTACATTTAGAAAGCACATATAATATTCAAACATAAATGTGTATTTTGTGGGGGGAATAGTTTTTGTGATTTTGGTGTGTTCATGAGCTCTAAGTTATAATGTGGAAACAACAGGGATGCTATAAAGAAGACATATTAACAGCACTTTATTGCTCAACAACACGTTGCTGTTTCTGCATTTGCATGACATCAAAGAGCAAAGGAAACAGATCAAATGAGCTATGAAATATGTAACAAAATCCAAAAACATGACCTCTTTGGCAGAGGCAATTCATTTTTGATAAGTTTTACATTAAGTCTGGTGATACTAACTATTTCAAACACATTAGTGAGCCACACTGTTGCACTGGGTGACATGTTCCTTCATTATCTTGAACACACACACTGTAATTTATTTAGACTCAATCCCATATGCACTGTCCTGCTGCTTTAAATACACACTCGAGCACCAAATCTGCAGCTGAAACCGGCCCTGAACAAATACATTATTTACTGTTTGAGTATAACGTGTGCAAAAAAGGGGTCACACATAGACCCCTTTTACACCCAATAAACATGCTTGTTCAGCAAAGGATACATAAGTAGAGCCCACACAGCAGCATGGATTGATCTAGGATGCACAAGCACAACATTGCATGTAGAGATCTGGTCACATTACATGCAGAAACAAGATAACAAGACTGCTTATCAAATATCAGCAAAGGCCCACGATCAGAAGCTGCATGGTGTAAATTGGGTAACAATCAGAAACCAATAGAGAATGGATGCTAGCCTGCTGCTCTGAGAAGCTAATTAGCCTTTTTTAGCTCACTGTTGTGAGTTTGTGGTCTGCTCATTTACCGTAGCTGTATGGTTCAGTCTCATTAGCCATAATAGCCCCCAAGGTATGCCTTTTCGGCAATGAAGAAGCTCAGATAAACTCACTGTTAACTAACAGTGCAGCACCAAATGACAATTGAGCTGGTGAAGAAAGTTAAATATTTAGCAGCTAAAAAAACAGAACATTTCCCTTTCTAGTTCTTTGTAGTGAGGTTTGAAACAGAGATAAGGGACAGTGAATATCGGACTTACTTCATGTCGTGTTCACACCACGAGTGACAAGTAATTTTAAATAGACGCCTGTGACGTGAAGCTACAAACTGACACCCGACACATGCTGATGTGTGATGGGTGTAAACGGCTACAAGTCAAAGTTGGGCTAGCCTTAACAATTTTCAGCACCTTAATGAAGAGGTGAAGAGTCAACCAATCACGTACCAGGTAGTACAACTGGAAATAGCTTGTGGCCAGGGCACAGATTAAGTTTAAGGTTGAACTTGCAATCTTTTTTTTTTTTAGGTGGTAAGCTGAATTTAACATGAGCAAAACTCATCTTTGTGCAACTAATCAACTAATCATAGTTATAGTCATACTCAAAACGTACCTAAAACCTAAAAACATTCCAAATAGCGGTGATATATGGTTCTGATTTTACTGTTTTCTTGCTACTGTTGTCCTGTTTAACCTGTGCTGAGCAAGCTGGAATGTAAACTATAGGCTGACACCACATGAGAAGAGGATAAGAAGATAGCAGTGTTAATTTGACCGTCTCTCTTCAGCAGTATTTCATACAACCGATGACTATAAATTTAGATTGTATGGTGCTGGGAGACCAGTTCACCATGTTGTAACCACTTGGCATTACGGTTATGAGTTGAGGCAAGATTGGAGGATCTGTTAAACATTTTTGAGGACATTACAAGAATTATTACGCAATGAAATGAGGCCCCCTATGTCTTTGTAGCATGTAACCAGGAATTACACATTGCACCTTTAAGGATATGACTTTAAGCATTGGAAAGTTGTCGTTGCCATTTTTTCTCTACTATATATGCTGTTTTGTAGACTAAAATAAGACTAATGATCTAGAAAAGAATCAGAAGTTTCAACCATTCCTGCATACACATTAATGGCAATACAATGCTTGTGTTTGAAAGGCTGAAAATGACAGTACAGTAGGCCTTGAAAGGACAAGAGAGCGAATATCTCCAAGCCTGCAGACAAAACAAAACTCCCACTCAAGTGGTCAAGAAGCACACTCACATACAGGAACTGAGATGGGGCTGTAGCGTCCTCTGAACAGCTGCAGTCAGTTTAGATAAGAGGAAACTGCACATACAAACACACTGAACTCTGCAAAGCCATGCTGACATTTCCCTGGTTTACAGCAGACCTGTGTTTAGCGGTGGGTATGTTTCAGTGCTGTCGCTGATGATGTCAAGAGCAGCTGCGTGTTTTCAGTCTGTAAAACATTCACGCTGGACTGAAGCCCACTGCGAGTCAAAGCCACCCACTCCAACTGTGGATCAGATCACAGACTTCAGCAAATTCTCCCACATTAACAGGAAAATTCCAACTATTCTCTGCTCAACTCATCATTCTGTTGTGCCGCAGGAAGTATCTTTACTCCCTAAACCTGCACTGAATATTTCCAATTCCCAGAACTCAATTTTCCCAGAATGCCTTTGGACAACCCCCGGATAAAAACTTTGTGCATTCAGCTTTGTGCTGTCAATGTAGGTGGAGAGAGACACAGTGAGAGCGACAGCACTGCACAGCAAAAGCAAAGGGAGTGACAGTTATTCAGTTCAAGCTGGGAAAATGAAACTTATCTTTGATCACATTGTATTTCTTTTCGTAAAAAAACGAATTACCTGCTTAACTGTTCTTCATTGACTTTTATTCTGAAAGACTGAAGGTCATAGTTTCAGACAAAGCTGACATTTTTATATTATCTCCTTGAATACTGCAGCAACAGCGGATTTACAGAAAGCTATCCATTTTAAGTTAGATGTTTTGTCTATATTATGCACATTATCTATAGAAACAAGCACAGACATAACCAATACAGTAAAAATGGGAACAAGAATGTAAGATTCATTACCATAAGCTTCCTTTTTAGGTCATGTTAATGTAAAAAAAACAACCAAAAAAAAAAAAAACAGTTTCAGTTTTGGTGTTCTGTATTTGATGTCTTGCAAAGCATCAATCACTTCAGAAGTTACACCCCTACAAAAGCCAATTCAACATTCCTGCCATAATGTCTACCTTTATGACGCCTCTAATATTCATAGAATTCAATGATAGGTTTCAACACTGAGGTCATCTTTGTAATGTTTTACTGGACAAACGGGACAACAGAAATATAGAAACACCTTTCAAAATAATGCAGTACAAAGCCACCTTTGAATGAACATATGTCATGGAGAGATTAACCCACTTGGGGGCCCCCAATCACACCCCCATAACCACAATCCTTCTAAATATAAACAGTGTGTGAATGTAACATATGATGATATAACAGCTACTTTGAGATGCAAGGCTTTTTTTTAAGGTTGAGCTAATGCGGGGCCTGTTTAAAGGCCCTTGTAATTTCCATTTCAACTGATACTGTAATTAGTGGTGCATATTACAGGCAATTTTGCAATTAATTAAACTACCACAGCACAAAGTGAATCTGGTCTAGGCCCATAGGGAAATTGCCCGCTTTTTGGTCATCCAGCCTTGACGGTTGTGTATAGCTATGTGCTTGTGAGTGTTTCCCTTGGGGCTAGCTGTGCATTGTTTGTTTACATGCAAGGGAAACAGAAGTCCAATAGAAAGTATGCATGCAAAGGGAATAAAAAAATCTTAAGATTAAGAACATTCATTTTATCAATCACAAATTAATTTACTTTCCAAAGTGGCATGCTATCCAAAGGAATGTAATAGATATGCAGATTTAAAAAGAAGCATTAAAAGAAAAAGGAAGTTCCACCTCGAGTCCTGCATGACATCTATGAAATAATTAGGAAATTTGTAGAAGCATTTAATTGATTTAGTCCTCGCCCACCAGATCTGCAACAGATTAATTCTCGTGCATTGTGTGGAACAGCGTAGTGCTGTGGGAAATGATGGCGATGATGAGAGGAATGTGACAGCCAGGCCTGTTTCGTCCACAGAGACAGACAGGGAGCTGGAGAGAGTCAAACACTGTGCAACACAATGGGCAGACAGACAGAGAGTGAATGTAAACGTGTCAACATCTGCAACTCATCAATGTGACCCGCTGCTGCTTTCCTGAAATCGCACCCGCGCGGCCGCGCTGCTGCACACCCACGCGCAGCTTTCTAATCATGAATAAAGAATCGGAAACGCTGAGAAACGCCAAAAAAACCTGTGCGGTCACTTACAAACAGCTCGGCTATGTATGAAGCGACGTCAGTGGAGGTGAGGTGGGGAGGAGAAAAGAGAAGAGAAGAGAGGAGAGGGGGAGGAAGGAGAGAGTCTGAACCCTGCGCGCATCTGGACCGGGCGTTTATTCCTGCCCATCCAGATGCGCAGAGGCGCTGGAGGCTATTTTTGGGCATTCTCTAATTTAGAAGCAAAAAAAAAGGCGTTGCATCTCACCCATTTATGTGTCCCGGTGTGTTGGTAGTGCTCCTGCAGGCTGGATGGTAACGGGAAAGGTGGTTGTGTGAGGTTTGTGCCGGACCGAGCCCCAGCCACACTGCTCGTACTATAGATCCGCTACAGCAGCGCTGAAACGGGAGGAGCGTCAGATGAAACCATATTCCTTCCTCTTTTTTTTCTCTCCGGTGACACGGCAGAGGAGGCAGAGCGAGGACACAGAAAACGGAAAAGCGCTGATGAACAAATCTCTCTCTCCCTCGCTCTCTCTCTCGTTGCCTTCAGGTGCACCGCGGAAATTCCGACTTTGCAATTTGCATTTTCATCACAAACGGATAAGTGACGCAATTTATTGCACCAGGCATGATACACTCAGACCGGATGGTGGTGACACTATTACTCGCAGATCTTTACACTTAAATGACGTGTATTACAAGATGTTATGTCAATAAAATTATTTCAAAGATTTTTATATGCAGTTTCAAATATGTTCTTCCTGAAAGAAACACTAGCTTGCAAATTCTGTCAAGCCACTTTTGGGGGGGTCAGGGAAAGTCTACATAAAATAAAACGTAATAGAACATAAAATAAAACTCTAATTTTGTTTTGTTTTCTTCAGAATGAATACTTTTACTTCTGATGCTTCAACTAGGCTACATTTTGTGATAGTACTGGCATCCTTTTAATTAACTAAAAGAAGTAAAAGTCTGCTTTTTTATGATATATAAATATAATAAATACATTATTTGACATAATTTGCATGTCCATTTTAAATTTTTGCCTTGGCTCCACAGGCTGGGCTATGACAAATGATGTATTACTCTTTTGTATTAGTACGGCGGGTGGGCAATTGGAATAGAGCTGCATCTAATGATTATTATGTTGATTATTTCCAAATAAATCAATAAATTGTTTTTACTATACATAAAATGTCAGAAAATATTGGAAACATGTTTTTGTCTGACGAACATACAAAAACCCATGTTTTTTACTGATATGTTCCTCATGTAAATGGACTGCTCATAAATATACTTATATAGCTCTTTCCTAGTCCTAGGTTTGCGACCACTCAAAACTCATTCACCCATTCATATTGGTGGCCGAGGCTACCATACATATTGCCACCATCTGCCACCATCAGGAATTCATTCATACATAGATGAACGCACCATCGGAAGCAATTCAGGGTTCAGTATCTTGCCCAAGGATACTTCGACATCAAACCATCAATCTCACGATCAGTAGGCAACAACTATACCAACTGAGCCACAGGCGCCCTCATGTACTTCATATAAATGTATAAAAGAGGTTTATAGGTACAGGAAAGTAGGAAGAGCAGCAGATCAAAAGTAATATATCTGATTATTATAATGATATTGGACAATAACTGAGACAAACACAACAAAGACACAAAATACAGGATGCAAGAGAAGTCATAAACAGCTGTCTTAGTCAGGAATAATAACATGTTTAAAATAGTAGTTAAACATCTGATTAAGAGTAAACTCAACATTAAACGGCCTGTAATGATTTTCTTTTTAACTTGATAAGAGGTTGTGTGAAGTTCTACTTAAGACTTTTGAAAATTATTGCATCTTTAAGAGATTGGTCTTTGCTATAAAAGGAAATAATATAAGATACAATTTCTCCTGCTTTCAAATGTTAGTTGAAATAAACAAGAACATTTAGTATCAGTAATTTCTATCACTTCTTTCAGGGTTGATTATGCACGTTTCATTAAAAATACCAATATTTCCAACAGCCATTGAAGGTAGCATCCTTGGAAGCTCAAAGCCTCGCACCTGTGTGGCCCAAATCTCGCGATATGCAAGTCTTCTGTATACCCCAACATTTCATTGAAAAGGGATTCTAGCTCATATGATGAACTCAAATGGAATTAGTGGCATTTTACTGGGAAATCAGTGTAATCTGATTGGTTTAGGAAGATCCAATTAAAATGTCTAATTAACAGACACCTTATCAAACATGCAGTACAGATACACACTCTCTCACACACACACACCACACTAAGCCCTCCAGTGTTGTTCTCCCCTTTGGATCTAACTACATGCAGGGGGAGAATGAATGTGCTGGCAGCAGCAGAATCAGGGCGATGAAATGATGCAGCGATAGAAGAGAGAGAGAAAGAGATGAGGAATTTAGATTATTTTTCACAATCAGATGTCATCTGGGTGGAGTACAGTGACAGAACAAGCTGATGTACAGACAACAAAGAAGATCTGATTTTATAAACTACCGCATAGTTCAGAAATAGCATTCATATAAGTAACCGCAGATACTTCACAAGGCAGTCTTGTGAATGCATCTCAGGTATCTATGACGCAAGACAGAAGATACTAGTGTGACCTTGATTTTGTGGACAGTACTGCAAGTTAATATCTGCAGTATCTACTATCCAGATTAGTCATTGTATAACGTCAGGAAAAAAACAGCTCTCCTGTGGGTGTTAAAGTGTGTAAAAGCCATCAATTTACCCACCATATTCAGTGTCATAGTAACAGCATTTCAAACATGAACTAAAGCCACTGTGTACTCACAGTGAGGTTACAATAGTCTCAAACAAGGGCATTCATTACATTTTCAGAAATAATATTTTGAAGGTGTCTACATAAGAGTCACACAAGCCTATCAGAAACATGACATGACAAGTATCATGAGCATTAATGTTACTTCAAAGTGTCATCAATGTTCATGACACATCCCATGTCATGTTTATGACACGCTCATGTCACTCTTATGTAGACACCTTAGAGTACCAATATTAGTGTCAACAATAAAACACTGATAAACTAAACTGATAACTAAACAATCTCCCTCCAGCTCTTCTTTGCTGGGTTCTTATCTGATGCCTATGAATGTGGCAAATTGTTAAAGAAGTGATGATCTTAAAAGGGTAAAATCACATGATCTGATCAACTGAGGATGTAGGCGATTTGACCATGGGTGGTCGGCGTCATGAGGAGATGATTTAGGCAAAAAAAAAAAATTTTTTGACAAAAATGACGATTATTTTAACAGTGTGACGAAATGCAAACCCATAAATGCACAAAACGTGACATAATGCACCTTTTCACATATTCCACAGTTTAACACAGGTGACAGAACACATACCTGTTCTCAAGTAACTACGTCACTAGCTAACGTTAGCTGCTGCGTTCCTCCTCCATCCCGGTTCTATGTGCTGTCAGTTTGGTAAAGCTGCTAGCCTGCTTTTACCGCGTTGTCCTGCTATTTTCCTGTCCGGTAAACCTCTCAGAAAGATGACAGAGAACACGGGAGCCTTTTTCATGACCAGGTACCGTCTCCTCCGATTACTAACACACGAAACATTTTCTCTGACAAGCTAACATTAGCTTTTAACGTTAGCGGTTACCCATATTTACCGGAGAACAACTCCACGTTCTCGTCATTTTTACAAGGAGTTTGGCTTATAAAATATCCCGCAGCGTGTGGGTACCGAGATACTTAATCTCACTCTTATCTTGAAAAGACAAACTTTCAAATGTTGTAAAACATCCACATCGTTCTTTGTAACCGCGGCTACTTTCATTAAAAAGCTGCCGAGTTGACAGCTACGAACAAATTACGTAAACACAACAAACAGCCAATGAGATTGCAGCGGGGGGCAACGGTCAATCAGCTATGCGCATGCGTATTGTTGTTCACCCTACACTTTGGCACTTAACGTTGCCCATGGTCTGTTAAGGAAAACACAATAAAACACAATTATTAAACTATTTTATCAACCAGTTACCTTCAATGACGACAGATATCCAGGAATGTTTATTTTATTATCATATCAGTTCCTGTAAAAAAACAAAAAACATTTTCTGGCTACCAGTGGGTGGCGCTGAACTAAAATGTGTTATTGTTCAGTTCAATGTAGGCCATGCTTCTTGTATGACTAGTTTGTGGTGGCTAATAATAGCAAATTTTACCGGATGTGACTCTTCTCCACTTGTGCTTCTGTTGCCTTAGGTTTTAGCTTTTAGCATTAGAGATAATTGTATTGATAAGTTAATACTATGAATCTCATAAGGCCCATAGTCCTTTCTTTGTATCAGGACACTCAAAATTGTGTTGTTGTTGTTGTTGTTGTTTTCAGGTTTCGGGTATTGTTGCAGTTTATCTCCAGTGTGAGTTACAGTCAGGCTGAGAGGCCATCCTGTCACTAAAGTGTCACAGGTTTGATCCCACAACAGCAAGTACATACATTTTACCAGCCAAAATTCTGAGAAATGCAATGCATTACCTCTCCAGTCACAAGAACCAACTTTGAAAAAATATACCAGAAATGTAAAATATGTGGTATTATGGTATCTAGGGTAACACATTCTCCCACATAGATGCCAGCTGTCCTCCTGTATGTGCAACTTGCCTTGAGAGAGACTTAATTGTTTCCTCATCCAGAGATGGAGGTTAATGTCTCCAGAGATGAGAGGTAATTTTAACACAAAGCACTAAGGTGACACCATCTGGGACAGTGCTGCTATTGCATGGTGTGCTGAAGCCCCAATTAAATTTTGCCACCTACTGTACAAGTGAAAGCTCACAACCACACACACAGCGAGGAGTCTCAGCAGTGCTGACACTATTTCTCACACCTCCAGGTCTATTTGTTGATGACTACTGAAATGTTGCATTCAAGTCATTTTAGAGACTGCATGAAAATGATTGGGTATCCTCTTTGTGGTTGCAGATTCGGTTTTGACCTTCCCCCTGCAAAATGCTTCCATATGTTCTTAATAGAACCCTGATTTCAAGCTATGCATGCAAGTGGAACTATCATTTTTACATAATGTATGAAACATTTAATTTTAACTTTTGTTCTCTTAAAGTTAGGAATAAAGTGAAGCTGACTGTTGAACGGCATCTTGAGAGATAATCATAATAAACATGGTTTTATCAGGGTTTCACTAAATGGAATTTGGGACTTTTTAAGACTTTTTTCTTTTTTAAACCAAGGACAAGGATGACATTGAATGTTGTTGCTAATCATTGACATACTGTATCCCAGACTGTGGGAAAATAAAAATTAGAATTCCCCCTAGAATTTAGTGTACAGAAAATAATGACATTTTTGTGGGTATTTGTTCATAACAACAGTGGCTTTGTGTAAACAAACTGCCATTTAAAGGGTTGAAATTCTGAAGAATGAATGAATGAATATTTGGTAGTTATGATGGAATGAAGTTGGTTAAAAGATTCAACTCCTAATAGAAATAATAAATATTATACTTTAAATATATATTATATATTTTATGGCAGATTTTGCATGCAAACATTTTTTCCTCTAAGATAACAAAATAATTTTTTTAAAGGGATGCAAAAAGGTCAACTAATAGTGACTGTGTTTGGTAGCCTACAGATTAGATTGAAAAAGGAAAAAACACTAAATATATATTTATGACCCCTTCCTGTTCTCCCTCAGTACAGAAAAACATAAAACTCTAATAATTTTCCTACAGTCCCTTAGTCACAGCTCCTGACTCAAATGCCCACATTTCCCACATTTTAAAGTGTTACATTGGAGTCCCGCTCTGCAGCGACAGATGACTGGTACAGTAGACCATCTGTGATGACGGTACAAAGTGAGATCATATTACTGTAAGTCTCTTCCTCTGCAGTTACAGCTATCATTTCCCATCTGAGGAGATTATAGTGGTGCTGTTGCTGTCTCTTTTACATATAATCATACTCATAAAGATGTAAGAGGAAGAGCTAGTGGTGTAGTCAGTCAAACCGGATTACAACCTGTGTACCATGAAGTATTAAAAAGGTCATGGGCATTAACACCTCATGCGTGATTGTTGTCTGTAACTCCACTCACTGAACAAACTGCAAAGTAGCTTAAAAAACCACAGTCAGCCATGTCAAGGTCAAAAGGTTTGTTGGAGCCATGCAAAATGTTAGGGTTTTTTTCCCCCACCAGATTGAGCCATTTTCTTGGTGTCATTGCTGCTATATATGCAGCACTGCAGTGCAATGCAATGCATTAAAATCAATATTGTTGCTAATCGTTGACATATTTCAGACTGGAAAAATGTTCTCCTCGTGTTTAGCAAACAGAAAATATTTCAGTTTTTTTTGTTTTTTGTGTGACATAATGTAAACAAAACTTTAAATATTTGGTAGTTACTATCGGGACTTTAAAAAAAGTCTCAGTGAGAATAATGTTAATATATATCTTTATATTATATAAAATTGATGTATTATTATTTATAATAATTATTAATCTTAGTTCAAAATCCTAGGTATTAATCTTCTTTTTCTTTTTCTTCTTCTTCTTCTTCTTCTTCTTCTTTTTAAGGGAGGCAATACGACTGTGGAAAAAAATGTCCCCTTGTGTTTAGCAAACACAATGATTAAGTTAAGTTATAATTAAGTTTTTTGTGACATCATTTTTAACAAAAATTTAAATATTTGGTAGTTATTATCAGGACTTAAAAAAATGTAACTCAGTGAGAATAATATGAATAGATATGTCATTATATTAGTATTATTATTATTATTATTATTATTATATAAATGATGGATTGTTATTATCATCATTATTATTAATTTTATTATTGATAATGCTAATAATAATAATACAATTTTAATATATCAAATATAAAATGTATGTATGTATGTTTGTATTATTATTATTATTATTATTGTTATTAATATTATTATCATTATATTAATAATAATACATTGCTTTTTCAAAATTAGTTTCTTGACACAGACATTTTTGTCTATTAAGAATATCAGAGCATTTTTTTCTTTTTTATTAAGTTTTTAAGTTTTTTGTGACATAATGTAAACAAAAATGTTAATATTTGGTAGTCATTATCAGGACTAAAAAATGTAACTCAGTGAGAATAATATTAATAGATATATCATTATATTATATATTATTCTATATCAATTATGGATTAGTATTATCATCATTGTTATTAATATTATAATTGACAATACTACTACTACTACTAATAATAATAATAATAATAATATTAATAATAATAATAATAATAAAATAAAATAAAAGAATAATAATAATACATTGTCTTTTCAAAATTAGTTTCTTGACACAGACATTTTTGTCCATTAAGAATATCAGAGCGTTTTTTTTGTTTTTTTTTCGTTTTTAGGGATGCAAAAGGGCTTACAAATAAGATTTGTGCACTGAACAACACATCTAATTATCTTCTATTAACTGAATAGACGTTTTAAATGTTAAATATTATTGTGCAAAATAAGTTCAGTTCTCATGTGAATGTCGGGAAGTAAATAGTGCAACATTTCATTCTGAATCTTGCTGAGTAGAGGTGTTAAGTATCATAAAATAAAAGGAAAATAAGAATACCTCAACAAAAGTACAGTACTCGAGTGGATGCTGGTAGGCGTTATCTTTAAGAATGCGTACGTGACCGTACGTGACACAGACTGTATATATGCGTGACAGCGTTATGACGTAGGAGGAAGTGACGTACCCTTATAATAAATAAGGACGCGGCTGTGAGAGCTCAGGAGAAGACGCGGGGTGAGCGGAAATAAGGTGAGATTGCTGACATTGACAGAGCCTTAATGTATACATTAATTTACCATAAAGTCAGCTAGTAATTGGGCAAAATGCGTGTCTTCTTCTCAACCAAAAATATATTAAACGTGCAGCGAACGAGCTTACAACAAATGATGCTACGCTGCTTATGTCACCTGTCCTCTGCCCTCAACATATTTTAATTTAATTAAATTAATTTGATTTAATGTTTGCTTTGTAAATTCACTTTGTTAGTACAATTTTTAATCGACAAAATATTGCTGATATTGTCAGGTAATATGGAAGCCTTGTTTTGTATAGTTTCCTGGTTTGCAAGTGTGATGACTAAGTGTTCTTGCACGCCCAAAAACACATCAAAAATAACAATTAGTATCTGGTGAGACGTGCAAAATTGTCAAAATATTCCAGTAGAAAAACCTTTCTTTAAGAGGAAGAGTTTAGGGCTACATGCGGACATGATGCAACCGTATGTGACAACATCCCAACCCCAACGGTTTCTTTACACACCTGTCACAACTGTTTGCAACATTGTTTATTTAAGTAAATTAAAAAAACTAACAGCTGATGCTCATAAGCAAAATACTAAGTAGGCTTGCACTTATACTGTTATCCCCAGGAATAGTGAACATTCTGATGGAACATTCTGAAAACATGCAACATAAACATTTTACTCAAGATTCCTCTAATATGCATATCAAATAGTTGCATCCAGAGCTGACATGGTTATTAATTTGCAGCTATTTTTATTATCGATTTATCATTTAAGTCAAATTTTAAGCAAAATAAACATTTGCTGCATCATTTCAGTCTCTAAAAAGTGAGGGTTTGCTGATTATCTTTTTCTTTTATGACTGTAAATTGAATTGTTGCTACTTATTCTTAATAACTAGAATGTGGATATTTGTGCTTCTAGAAATTAGAGAATTTGCTGCTTTGTGTTTTTTTTTTTTTTTTTTTTACATATAATTCTGAAATATATGAATGAAATTTTTAAGTTAAAACTGTGACAGGACGAAAATAAGATGTATAAATATGTCACTTTGGAGTCTTTGAAATTGTGATGCTTTATGCACTACTTCATTTTATATATCAAATGATGAATTGACTAATCAAAAAAAATAAAAACTGAATGTTGTGGCCATACTGCATCTAAATGACATCAATGTTGTTAGTGTCCACATGGCACATAGGAGGAGTAAAACAGTCAATATGGACACAAGCACCTTTTGCCATTTTAATGTCTCCTTCATTCGTAAATGATCAAGCACAAATCAGCTCTGAATATCAGTATCACTTTTGATGAATTGGGTTGCTCTTTCCTGCTTCAGCTCAGTAATAAGGAAGTGGTTTGATTAACTGGTAAACTTGATGCATTTTGCAACAGTCCCCTCCTTTTAAAGGAAGAAGACATCTCACTGTAGTCTGGTCTGACATGTTTATAAATGAAACAAAGCTATCGCTGTTGTGATGTGGAAACAATACCTGAAGGTTACGTTTAAGGTATTATCTGTCTCATGTTTTGTCTAAAGTAAAGGTCAAACCAGTTCTTGGGTGTCATTTGAGACACTTGAAATTTAGCATTGAGACAGGAAATCCAATGAATACAGCATTCACCTTTCTTTATATTTCCCCAGCTAACAATTTACTCTAAAACAGCGTCCCAGACAATTAACCAAAGCACAGAATGATGTTGATCTGCATGAAATGCCAGTTAACTTAATATTATAAATATAAATAAATAAATCCTGAAATAAATAAATGTGGCAATAAATGTATCAAGAAATGTAAAGTTAATTATATTTTAGTCAAATGACTACTTTAATTTATTTCATAGGACTTTTTTTTTTTTTTCCAAAATACCATAGTCCCCTGAAATGAATAAAGTAGTTATTTGACAAATTTACATTTATTTAAATAATTATTTTTACTGATTAATTTCTTTCAAGTATTATGGCCATAATTATTTGATTTATAGGCATATATATATATATATGTATATATATATATATATATATATATATATATATATATATATATATATATATATATATATATATATATTTTATTTAAGATCAACTTGAATGGCATTCCATGGATCTGCAGTAAAAAATGATATGAATATGATATGACCAAGAAAGAAAGAAATAAGAAACATAGTTAATTCTGTAGATAAAATAATGTTATTGATGCCATGGTCAAGTGCACGTTTCAGTACTTAACAGTTGGCCTGTTTACAGAGAAAACATCCTCCCTGCAGATCATCTGGATAGTTAACTGATAAGACCCTGGTTCACCTTACATCATCTCCCCTCTCCCCCTTTCTTCCTTCCTCCTCCTCCTTGTTTCCTGTCATCTTTGTATTTATGTTGCTAAATTACCACACAACATCACTCCTTCATCTGCCACTCTCTGTCTTCAACAGCAGCCACAATGGATCGAGCGAGGTCTGTCTTGAACAATATGGTGAGTGTTTCTTAATAACATTAAATCAGG
The DNA here is from genome assembly GCF_030273125.1 of Centropristis striata. Classification (NCBI taxonomy): domain Eukaryota; kingdom Metazoa; phylum Chordata; class Actinopteri; order Perciformes; family Serranidae; genus Centropristis; species Centropristis striata. The sequence continues at coordinate 10,045,560 of NC_081539.1, forward strand.
GTTATACACTTTTGTTTCTTGAATTTTTTTTAATGTTTGTATCTACAGCAAACTGGTCAAAGGCATACTATACAGGAATTGTTGCTTACTTTACGTAACATTAAAACCTGGTGCCTCCACAACAGAAGTGAAAGGAGAAAAAGAACCCAGATTCCCTCTTAAAAAGAGCTCCGTCCACTTCCTGTTTTGCCTTACTGTATTTGCATTTTTTCAGCACTGTGTCCAATGTTTTTGTATCATTGTGCTCGCCTAGAAACACCCTTAATACAGCAAAACAGCCAGAGGGCAGGGTGCCTGCATATAAGGACAGGCCATAGACAGGGTTGCAAAATTCTGGGAATTTGGATGGGAATTAATGGGAATTTATGGTAATAAACAGGGAATTTACAAAATTAAAGGTTGGTCCTTAAGAGGAAACCCAAATGTAGTTGGTGAAAATATACTTTAGCATCCTCTTGACTAGAATAACCAGATTTCATGCAAATACACTTGAATATCTGCTATTCGTCAATCACATGCACACAGCACACTGCTTACTGCAGAGCTGCTGAGGCTGTGCCCCACTGAGGCCACGCCCACTATCGAGGCCACGCCCCCTACATGCACTGTGCATTCCTCCATCACATGTTTAATTCTATATTTAAGTATTGAATGGGACCTTTGGGGGATTTTATTTAATTTGTGAATGGGTGGGGTCGGAGGGGATGAATATTTAACTCAACATTCATGTTTTTGTTGTTCAATGAAAGAATTGATTGTGCAATAAAATAATTAAAATTTGATAAAATTCTGTCTGTGAAAATCTGTTGAAATGTTAGGTTTTTTTGGATTTTGAATATTTTCAAAATTCCCCAGCTTAATGTCCTTATGAAAGTTTCTAGAAATTTACTGGAAAATTTCCAATCCTTTACAACCCTAGTTATAAGTAATAAGAGGGAGAGGGATTATTGTGTATTTCAATTACTTGTTTAAATCAATGAAACGATAATGAAAACGAATTTGTGTTTCTGCCTTATGATGTTGAAAGTTAAATAGGTTCTTCCTTGGCCAATGCTACACCTTTCCACCAAGTTTAAATAAAATCGGGCCAATAGTTTTTCTGTAACCCTGCTGACCAACAACATAACCAGCCCTCAGATGTAACGATTAGACCGTTGTATTGTAGCCACTGTTCTCTGATGCAGCTGTGGGCTCATAAACACATTGCTGTCATAGTTTTCGCTCTTATCTTCACATGTCTTTCGTCTCTCCAGTTTAAAAGCGAGCGGTACAGCAGGTTCACCCTGCAGCCGGCCGAGGACGGCGAAAGACACGTTGAGGTCAAACTGTCGGATGACGCCACAGACACCGAGGAGCAGGCAGGGGGCTCCCCGAGCTTCAGGCCAGCACCTCTACGCCAGAGCCACCGTAATCTTTGCTACCTGGCCCTGGGGACCCTGCTGATATTTGTCACTGGTAAGCCACTCCCATCATTACCAACTCTTTGTTTATCTGTTGAGTGCAACATGGTCTCACGGGAATCCGTGAAATAGCCACGGATTTGCTTAACTCAAAATCCGTGGAATAGCCACGGAATCACTCAAATTTCCGTCAAACTGACACGGATTTCGCTACAATGCAAGTTAATGACAGTCATATCCCGTGGCTATTCCAACATACAAAGTGATTATGTACATTCACTGAGTGAATATTTAGAAAATAAAACATATATTTCTTGCTAGAAATGTGATCAAAATCCATTTTTATGCAGAAACTAAGTCAAAATATTGATTTTTCTTTCACTAAAAATGAGAGAACTGTCCGCCATGTTTTTTGTTCTGACCGCTGGGACCTTGAAAGTCACCTGACTTGGAACAAACCAATAGGGAAAAATATCCATGGAATAGACACGGGATATGACTGTCATTAACTTGCATTGTAGCGAAATCCGTGTCAGTTTGACGGAAATTTGAGTGATTTAGTGACTATTTCACGGATTCCTGTGAGACCAGGTTCGTTGAGTGATACAACATATAACATTATTTGTTGGGGCTTTAACAAATGATGGATTTCATTTGTCTTTTGTAGATAAATAAAGCCTATAAAACATCTGAACGTAGTGAAAAAAAGACATAGTTGCTTTGTTCAGATGTTTTTTGTCCAACCAACCATCAATCAAAAACATTTAGATTTGTTTATCATCATAGAAGAAAAAGAAAAACTTCCAATTTTCACATTTGAGAAATTGGCACCAGTGGATTATTCCCTTAAAACTTAAAATATTATTATATTAAAATATTGCACCTACCAATAGATTGACTAACTATTGATGTAAATTCTACATATTGTATATGTAGCGTAAAGGTTTTCTATCTCTCTTTGTCCTCCAGGCTACTTGATTGGCTACTTCAGCCGCAGTGAAGCTCAGGCCGACAAGGTGAACTGTGGCACTGTGGCGCCGTTCATAAAAACTCCTCTGGAAGAAACACCAGCTGTTGCTCCTGCTACTCCTCCAGCTGAACTGGACTGGAAGGAAGTCACCCAACTCCTCTCACAGAAACTCACCAGCCAGGGATTTGACAAAACTCTGAGGTAAACTCTTATTGTGCACAGTAAAAACTACTCTACTTCCCAAGCCCAGCGTGGTTCTCACTTACCCACTATTGATCTAGTCAAAAACAAATCAATCACTCAAATTGTATTTACATAGAACATTTATGATAAATCCAGTGTAATTCAAAGTGCTGTATGGATTGAAAATAACTTAAAATATTTAATAAAAGGACATGGAGACTAATGCATGCTGAGTAATAAAATATGAGTAAATAAAATATAATATAAATATATATATATACAGGTGCATCTCAATACATTAGAATATGATGGAAAAGTCAATTTCCAGTAGTTCAAGTCAAATAGTCCCAACCAAATATTGAGTCATATAGATGGACATACTTTTCAGAGGCCAACATTTCCATATTAAACATACTTTTTAAAATTAGTCTTTTGTAATATAACATTTTTTTTGAGACACTGAATTTTAGGTCGTCTTCTTTAAATGTAAGCCATAATCATTATAATTGAAAGAAATTAAATAAATTATTATAATTGAAAGAAAACAAGTATGAACAATAAAGTTGTGATAATAAGATGCTTAAGATAAAAGCCTAAAAAAAGAAAGGTTTTTAGTTTAGGTTTAAAAGTAACATGGTTACACGAATCACTCAAAACTCCAAGGTAGAGCTGGATAATCTGGTCAAAAATAGTCATAAATTCGGTCGTCATTTACTGAAGTTGAGCAGACAGTAGAGAATCTTGCACACTAATTTATCTCCTGATATTTGTGGTTTTAAATGTTAGTGTCTGTTTATTTACCACTAATGAAAATTACATTCTGTTGTTATTTTGATAGGAAAAAGTCATAGTATATTTCCTCTTAGGCTGATTAGCGAGAATCCTTTGTTACTGAGCAGTCTGCAAAGTGAGGCAGGCTGTCTGTTTTTATTCAACTCTGATCTGCAGAACAACAATGTCTCCTTGAAATGAGTTCAGCTTTGTCATTGTGGTTAAATGTTACAACTGTTCCTGTAATGTACATGCAAAACAAGACTTACAGTCTGTGTTATGAGTCAACTGCAGGGATTTTTTCTCCCCCTCAGAAGTGTTTGAACTGTGCATGAAAGGGTCATTTCAGAAGGCTGAACTGAGACAAAGTTGATTTTGTTTCTCCTTGCAGGGACTTTGATCTGCCCAGACGTTCAGCAGGAAGCGATGGAGACAAGGCTCTGGCAAACCGCGTCTTTGAGGAATTCAAGAAAGTGGAGATGGATCCGTGGATTGACATCCACCACGTCCAGCTGCAGACACCAGACAGGTCGATACAAAAACATGTTCTTTCTTGTACCTAATGAATAAACTCATTCTAAGGATTTTATTTGAGGGATACTTTAAAATGTCACAATTTGGTGTCAGCGTGGTGATTTAACTCAGTCTAAAGTATAAGGATGAATAGCTTTAGATGGCCTGTGGGGGGCGCTGTAATTAAAAATCAACAGGAGGTTTTCTGCATATTTCAACTTTATTTTATGGGCTTGTAATTTTCAGTTTTCCTCAGATATTTACAATAAAACAACTGTTCAATTTGGTATTACTTACAAGAATACTTATAAATGAACCAGAATAATTACTCTCTACGTAGTCAGCAGATATTTACTTGGGTTTAAGTTGACCATATTACATCATTCTTAGCAGGAAACATACTAGGAAATAAATACATTATGATTTGAAAAAAAATCCCAAAATTATTGTAAGGTTAATATAATCGTAAAATTCTTCTTAAGTATTATATGGGTGGTGTTTCCTGACACATTTGAAGAAACTAGAAGATGTTACCTTTTTAAATATTAAGCCTCATACATGCATTTTGACCTTATTTTTCCTGTTTTTGTTATTTTCCATTTGGGTATGGCACATAGGCAAAAAAAAAAATCCCCCAAAATAGGTGCATGTGAGAAGGTTAAGAAGAAAAATGCCACTTTCCTGATTTTATATTTTCATATTCCATTTTTTCTCCATTTTTATTTGGGTGTGTATGTTGTTGGTGATCATACATTCTAAAATAAACTGTTTGCTGCACATGAAGACTGATTTTCATACAGAACTCATATTTAAAAAAAAAATTAAAAAAAGATTTTGCAGCCCTCAAGTTCCGATATGCAGTTAAGGATAATGGATGTTCAGCCATACTAAATAATATTTTTGCTTTGCGATGTGTATTTTTTATGTATATATAAAACACGGCTTGCAGCAGCTTCAATTTGTTTTAAAAAATCAATTTAATTTAATGCATAGATTACCTTTTTAGATTTATTATTTAATAATTTTTTTTTATATTTTCGACTTGTCTAGTTGTTAATTTTTTTCTTATATTTGTAGTTTATACTGCTTGTTTACTATTTATTATTTGAAGCTCCTCCCTATCTTGCTATCCACTTTGCTTCTGTAATACTGGAAATTTCCCCGTTGTGGGACTAAGTAAAACTTATCTTATGCACTTGCACTGTTTCTGAAGTACTGATTTGTAGAAATTGAATAGCATTGTTAGAAACTCTCAGAATCACTCTTGATTTTGAAGATTGGTCATAAGCAGGAGATGGGGCCTTGTAAAATAAAGATCTGCCAGCAAAATAAAAACAAATTATACAAATATCGTAACAACCTTTGGTCCTCTTACCTGCAGCAAGCGTCCAAACCGCGTCACTTTTGGTTCAGATGTCTTCGAGCCGACAGGGTATCTGGCCTACAGTGCTCCTGCGACAGCTGAGGTGAGTTGATACAGTGTCGAGTTGTTGCTTTTAGCCCTCGGCTGTGTCTGACTTGTGCTTTGTGCTCGTAGGGAAAGCTGGTGTATGGCAACTACGGCCGTCAGGGCGATCTGGATGTTCTGCAGAAGAAGAACATTGAACTGGAAGGCAGCGTGCTGCTGCTTCGAGCTGGAAAGATCAGCTTTGCAGAGCAGGTGACGCCTGATTTGACACCTTCATATACACTACCGGTCAAAAGTTTTAGAACACCCCAATTTTTCCAGTTTTTTATTGAAATTCAAGCAGTTCAAGTCAAATGAACAGCTTGAAAGGGTACGAAGGTAAGTGGTGAACTGCCAGAGGTAAATAAAAAAAGGTAAGCTTAACCAAAACTGAAAAATAACGTACATTTCAGAATTAGTAGGCCTTTTTTCAGGGAACAAGAAGTGGGTTAACAACTTAACTCTATGGAGTCTTGGGCTATTTTGTCAATTTTTTAATTCTTTTCATGTCTTTTGTAAGTCATTTTGTGTCTTTTTGTGTCTTTTTTGTCATTTTGTGTCTTTTTTTTAGTCATTTTGTGTCTTTAGGTGTCTTTTTTGTCATTTTGTGTCTTTTTTTGGTCATTTTGTGTCTTTTTTTTTAGTCCTTTAGTCCAACATAAAATGTGATTTTGAATCTTTTTTTTTTTACTTTCAAAACACTATCATGCTCGATAAAGAATTTTAAATGTTGCAAATGTGCATTACTTTCAGAGTACACTGAGACATTAAACTGCATCATTTTCAATTAAATTCTGGAAAATTCTGTGTTCTAAAACCTTTGACCAGTAGTGTACCTCAGAGTTCTGGTTTTTTAAGTAACTTCACTAAAAGCTTGTCTTCATGGTTGTTGTTTTTCAGGTGGATAATGCTGCCAAGAAGGGAGCCTCTGCTGTTCTAATCTACCCCGACCCTCAAGATTACAAGTATTTAGCGGACACGGTGCTCTACGGACATGTAAGTTTGCATACACTAGTTTTGTAGCGTGCTGTTAAAAGCCAGTGAATCAAGCAGCCAATCGATATAAGATAAGATATGACTGTATTTATCCTGCAGTGGGGAAATGTAGTTGTCACAGCAGCTCAAGATACAGACACATAGTTATAGAAGACAAAAAAATAAAAAAAACAAGGCATATACATATATTCTATACACATTATAACCATACATTTCTGCAATTTGGCATTTATTAACATATATTTTTTGTGTTTCTTTGTTTTCCTGAGAGTACTTTGCATTTTACAGATATTGCACATTAGAGAAAATATATTTTAGCATGTTAAATAGGTTAAATAAGTTGTTGCATGTAGTAGTAGGATGAACATAAATGAATAAATACAGTCATGGAAAAAAAATTATTAGAATGTTGTTTTCTTCAATTTATTGTTCATTTTAATGCCTGGAAAATGTCTCTATCAGCTCTAAAATTAAACTCTTATGAGCCATTTTTGTTGTTAACATTATATTTGTCCAAACAAATTGTACCATAGTTTTCCTGATAATGATTTTGGTTATTATCAAGAAAACCATGGAAAATGTCTACATATATGCTCTTAAATTAAACTCTTATGAGCTATTTTTGTTATCATTATATTTGTCCAAACAAATGTACCTTTAGTTGTACCAGGCATTAAAATGAACAATAAATTGAAGAAAACAAGGGTGGTCTAATAATTTTTCCATGACTGTATATCTAAATATATGCAGAGATATAAACAGTATAATATAAGTGGTATATGACATATATAATATTGGAAAAAATAGGGGAAGGCCTAATATAGGCCTAATGTGGTCGGATGTAAACCGAGATTGTGCAAATAAACCAGTAAAGTGACCTGCTGGAACAAACAGTGCTGTATTATGTGGTGCTGCTGTTAAACAGTAGTTTGAAAGCTCCTGGTACAGCTCGGGGTTGAGTACTGCGTTTGTGTGCTTCACCATTCAGGTTCACCTGGGTTCAGGCGACCCCTACACCCCTGGATTCCCGTCCTTCAACCACACCCAGTTTGCCCCAACACAGTCATCCGGACTCCCAAAAATCCCGGCCCAGACTATCACCGCCAACATGGCTTCAACTCTTCTACAGTAAGGACACAAATACACACCATGACAGTAAAAAGACCAAAATAGTTTCTAACTTTGATGAAACATTACATATATAACAGCAGGAAATAAAGAGATACTCAGTCACAAAAACTTACTAAGAGAAAGGTATATTGATTGTATACAGATGGATACAATCACATGCAATCACAAAGCTTAAAACTGTATAGTCTGCAAAGTCTTTGTTTTGTTTTTTTAATTCCTATTTAGTTAAATTCTAATTCTCTTTTTTACCAGCTACCATTTTTTGTTTGTTTTTGTTATTGATCTGATGGTATGAATATAAATAAATACTTCATTGGGAGACAGAAGCTGCCAAAATAAACAAGAAATAAATAATGCATTAATTAATTTCTGGATAAATAAATTAACAGAAAGAAAAGTACATAACATAAAATACATAAAATAAATAATTGTGGGTAAATAAATATGTGGAAATGCAAAATTAATGCAAATTAATAAATGTGTGAATTTAAAGATATATAAAATATATGCAAAAAATATATAATAAAATATATAAATAAATTGGAAAATTAATTTAGAAAGTAAGTAGTTAATTAATTAAGTAGGTAATTAATTAATGGAAGGGTAAAATATAAATGTACCAAAAATACCATTTTAAAAACTAGCATTAATTTATTTAGAAAATGACAAATATTTGTTTTAATTTGCCAATTTTTGTGAGTATTTATTTATCCAGATTTTTTTTTTTATCCACCAAACTTCTACAAGGCAGAATGTAGAATTTAAACTTGGTTGTTCTGTATAGACTGTATATTTTTTTTTTTTTGTATTTTCCCCCTATTTTACCACCTGTAGAGTCATACTTTATATATCTTAACATATTTATTTTATAAAGGTTTTACTGTGTGAGATATAAATTGGCTGAATAAATCTAGAAACTGAGTTAACTGTTTCTTTCCTCTCTAGGAACATCGGCGGTCCTCAATCAGATGCAAGCAGTGGTTTTAAAGGCAGCTTATCGTCCGTGTCTTACTCACTGGGCGGCAGCAGGAACGTCACTGTGGAGGTGAACAACGTGCTCGTCAACAAAGAGATCCACAATGTGTTTGGAGTCATCAAAGGAGTCATTGATCCTGGTATAGTTTCTCTCTCCTCTTATCATCTACACCGGAGTTCCTTTGTCTTTAGATTATCTAAGATCATTTTTTATGTCTGTTTTGTGAATCTGCAGATCGATTCGTTGTCCTTGGAGCTCAGAGGGACGCCTGGGGAAAAGGTTACGCCAGAGCCACTGTCGGCACCTCCATACTGATCGAGCTGGCTCGGGCTGTTCGGGAGATGGTGGAGAAAGGTAACAAATGTGATCCTTTGCATGCTTGACACTTGAGGTGGGGAAAAACTCGATACAGCATTGTGTCGTGATATTTTGCGTGGCAATATTCTATCGATTCATGGCCGGCAAGTATCGATATTTAGCGTTCCGATGGCTGTCAGTATTTTCAAAGTTTTTGCATATACTGGAGATACTGGCATCATATGAAACTAGAAGATCTAAGGAATCTATAAGCCCCATGTGTCAAATATCGTGTCGGGAATTTGTGAAAATAACGCTGCAAAGTTAGGCTTTTTTGTGTTTCGTTCAAAAAAATTCAGAGCAGTGAAGCTTAAAGTTGAGGAAAGTTTGATAAAATGCTGCGGTTGTTGTCATCCATACATGTTTGATATCAGTTCAGTTCAGTTTGACTGAATACTTTGTTGGTCAGTCTGTGGGTTTGACTCTCATTGTGGAGAAATAAAAAGACTGAAGTGAGATGAACAGACTGAGAATTTTCTCTTATTTGACAAAACAGTTCTTGATTAAATTTAATTTTGTGGTCACAAAATGCAGTTAAACAGTTAAATCGCAATTTATTGTATCGCAATACTCACCCTGTCGCAAAATGCTTAAAATCGCAATATCGTATTGTGACTCAAGTATCGGGGTAAAATCGTATCATGGGGCATCTGGGGATTCACACCTTTACTTGACACAATGCACAACAGATGAGTAGTGATTAACAGGGACATGCCACCATTTTAGTCAGAGAGATTTAACAGGATCTATTGTTTATAACCACGATTCGATCAAATTGGGATTCAACCGTGGAATTTCACTGGTCTCATTACATCTAACAGAACGATTACAGCAAGCAAAACCTCTTTCAGTGTAATTTTTTTTTTTTTTATCTGACTTGTCCAATGAAACTGTAAATGTTAAGGGTGAAAACATCTGCAAGCAATATTCACTCAGATTTCCAGATTAAGATTGAAATGTCCTTTATTAATCCCACAGCTGGGACATTTCAGGATTTACAGCAGCAAAGTGGATAGCAAAAAAAACAATAAATAGTAAACAGCAGTATAAACTAAAAATATAAGAAAGGTATTGGCAAATAAACAAGTAAAAAAAAATCTAATAAAGTATTAACAATTCACAATATAAACAAGTAGAAATATAAAAGTGATTAACAATTAAAACCAAAATAAAAAAACTTTAGGATCATTATATACAATGTCGTCAGCAGAGTCAGAAACTTGAAGACAAATTCAGACCTTACCAGGTATCCCTGTAGTCCGATATGTAACTCCTTCTTTCCCCTTACTACAGAAATATAAATGAAGTTTCAATATCCTAGTTTAGTTTTACACTCTCAGAGTTGCAGTGTCTTCTCCTGCACAATGTCACAGTGTTTTATCTTTGTTCCAGACGGGTTCAAGCCCAGGAGGAGTTTGATGTTTGCAAGCTGGAGCGCCGGAGAGTACGGAAATGTTGGCGCCACCGAGTGGTTGGAGGTAAGAACTTAATTAAATAAAAACTTAATCTCTCCTAAACTATGACAAATGTTCTTCAATGTGTGTTTGTTTTTTAGGGTTATATGTCCTCTATTGACAAACGTGCTTTCACCTACATAAGCCTGGACGGAGCAGTCATGGGTGAGTACAGGACACTAGGGATGGGCGTTTGGAAGAAACCTGCCAACTTGAGCATCTATAACATTAACAATCAATTCATCGATTAATCCCCATGTTTTTTTTTACGTACTCCAGTATGGTCAACATTTAGGCCTAAAACACCTGGAAAAAATGCCTGGAAAACCTATGGGCGATTTTAAAATAACCCCCTAAAACCTGAAGTTTTTCTGGAAATTCAAAAAAGTGTCAACACCTACTAAATAATCGATTCAGCCTCTGCAGCAGATAGAAATGAAATTCAAAAAGTATTTGAGAGCTTATACCTGTTATATCTGAGCTCCCTCCGCTATAGTCGTCTTCCACCATGATTTCCCACATGTATTCTGATGCATTTCATTGGCCAAGAGACCAAAAATAGGTGGAAAAAACTACAAATACTACAAAACGACGTATCCGCTTTCCCTTTAAAGGTAGAATAACACAACAGCGCCCCCAGTTTTAATGGTAGAAATGCCGAATGCCTTCCCGGCTTAAATGGGTTAAAAAACATGCAAACATGGGCAAAATAAAAGATATATGTACAGTCCTATGCAAAAGCCTGCTTTGATAACGGACGCTTTTATACTGAAAGGACGAAAAGAGACTTCCTGTCAATCGTAAAACTAACTCAAGTGAGGTGATACTGTAAAGACAACATCAAGGAGTTCAATGTTTTATGTTTTAACCCCTGAAGAGGCATGAGATTAGTTTTCACAGTAATCTTGCATCTTTAAATGGGTTTTGTGTTTAAATAAGTTTTGGATCAAATTAAACCTAGCAAGGTTTGATACAGTAAGCTAGTTTTGCTCAAGTTAATACTCTTGTATTTGTGTGTTTTATAACTGTTCATGCAACTTTCAGTTTACAAACTGTAGCTTTATCCAACTTAATTCTCAGCTCATCGGTTTATTGACGTACGAACGCAGAACTGAACACTCGGCGTGTTTCAGTTCAGTGAGGACTGATACACAGTCATAGATCGAATGAAAACCCCAAAAAATCACAGATTGATTAAAATTTTTCACATGATCGACCAAATTCTTAACGACCATTAATCGATAATCGATTAATTATTCCCATCCTTATTATGAACCAAACCAACTAACTAACCTAACTTTACTTCACACTGAGAAATTAGAGTTCAGGGGGAGAAATATTTAAATTTATTTTTGTAGTCGGCATAAAAAAAGTTTTTAACCGTACAATGTAAATTCCCACAAGACTGCTAGAACCCCCAAATCTCCAAATCACCTTGGTGTCCTTGCTGGTAACTGCGGCCCTGATGATAGGAAATGGCCATAGCAATGTCCCAACTCGAGATGAAATTCAAAATTCCACGTGATCGACCAAATTCTTATCTACAGGACACACCTGCAATTTATATCTATCTGTACTTAAATATTTAAATTTTTCAATGAAGTTGACTGGATTTCTCTCTTTTAAAGGTCGTGGAAGCTTTATGGCCTCAGCGAGTCCTCTGCTCCAGCGCCTCCTGGAGAACACGATGAAAGAGGTAACAGCAGCTCACTCTATGCTGATCCACTTCAGTACAAACCTGGAGTGTTTGTATTAACTTTAATTTGCCTCGTCCGTGCAGGTGAAGAGTCCTCTTGGTTCTGACACTGTGTACTCTCTGGAGGGAAAAAGAAACCTGGCCAATATGTAAGTAAATATCCAGAATGTAGAGTCAGGTTTTCTATAGTAACTATTTTGTCAAGACCGTTTTTAAAGTCTTCAAATAAAACCCTCTGAACCACAAACACTTTGAGATATCAGACCTCAACAAAAACTGTTGGTAATATATAATATTTTATTTATGTTTGCAGTCTGAAGCCAATGTCAATGGACGACCCTGCCTATCCCTTCCTGGCCTTCTCTGGAATCCCCTCCGTCTCTTTCCACTTCATCTCACCCGATGTGAGTGTTAAGCAAGGTTATAATAGTTTGGGATTTTTCATTAGTTTTAGTTTTAATTTCGTTGTGATTTTTTGTTTTCAAATTCAGTTAATTTTAATTAGTTTTTAGAGTGAGTTTGCTAGTTTTAATTAGTTTTTATTTTTTGGAAAATGCTTAGTTTTAGTTTAGTTTTTATTAGTTTTAGTGTTGGTTTTCGTTTTTTTTGTAATGGGGTATCTGTTGGGTGCCAGATTTAAAAAAAAGTCACAATAAATGTTGCCTTTATATCCTTTGTCTGATCCATCTCAGCCCCAATAAGTTTATTAAGTAGTTAGTTTTGTAACCTCACAATACAGTTTCAGTTAGTTATCGTTTTTTTTTTAAAACTTGTTTTTATTTTTATTTCAGTTAACGGAAATGTTTTTTCAATCCTAGATTTCGTTAGTTTTTTCGTTAACTATAATAACCTTGGTCTTAAGGCAAATCAAACTATAGATATTTGGTGATGATCTTCTGTTTATTTTAACATTCACTCGCAACAAGTAGTAATGGGAATTTTAAGGTATACAAAACCCCATGTTCGTAGTCTGATAAAGACGACGGGTGTAAAATAACTTTTAAATACCCATAATGCCAATTTTTTTCAATTTTCATCTTCAAATATAGTTTCGCTGCTTCTGGGTCATCTGTCTCTATTGTACAAATTAATTTAAGACTAATAGAAAAAGATGTGTGGTAGACAAAAGCTTCTAAAAAGTAAGTAAAGTTAATTTATATAGCACTTTTCACAGATAAAATCACCATGTGCTTTACAGAAGATAAAAAGAAAGATAGAGGGACATAAGACAATTAAAACACAATTTAAACACAATGAAACATAAAAAATAAAAGTAATAAAATAATATTTACAATGCATGGTGGTCATTCCAATGCCTGTCTAAAAAGATAGGTCTTAAGGTGATTTTAAAAAAGTGACTTGTTACAGCCATTAAATGTACCAAAAATTATACAAATTAATCAATGTGGACAATAATTGTTGATAAAATGCGACATAAATCACATAAGTCACATTTTCTATTATTTTCTTATGTATTTATTTACCTTTGTACTCATTCCTCATTTATTTTTCTGTTTTAAATAATTTAATTTTGTTTTAAATTAATTTGTTTTCTGCATCTTTATTTTAAATGCATTGCTTTTAACTTAATTATTTAATTTATGTGATTGCATTTCTGCATGGTGTTTTTAGTAATGATTTTCCCTTAGTGTTTAATTCCACAGATTTTTTTCATTTATTTATAATTTTTTTTTGGCAGCTTTCTTTAATGATTTTTCATCAGATCATGTTAATGAAATCATATTTTAACAGCCAGTGTACATTATAAAATCTGTTATTTGTAGTATTTGTTATATATTTGTTATATGTAGTTTGATTTTGGCTGTTATATCTTGGATTCTTGGTGCTTTAACAAAAAATGTTGAAATTTTGTTTTAAAGACTGAGGGCTACAGCTACTATGGCACCAACCTGGACAACATGGATCACCTTGACTACCAAACCAACCATCACACCACTGAGATGACGGTGGCTGCGGCGCAGTTTGCCGGCCAGATGGCTCTGCGACTGGTTCACGACCACCTGCTCAGCCTGGACGTGGGCCGATACAGCGGCCTCCTCACCATGGCTGTAGTCAAAGTCTTCAAACGCATCAACGAGCTCTCAAAGGTCTCCCTCTCTGTCTCTCTCGTCTTTTTTAATGCTTTTTGGCCTCCTTCTTTAATCTAACTTTATTTAATTCAGCGGTTCCCAAACTTTTTTAGCCGCGCACCCCCTTTCTATGTCCCAACTGGGTTGACGCACCCCCAATCCCCCACACCTTCAAAAAAAAAACAAAATGCAATAATCTTTTTTGTAACCATATTAAAAGTGGCATGTTTAATCATGCTCAAATGACCAGAGCACACGTATAATAAAATAATTACGATCACAACAATGTGCTCTCGCATTTTAATTCATCTGAAACACTGTAACACAGTTTCAATATAATGCAACAAAGTTATGCGCAAGCTTCCACTTTTAAGAGCAAAGAGGATGATGACAGGCTCAGGATCAGAGGCAGAAAGCACATAAGTTGGGGAAAATGTTATAATATTTTGAGCCGCGTTGAACAAAAATTGCAGCAAGTTTAAATGAGCGTGGAGCTAAACAACCCGTCATCATAACACAGGTTGGAAAAGTGGAAGAAGATAACTTCTCATACGCTTCATTTTAAGATGAAGTGCATTTTGAATAGCCTGCATTTATTTATTAATTAATATTACAGTTTTTGATTTTACATTTTACAAAGGAAATGTTTATTTACACGTCTTTATTGTGTAATTATCAGACCGCCATTACATTTTTCAGCCCGTGCACCCCCAGGGGTCCGCGCACCACACTTTGGGAATCCCTGATCTAACTCTAAAGACCAGAATATGTCTGTTTTTGAATAAGTGCAGATTTTTATTCTACTCTTTGTTCTGCAGTCTGGTCAGCTGAAGGAAGTGAATCCCAACTGGCTGAACAGTGCTCGTGGCTCCTTCATACGAGCTGCAAACAGCCTGAAGAATGACATCATGGGCACTGACTTGGACGACGAGGAGGCCTGTCGGATCCTCAACGACAGGATCATGAGGGTGAGACGCTTACTCGCACACATGCATATTTATAATGTTAATTAAATTCTTAAAAGCAGGGGTTGATGGCAGCACTTCCCTATGGAATTATTATTATATAACAAGATAAATCAGAAGTCTGGTCTGATTGTATACAGATATAATTTGATTTGGAGACAGATTAAAAAAAGAACTGCACTCTGATGCAATCACATAAATGCATCGCTTAAAACCATAAAGTCTGCGAAGTCCGTTTTTTTGTTCTGTTTTTTTATTTCTATTTAACTTACATTACTTTTTTTGGTATTATAACTTTTTATACCAGATACCAGATTTTTGTTTCTGTTAGATTTCTCCACAGCCCTCACAAGACAAATAAAAATAAATTTACTAGTGTTTTATAGGCATTTTAGAAACACAATAATATTATATTAATGTGCATATATTGTCGAGATATGAGCAAGGAGGTTGGTTGATGGAGTAGTGGGTGTTTATTTAACATGTCAACAACAGGATCATGAGGGCGAGACGCGTACTCGCACACATGCATATTTATAATGTTAATTAAATTCTTAAAAGCAGGGGTTGATGGCAGCACTGGATTTATTATTATATAACAAGATAAATCAGAAGTCTGGTCAAAGAATGAGCAAAAAGTATGAATCTGAGCAAGTGGCTTTAAATACTACCAGTTTTTTTTCTGTTTCACGGACACATTAGGCATGTTTCCATTAGGTACTTTTCCCTCGCTTTCCCTATATGGGTGCGACTTCGGAGAGAGGATCCGCTTAAGATCCGCCCAACTTCACCGGTAAGCGGCTCAGAAAGTACCTGCCTCAGGTAGCTACTTTCTAAGACGCTACTAACTAGTCGACGCTGATTGGATACGGCTGAGGTGGCGACTTTGCATGTGTGATTAATTTGCAGACTGGACACTGAGGGGTTAACAGCTCCTGCTCGGACTGGGCCGATTGTGAGTGCTTTGGGACGGCGCCTGCTACTCGTTAAGAAGAGTAGGAACGAGTCTCCAAAAGTCTCCAATAAACCAGAAAAAGCCGCTAGATTTGTTGTTAGTCTCCTTTTTTGAAAAAGAGTCGCTAGTGGGGTCTGAATAGTCCGTAAATATAGCGAAAAAGTTGCTATTCGGTCTGATGTCACATTCGGACTCGGTTGGTTAGCCACTACAAAAGTACCTGTATGGGAACAGAGGCCGAGGTGGGCGTAGCCAAAACATTCAGCCGCTTTCCAAAAAGTACAGTGGAAACATGCCTATTGTGGCTCATACCAAAAGATACTAATGTTTTAACAGCCAGACCTTTTTGAACAGTAGTTAAAACATCTTAAATCTTCTTGCTTGTTCCAGGTCGAGCACTGTTTCCTCTCTCCGTACGTGACCCCCATTGAGACTCCCTTCCGCCACCTCCTGCTGGGTCGGGGTTCCCACACTTTGGCCTCCCTCGTCGAGACCACCGACATGAAGGGTCTCCGCACCGAGCTGGCCCTGACCACCTGGACCCTGCAGGGATGTGCCAACGCCATGGTGGGAAACATCTGGGACATCGATGAGGAAATCTAGAGAAGAAGGATGGGGAGTTGTGAGTGTGTGTGTCGGTGAAAACGATATCTGAGGTAGAGCAGAGAAAGAAGCTCCAATATATCAGCACAATCCGAGGTCTTAGCCCCACCCTTTAAAAGCAGGCCGCAAAGATCCAAGAGGAGATAGAAAAGTATAAAATGCATCTTTAACTGTGAACCAACATGAAAAAAAGACTTGAAGAAATATTAATGCTACTGACAAACCTGCCTTCTCTCCTCCTGCCTCGGCATTAAACCAGTTCAGCCTTTGCTGTGACCTCTCGCCATCAAAACACTGAGAAACCTTATTTATACTTCAGTTTATTTTATCAGTGGCAGTGCCCACTATAAAAGTTATTGTTTGTCTTTTTATACGACGTTATCGGAAGCAGTGCCTTCCATAATTATGACAGTTATACTGTTGAATCGTCCGGCAGCATCTGCTACAGAAACCACTCCTCAACTGTTGCTGACAAAATGGAGCCCCTGAAAAAGTTAGATTTTATATTTAAGGCCTTCATTTCTTCCTTGAAAGTGACTTACATTAACGAGGCTTTACTCAGTCATAAAATGGTATTTGAAAAACATCCAAAGGAAGAAATGAAGGGTAGAAAATATATATTTTTTTTCTTGACATGTGTCATTTAAGATTAAAAATGTCAAAAACTAGCCCAGGAGCAAAGGGACAACTGGAACTCTCTGGATATTACAATTCTTATTTATATTACCAAAAAGCCCAGAAATTAACTGGATTTATTCTGCACTTTGTGGAAAGGATGAAAGCTAAATTTAACAATGCACAAAAAGCCAAAACATTACCAAACCCCCTTTTTTAACCCAGCAACA
This sequence comes from Centropristis striata, assembly GCF_030273125.1. Classification (NCBI taxonomy): domain Eukaryota; kingdom Metazoa; phylum Chordata; class Actinopteri; order Perciformes; family Serranidae; genus Centropristis; species Centropristis striata. Next base: position 10,062,912 of record NC_081539.1, read on the forward strand.
GAGCTGATTGGTTCCATAATTTGCAAGAAAGCCATTTATGTTGCACAGTCTGCTTCGGAGCAGTTTATAACGTGATAAAGTTATCGGGAGCAGCGTCTCCCATAATTAAAACCCATTATCGGAAGCAGTGTCTTCCATAATGACAAGCAGTGATGGTAGTTTTTGCCTACCAGTGTGTGTGATTTTGTGTGTGTGTGATTGTTTTACATGTGTATTTATCGAGAGCAGTGTCTCTCATATTTCACTTAAAGGGTGGAACAACTTATCGGGGACAGTGTTTCCCAGAGTTTTATACTTGACGTATTTATTTGTTTTGTCCTTATTTTCGGATTACGTGTGTGTGTGTGTTTTTTTTCCCGTCATTCCCATTTTTGCTCTGATATGTGCATCATGCTACTTGGAGCATGAGTTTGGAAGGAAAAAACTCGATTTAGCACTGATATGACTATGCAAAGAGACTCAGAAGTAATTTCTATTAAACAAATAACTTTATTAAAGAATATCTACTGGTATATATTATACAGATTGCTTTATTAAAGAAAATGTAACATTATATATTTTACATAAATTGTCAACCAATCGTAGAAATGAACACAGACAATGAATAATTAATAAATAATAATAATAATAATATAATAATAATAATAAATGGCTAAAAAATCGTTAGTACTGGTACTGTTCAGTAAAAAAAAAATGGCATGTATTAATTTGAATTTATGTTGAGTATCAGTCGATTGTTGATCATTTAAATAAATAAATGACTAAATGTACATCAAAATTTAATGTTTAATTTATATAATTTAAAGAATAAAAAATATAGTAGTAATAGCCAATTTTATTTATGTTCAGTGCCAGTCAAATGTTGACCATTTCAATAAAAAATAAATTATTACTATAGCTAAATTAGCATCAGTGTATGCTCAATATCAAGTAATTGCTGACCATTTAAATGACAATTTGATAAAATAAATGAACATCAGTGTATTAAAATAAAATAAAGGGCTAAATTAACAATAGTGTGTGCTAAGCATCAAACAGTTGCTGACCATATAAGTAAAGCAAATAAAAGAGAAACAAATGGCTAAGTAATTTTTTTCTAATTATATATTCTGAAAAAAAGAAGGTTCCCATATCGGGGAAAAAAACACATTTGCCGATACTGATGGATACTGATATGTTTGTGAATAAATTGGTCGGGCTCGAATGCTAAAACTTTCCTGAAGCAGCATTTGTTTGATATCAGTTTTGTTTTACATCCAATCGAGCAACTCCGTGCACAAACACACAGAACAGTATAGAAATGCACCATATATTCATTAACAAAACCTGGTCTGTCGGGCTCCAAATCTTTTGTTGTGTTTCTTTGTGTTGGTGACCTTAATAATACAACAGAAGATGCTTCAGTGCATATACATTCACTCCATGAGCCACTATTCTCTTTGCATGTAACTCAATGCTGTATTTCCTCTTCACTGCATGTTAGTTTATTGCTTTAATGTCGTCTGGCTCATCAGATTTACACTATTACAAACTAATTATGGTGTAAATGTAATTAATTAGATTTCAACCAATATTCTGTTTTTTGTGAGTACAAAATGTATTAATAGGGATATAAAAAGGAAGAAGAGAAAAAGCTGTAATTGTACCTGGAGCTTGAACATACTGAATAAATTTGTTAGTCAATAAACAATATGTTAAAAGAACATTATCAGTCAACCACATTTAAACCATGTTATGATCTCCAGTAGAACTACATTAAAATCCACTTTCTTTGTTTAAACATACGCTTAAAATCAATGTCAGTGTTTCATAATTCAGATTATTACATGTTTGAATACATTTTTGTTTTCTGGTCTCACTTCTGTTAAACTTTGTACTGCAACAGCCTGTTTTTCCTGCATCTGTTACAATAATGAAACGATGAGGTTACTCAATCCTGAGGGTGGAAGTTGGGTGGTTGGGAAACAGACTTTCCGCTCACTGTGTTATGTTAAAAAAAAAAAAAAAAAAAAACTACTGTAGTGTTTCAAAACTGTTCTTGAAATCATGTTTCTGTGATTTCCATATTCAACAAAACAACAGTAATAAACCTTTTGGCTTAGCATCCAGTAAATCTGTCTGATGTTGTTTCTGACTTTAGTAAATAATAGAAATTCACTGCAGAGGAAACTAGGCTTTCTTTCTTTTTTATTTTTTCTTGCCGCAAATCTCACCGGCAAAATCATGCATTTATATCCTTCCTCTTTTTAAAATGTCCAGAAAATGGGGAAGGTTATGATTCATCCACGATCTTTAAGCAGATGTTTCAACAGTGTCAGTTTATGAGAATGGCATTCTTGCTTTGAGCCAAATATTTATTGTGCTTCCGGAGCTGTGCTTTTCAGATTAAAAGCACCGTTTGCGCCAAACGATTTCAACAGAATACCCTGTAACTTCCTTATTACCAATGTGCAGTATTTTAGTAGTGTGAATTGAAATTGTAATTAAAATGATTTATATATATGTATAAAAATATATATATATATATATATATATATATATATATATATATTCAATCAATCCATATAATATAGAAAAAATGCAGGATACTTGTATGTATACACATTTATAATTCTTGAAACTAATTATTAAAGTGTGTATTTATTTATTTAGTTTGATAGAATTCTGAGAAGTTTTCAGATTTAAGTCATTAATTTGGAGGACAAAAAAAGCTTTTAAGAAGATTTTTTTTATTTTTTTTTCCCATTATATTCTGGAACAGAAATATCTATCTTATAAAGTTGATGCATACATTTAATTAAATATTTATATATTATTTTTAGATCTTGTCATTAGCATGTAAATGTAATTTTTTTTTGACAAGCAAACGAAGATAACACTATGAATATAAAATGATCCAGTATTGTTTTAACAAAATAATCAAGATAATCATTCATTTAATTTTTAATTCAATTTATACATATAAAAGTAATTATTTAATGAAATTATTTATTAAATGAATAGTGCAGTTTAAATGTCAAATAATACAATTTAAAAATTTTAATTTTAAAATAACACCTTATGAGCGCTTTAAACCTGCGCTTTTATTTTGAAGCCTAAACCCCCAAACAGGAAATGCAATTATTTTGGTGATTCCGGGCCAGCCGCTCTTATCGGTGCGTTCATGTTACGCACTGTGACGCTCATAAATCCCGACAGGCGCGTTGAGGAGCGTCCCGGAATTAACGGAGGAGAGAGCGATAACGGATCCGCTGAATTTAACTGATTCCCCGACACACAGCGCGGCTCCCCGCCGGGCTGCAGCGGCTGAGAGCGGCGGACGGAGCGAGCACTGACCGGAGGAGGGGGTCTGCTCTCCCGCAGAGCCCGTCTTCACAGGTCGGTATGCCGATGTTGTTGTTTTCTGGAAATCTTGTTACTCTCTCTGTGTGGAAGATGCGACATGTTGCACCAAAACAAAATGCAATAAATGAATGATGAAAATAAAGTTGCAGTGTTGCAGGAGTGAAGCTGTCATGGTGAGATGTTTACTGACAGACAGGCAGGTGGACTCTTAACGTGACTGACCCTAATCAGCTTTGGAGGACCGCAGACAGGACAGACTGATCAATTAAAATCTATTCTGCTCTATCCAGTGGACTTGAATAGATCTCCTTTTAACATGATAAAATCCCAGCAGATACATACTTTTTCTTACATAATATATTTATTTGCACCAAACTACAGCCATAATTTTAGAGATTTTAGAGTCATTGCTCCGCTCCAGAAGATTTTAACAACCAGACAAAAATAAGGTCTGTTTTGAAATTTTAATATTGTATTTATTTAGTTAACTGTTTAATGATTTGTGTTTTATTTCACAACACTGAGATTTGAAGTATTACATTTAGTTTCAAGCCCTTGACACTCTGTTTATTAGAGATAAACTGATCTCCTTCCCTCCATCCCTCTACTATTGCTACTGATATTTACTATTTTTTTAATACACACACACAAAAAACAAGAATTATGTAGCCGTTTGTGTCTCTTGTGGTAAGATGCACTCACTTTAACTGAGATTGAATACGTATAATACAAATAAAATGAAAAAAATATGATTTGACACCAGACTACAGTCAGAATTTTAGACATTTTAGAGTCCCATCTCCACCCCAGAATATTTTAACCCGCATACACACAAATAGTCTTAAATTTGTCACATTTTATTTGTTGAGATAGCTGTTATTATCTAAATGGATTGTCTCTCATTGAGTTTTATTTTGCAACATGAATATCTGAAATACCTTATTTTAACTTGTGAGCAAGAGATTAAAAAATGTCTTTCAGGACTTCTAGGGCTGTGTATAGTCACCAAGTATTCATATTAAAAAAAGGAAATAAATGTGCACTAGATAAAGGACATAAAGCTGTATTATTTGCTGTTTATACTCAAACCATTGTTTCTGCAAAAATGAGCCCATGCAGCCTATATTCAGCCTATATTTAGATTCAGCCCGGGTCAAAAGAAGACCTATTTAAATTCTTTATGGGCAGCAGTCAGACCTGCAATTTGGTTATGAAAACACAGATTTAGCTTGTGTTGGACAGTGGGAGTTGACTTGGGCTTGACAGCTTGGAACTCAAGTTTGCATTGAGTGTTTGTTTTTGGTTTATTAATAAAAAAATTCTGTCTTTAAGTTCAATTCAGTAGTAAATCCTCTCTCCGTCTCTTTCTGTGTGTGTGTGTGTGTGTGTGTGTGTGTGTGTGTGTAGATGTGGGGTCTCTCCATCCATGGCCTCCTCCAGGTGACCTCCAGTGACCTCAGTCACTCCTGACTGCAGCTTTAAACTCCTGATCCAAGAAGACTTCTGCAGGGTGAGCCCAGTTAAACACACATACTGTATGAGATTACTGGCTGCCTTTACTGGCCTCGTCTGCACCAACAGCTGCAAGAAAAAAACATTTTAGCAGCCACATAGGTATACACCAAAAATCTGTTTCTTTCTTTTCCCAGCAACTTTTCTTTGAAAGAAGAATCAATTAATTAAATTACTTATTATGTTGTAAAAAATGAAAAACTTAATTTTCTTGTTGTATATTCTCCATGAGAACATTGTAATTTAATTCTATTTTTTATATTGGGTGAATATTAAAGTCATGTTGATTGGTTGATTAAATCAGTTAGTGAATTGACAGAATTTTTTTGTTTTTTCAGTACATTTTCAAGCAAGAAGGCCAAACTTTATCTGCTTCCAGCTTCTTAAATATGACATACACGACTGTAAATTGAATAACTTCAAGGTTTAAACTCTCCGCTGTCCATTTAATCAGCATGTTGGCAGCTGTTTGTTATGTTCCCGGTCTAGAGGAACCTAGACATAACATGTGGTGTGTCTCCCACTCTTCCTATTCCCAAGAAAAGCATGCTACCCAGAGATTAGCCAGGACCAAAACAGCAAACAAAAGTTCACTATTTAAAGAAATGACAAGTATCTAACCTGAGCTCCTAAATCAAAAACAGCAAACATAATCAGCAAACAAACAGAGCTTCCACTCTTTCCCACTGTTATTTGGTGCTCCATATTGACAGAATATTTAAAAATGGATGAAATTGCAAACACACAGGCTGTGATACTGCTTTTATGCGACATGCACATAAGCGGCCTTTATTAGTTAATAATAATAAGATACAACAAATTATGATTTATTAGTTTATTTAAACATTTGTTTGGCTGCACCAACACAAATAGTTCCACAACTGCTGGGTTTGAACTGCCATTGACAGTTAACAACTAATCTGACAGTAACGTCACTAGGCCTGTCACAATAACTACATTTTGTATATTATTGTTATTTTAAGACCTTTTTATGTGAATGAAAAGTTATAATAGTATGATAATCCACATATATACTTTAAAACAGCAATTAACTTTTATTTATTAAGAATGTTGAGACATTAAACCTCATAAAAATGAAAGAGATAATAATTTAAATATATATATGAAAATAAAGTAAATAAAGGATATGTAATTCAAAATATATAATATATAAAAAATAAAAAAAGGGGAAAAAATAAATTTCACACAACTAAAACAATAAATAAAATTGATTCTCTAGCTTTGTTAACAACAAGTGCACTTAAATAAATATTTTTAGCACAGTGGTACAGAGTCATTTATTCCTATAGAGGACATTTTAATGCTTATCCACTTCCAGGCATCATGTTGACTTAACACAATAACAAAGTTGCCAAACTGCTGTTCCCTCTCCACGTTATTCTCTGCTTTTATCCTCTCATTCGACTGTAAATGGACCAAATTACAGGAAAGCTGCTCTGAAAAAAACTGCTGTTTCCTTAAATGAGTTACCAAGAATGCAGACGCAGAATAAATCATCAGACGCTGAGATGAAAGCGATGACAGTAAAACGGCTCTGTTCGAACCACTCCACTCCCCGCGCCTGTGAATGGAAGCTAAATTTAGCTTTCCTATATATAGAGCGTCGGCCTCGATAAAAACTCGTGCAGGCAGAGAGATGAAACCTCTGATTTTGTGCTCATTTAGGCCACAGATGCACACACACATGAACATGCATATGAAATGTTCAGGCGTTTACTGCACGCACCAGTTAACACTGTCTCTGCCATCAGATGTTCATGATGGTGAAGGCTCAGTATCTCGGTCTCGCCATTGTTTATTTCCTTCTTATTTCGTCTTATTTTTTTGTTCTAACCTCGTTAACCACCTCCTTCTAGTCTTTCCTTATTTTAGAGCTAAAAGGCATTCAAGTGACATACTCAGATTAAACTGACTGAGTGTCAGAAAACCCAGTGGTGATACAGAAACAGAGCAGTGTATGGTGGACAGAAGCTGCCAAAATAAAAAACAAGTCAATTTAGGACTCCATAAATAAAATTTGATTTATAATATTTCTGTTTTAGTTAGCTTATTTATTTACCTTATTTACCATAACTATTTAAATAGTTTTAATTTATTTTTAAATCTATTTATGTACTTTTTTGCACATATTTTTCTTTATTTAAAATGTTTACATTTATTTTTTTTCCTTTGCATTTCCCCCTATTTATTTCCCCAAATCTTTTTTTTAATGTATTTTTCTTTATTTTTTCTATAACTTTTTACTACTTACTTATTACTCTTATTTTATTTTATTTTTTTTGGCAGCGTCCATACTCTACATTAAAGTCTTTGTTTATGTATTTATTTATTTTTTAAAATGTATTTATTTATTTTTTAAAATGTATTTATTAATTTTTTGTGTATTTATTAAAGTAAGTTTTTTTTTCTGTATTATTTCCCCAAATTTTGTTAATTCTGTATTTTTTTCTTTTTTCTCTTAATCTATTCATCAAGTTATTTTTTTAATTTTTTTTTAATTTGGCATCATTTGTCCTCCATTGGGAATTGAAAAAAATCAATCAAATCAAAATCAAATCAAAATTACTTTATTATTGAAGTCTGTTAGCCCACTATCAGTGAACATCTGCTTCAAATATTTCAACTCCACAGTATTTATTTTATGTATAAAGAGCCAGGCACAGCTGCAAAAGGATCACCCAGAAACTCCAAATCATACTCCGAGACACTTAATGTGTGTTAATGTGTTTGATACATTTAATCTATTTTAAAATGCTCAGCAGAAGCTACAATTGAATATCTCACGTCATGAATTTTCACCAGAATCACATTTATATTTGTTCTTACAGTAAGACAGTGAGATAAAAGCTCACAGGATCAGTCAGATTGGATTTTCATGTGCATATGTCAAAAGCTCAGTGCAAGCAGTGGATAAGCTTTCACCAAACATCCTTACAAGAACTATATTTATGTTGTAATCTGTCTGTGAAAGGGCAAAGGGAAGTTTTAAAACCTAAAACCTCCATGGATCAAAAATAAGTGGAGTCAAAACGCTTCTTTTGTGGCAGTTTTACAGATGCGTCTTTTAGGGGTGGGCGATATGGCCCTAAATGAATATCACGATATTTCAGGCTATTTTTGCGATGACGATATTCTTGACGATATTACCAAATACTTAAAAATATATAGAAAATATGATTTTTTTTAAGTCTGTATAAATAAATAAAAATCTAAAATGTAGTGTGAAGTGCAAACCTCAACAGTTGCCAAATACAAAATAATTTACTCTTGACTCTAGAGTATGAGAAAATAATAAAAATAACCATTTAGGGGTTTCGGGGGCATATTTTAATGACATTTTGTACAGGAGAATAAAGGTTCTTTTATGTTTTATTTAAGTCATCTTATTTTGACAGTCTTCTTGTAAGTTCTGTGGTGGATTCTGTTAACACACTGTGCTCTTATTTTGAAAGCTGCATGTGTTTAGCGACAGGGAGAAAGTAGCTTTTTGTGATTAAAACAACTTTAACCACTACATCAAGAAGTAGGAATGTTGCCAATATCATGATATGCATTTTTTTTTAACCATAAAAAAAATGTACCGGTATTATCGTGAACGATACAATATGGCACACTCCTAGTGTCTTTTACTATTGTGGTTTGTGGGGGAAATGCTTTTTGGACCGCAGGGGGATTTTTAGCTGCAATACCGAAAATAGCCACTGGGAAATATTGCTGCAAGGCTGAGCGGCATCATTGTATCCATTTCTATAATACATCCATGCTAGAGAGTGCTTATTTTTTTTAACAGCGACCAGTAGGCTTGGGTGATATCTGTTTTTTCATACCGTCATACCTTGAAGCATAAAAGCCACAGGCTGAATTATGGCATGAGAGTCAAGTATGTTGGTATTGGATTAATAACTCATTTATTGTTTGTTTAGAGCAGGGATTCCCAAAGTGTGCGCGAGATGAAAAATGTAATGGCGGTCTGATAATTACACAATTACATTTTTTCCAAACACACAATAAAGAAGTGTAAATAAACATTTCCTTTGTAAAATGTAAAATCAAAAACTGTAATATTAATTAATAAATAAATGCAGGCTATTCAAAATGCACTTCATCTTAAAATGAAGCGCAGAAGAAGTTATCTTCTTCCAACCTGTGTTATGATGACGGGGTTGTTTAGCTCCACGCTCATTTAAACTTGCTGCAATTTTTGTTCAACGCGGCTCAAAATATTATAACATTTTCCCAAATTATGTGCTTTCTGCCTCTGATCCTGAGCCTGTCATCGTCCTCTTTGCTCTTAAAAGTGGAAGCTTGCGCATAACTTTGTTGCATTATATTGAAACTGTGTTCAGATTAATTTAAATGCGAGACCGCATTGTTGTGATGGTGATTATTTAATTATATGTGTTCTGGTCATTGAACATGATTAAACGTGCCGCCTTTAATATGGCTATAAAAAAGCTTATTGCATTTTGGTTTTTTGAAGGTGTGGGGGATTGGGGGTGTGTCAACCCAGTTGGGACATAGAAGGGGGTGCGCGGCTAAAAAAGTTTGGGAACCGCTGGTTTAGACACTTTCAAACATGTTTCCATTAAAGGCGAATCAAGACGAAATTTTGAAATGTCTAAATGTGAATTTGTGGTTTAGAGCAAATAAACAAAGCTGCAGTAACATTCTTTGGTCAGAAGATGGCAGTGTTGCCGTTGGCTAATCCGACAGTAAACAGTAGAAGAAGATATTGAGCAAGAGAGAAACCAAAAACAAAAAGAGGTTGCTAATCGGACAACTTTGGCCACCCATGAGAGAAAATACTGTATGTCTTCAGGAATTAGATTCAATTGGGCGACTTATAATTGTTCTTTTACGTCTGAGGAAACAGCTGATCAGTCATGAGAGTTAAATGTTCTCTCTGTCAGAAGAAGTGTTTCCATTTCCCGTTTAGCACATTAACTTTTTTTCTAAAAAAGACAAAAACAACCTCAAGCGACCATAAAAACTTTTATGTTTATGTTTGAAAGTTTTATCAAATTTTTGTGTTTCCATCAAGCTACTCTAATGCGAATCTTCAAACTGTGCATCAAAATTCGTTGATGGAAACACGTCTACAGTCTCAGCAGAGGTGACATGGAGGTTAAGTGTTTGTGAGGACTGTGTGTGTTGGTGTTAATGCATAAATGCATAGATACATGCACGTGTATGCTCCCAAATTTTGCAAATTCACGCTTCTGTTTCTGCCTTTATGGTGCCTCCTGTCTGAGTATTATTTAATTAATAATTCAAAAATGGTCCTGAAATCAACTCAAAGCTTCCAAAGCTGTTTTTTTTTTTTCAAATTCAGCACATAATACTTGCTGTTTTTAAGAACAGTTATGCTTGTTTGGATTGCTGTCAAGCGTAGCTGCTGCACCATCTGCATGTCTGCATCTCCAAAAAACTGCATGCTGGGAACTGTCTCCCTATTATTCCTCTTTGGCATGACCATTCATCCATTTTCCCATCCATCTGTCCACCTATTTGTATCTACATCTTCTCCCTCTCCCTCTCTCTCTCTCCCTGTCTCCCTCCCTCTCATCCTCTCGTTAGAGCTGCTGAATTATTTATCATCAGACAGTGGGCTCGGCTGCTGAGGCAGAGGGTGATGGAGAGCTAGAGCGAGGAAGAGGAGATGGAGAGAGAGAGGGAAGTATGGAGGTGTCCGATGCTGCAGGAAACCGTGAGTCAGCAGGGAGAGAAAGACCCAGTGGGAGGGAAGACGGAGAGGGTTTATAGATAGCTTCTAGGTGATACGGCTGGAGAGAGCGGCGTCAAATGCCTCCCGGTGCGTTTGTGAACGTGCGTGTGCATGCGCCTATCGATTGAGAAGAGAAGGTCATGGAGCCGAGAGGAGATTAGCAAACTAGACTCGGAGCACGGCGGCACAGCTAACGCCTCCTCTGAATAGCAGCTAGACAGAAAAAGGAAGAGCCGAGAGAGAGAGAGAGAAAGAGAGAGGGAGAAGGCGAAAGGACGAGAGGAGCGGCTCCAGCATGGGGGAGAGCTACATGTACCAGCGACTCCCCTTCACCCGAGGAGAGGAGGAGGGGGAGGAGGGGGACGAAGAGGAGAGAAGCAGCAGGATCACAGAGAGTGTCGGGGGACAAATGGTAAAATGTGAAGTTGTGGGTGGATGTGCAGCGATTCCTATTCCAGTGTGATTGTGAGATAAAGAGTGGGTGTGTGTGTGTGTTTTGGATTGTATTGATTGTGATTGCAGGGCTGCAGCTACACATTACAGTCCATTTGATTTCCGTTTAAATTACCCGTTTAGTCCAGCGGTAGCGTTCTTTAAATGTGGCTTGAATGCACAATATGTCATTTTCTTCCGATTCTCTCAATCAAAACTATAACAAAAGGTTTGGTGATGTTGTGATGTAGCATTGAATCATGGGAGTTGTTGTCTTCACCACCATTATTGTTGCTGCAGTAAGCTTCTTCCATTTAGGATTTCCTCTGTGTTCATCGTTCAGGTTTTTTTTGACAGGGAGCAGAATTATCCACAGAGGTTTCCTCCTCTCCAAAACTAACGGACCTGCTAATTAAAACCAGCGAAAAACATTGTATATGTCAGTTTAATGTTAAAAATCAGTGTTTCTGCAGCACTGTTTGATGGACACATGACGTCCTGGAGGGGCCACGAGACGAGTTGCCGCTAACATTTTTGCTAACAAATTGGTTTAAAGGTCAATTTATGACATGTGATTAATGCAATGGACCACTCCTTTGATTAAAACACATTTTGGATAATTTAAGTTCAGGACTCAATCAAATATAGATCTAGTTGGTTTTTTTTTAGAAATTACACATTATACCTTTAACTAATTCAGGCTAACATGCAGTTATCAGGCAAAAGTAATCCTGTTTATTCTCATTAAGTTAAAAAAAAAGCAACAATTACAGGAATTTGAACATAAAACACAGTAACATGTTAATGTTTTTTAACTTATTTTGAATTATTTTCTTGCATTTTTTATCCTGTAAATAATGTTGCAGCTCCTCAGAGTTTACTACGGCTGGTTTAGTCGATAAAAGACAGACATTGACAGTGAGACAATAAAGAAAAAATGATAAAAACCTAAATAAACTAAATACTTTTTTTTTTTTTAATGAAGTCTTAAAATTGCTTGTTTTGTCCAACCAACAGTCCAAAACCAACAGATAATAAATTTACAGTAATAAAAGTCGGTAATATTATTATTTGCTTGTGTTTTAAACAAAAAATGTTTAGTTTATGGTTATAGCAGGTAATCATGTTGTTGATATTCATTTTGTAGTTGAGAGAAGCTTCTGCATTTCCACCGCACATTAAAGTGTGTCTATTTTTAAAAAAAAAAAATTTTTTTGCATTTTAATCATTTTACAAACGTAAACATTTTTAAACATGACATAGGACTTGTAATAAGTGACATCATAATAAAAAAACACAAAAAAAATTAGTGCAGAATAAATAAATAAAAATATATATATTAATAATACAAATAAATAAAAAGGAGTCAAAATAAGTAGATAAAATAGGATAATAACAAAAAAGGATACAGAATTAATACATAAAAAAGCTACACTAAATAGATTAAATTAAGGAATAGGTAATTATAAAATAAAAAGTTCAAAGGTACAAAAGTATTAATACTAGTAACAACAACAGAGGAAAATATATCTATCGATGGTGGCTAAGCAAGACTTTCCAAAAACGAATTCAAATTGTATAATATCTCTTTTCAATGGTATTCTATCACACATCTTCCATCAAAAAAGTTTGTCCATTAACATCACAATCTATAACTGAACAATTTAAACACATGCTTTTACGACATAGAGTTAGAATCTCATAGGCACCAGCGTCAAATGGTCAATAAATGCATCCTATATTAATACGAGAGATGAATGTGTGTGTGCAGATGCAGTGTGAGGAGGGGACAGAGTGGCTGCTGGAGCTGCTGACAGATGTGCAGCTGCAGCAGTACTTCCTGCGGATCCGCGACGAGCTCAACGTCACGCGACTCTCGCACTTCGACTACGTCAAGAATGAAGACCTGGAGAAGATCGGCATGGGGCGCCCGGGTACGTCCCGATATTACTTCTTTTTTATTATTTCTCCACATGACACATGCTTGAAAGAATGTCTAGTGCATGGACATTTTTTCAGAAAAATACATTCAAGGTAACACATTGTCGGACACATTTAAAGAGGCTTGGGGGAGAGAATTGGATAGGGAAATTTCAGATGAGATATGGGAGAATTGTATCAAGAATATACATGGTAGCTCAATCAATGCAGACATATTGATATTTTTTATTTTTATTGGGATTTGATACAATTCAAGGTAGTACATAGACTACACCATTCTTCCTCCACATTGCAGAAAATATTCCCGGATGTGTCACCCCAATGTGTTAGGTGTTAAAGTGAAGGTGAAGAGGGAACACTATCCTATTAATTCTTGTCATGTCATAAGCTACAACCATTCTGGGGCTCTTTGTTTGAGTTCTTCACTAAGGCCCTTAATCATCCATGTAACCCTGACCCATTGACCGTGTTGTTCGGAGTGGCCAATCCAGATGGTGTGAAAAGTAGTTGCAACATTGTTAGCCAGAAAGCTAATTTACAGTCTTGGAAATCTAAAAGGGCTCCTACATTTGAAATGTGGCTGAGAGAGCTGGGAAATGTATTACACTTGGAGAAAATCAGGTACATCATATCTGCTAAAGAGGATATCTTTTTTAAAATCTGGCAACCTTTTCATGATTTAATGTCTAAAAACTGAATTAGTGCTATTCCTTGTCTGTGTCATTTATTTTATACCTATGTCCTGTTTGTCTCATGTCAAAAACTCATTAAAAAAAACCTGTACGGTTATGTGTAGCACCATCAACTATTTTTAATTTGTATATATTTTTCTGTTATGAAAATAATAAAAATAAATACACAAAAAAAAACATTCAAGGTTATTTGAAAATGTTTTCAGTGTCTGTGATTGTGTCGCTTCAGGTCAGAGGAGGCTTTGGGAGGCAGTCAAGAGGAGGAGAGCCCTTTGTAAACGCAAGTCCTGGATGAGCAAGGTACACACACACACACACACACACACACACACACACACACACGTCTTTTATTTACTGTAGTTTGTCAGTCAATGTTCAGGGAGGACTTATTAGAGGATTAAAAAGATCTGTTATTGCATTGCAAATTTTCTGCAAAATCTGAAAGTTTTTCGACTATTTTTGTATCTAAGTGATTAATGGGCTCAAAATCTTCGTAAAAATCGGTCTCTTACTTTTTTATATTACCACTGAAAGGCTGACATTGTTCATTTAAGTGTGTGACAACATTATGAAAAGGAGGCTCCAGGGAAAAACAAGCTTTTTCTTTATCTTTCACTTGCATGCAAGTTTTTCACATTATTTTGGACTGCATGCACACACTTGTGTTTTTGGTAACATTTATTCTCTGACTGTTTCACCAACTTCTCAACACCATCTAAACAAAAGATTGAATGCTAAATGAGATAAGTTGCAGTTATTTTCGCCAATTTCTCAACATTTTTTAACCAAATTCTACCATTAGAAAACCGATTTCCAAGGTGTGCAAAAAAGTAACATGACCTATATTTTTACCATAAAATTGATCTTATATATTGAGAATATATATTTTATTGAAGCAAAACACATGGAGGTATGTGAAGCTCATGTTTCTGGTTTATATTGTAGTTGTGGTTTGAAAGTGTTTTTTAATGATCCTTAATGGAACAATTGACGAACAATTGAGGTGATGCAACACTGCAATGTTCCCTGAAATATATTAACCCTCTGAACTCCACAACATGCCAGCAGATTTTAAAAGCATGTTTTCATTTTTTTTTTATCACCAAAATGACACCTTTTATCATAGCCAGAAACTGCAAAAACAGAAAATATCATCAGATTTTTCAGTTTTAAAGGGTATTTGAATGAATCCTGTATGGTGAATGCTTACATCAGAAAAAAATAACCAAATCTTAGCTTAAAATAGTGACATTTCATGGAAAACAATTTATTCTACATGACTCATTTAACATTTAAATTCTGCACTCTGCAGTACCACTGTGGAGCCATGAATGACTCGGCATTTCTGAGTTCTCTCTTGAGCAATGATTTTGCTGCAGTACTTATATATATTTGATTTATTGAAATATTGCAGTAAAAAACGAGGTCACAGCAGCAGACAATGCCCTGAAACTGCTCGGGGTCCAGAGGGTTAATATGTAAAACAGTATTTAATGTATTATTCAGAGTTACATAAAGTGAGAATGCAGTGTTTTAAATATTAATAAGTAAAGAATCAGCGAGCAGCTTTACCAGGAACAGGCTCAGACAATAAACTAGCCTTCCCCCTTTATGTGATATAATACTTCTCCTTCTTTTTATTTATTTTTTATTTTTTTCTTATTAATATTTTTAAGCACACAGTTACAATCAACAGCAGTAGAACAACTTCTAGATTCATGGCATGGAACACTTCTTACATCACATCCTGCTGTAATAAAATTGGAAAAAAATATATAATAATGACAATAATAGAGGGAAAATATTAGTCCAGAGTCCAGCAAAACATACAACTCCAGCTTGACACAAAAGAGAAAAAACAAAACAAAACAAGAACAAACCGACTTTATGTGCCTTTATTCGTACATTTTGGCATCTTTACACACACCTGTTTGGAAATAATTGTTTTCTTAATGTTTCTGTTATTTAATAGATTCATAAATAAGCACAAATTTGCATTATTAGTGACCACTAACACACATGCATCCACGTGTCCAGCATTCATACACACACAACCTCACAAACACTGATAATTTCAGTCTTTTGACTGATAATTTCAGTCTTTTAGGGGGAAAACTGGCCACCAAAGATCAACCAACCAACATACAGAGCGAGTTAAAGAGCTGCAGCTCATAAATCAAATCAAATAAAACTAAATCTTTATGAGTACAACACTCTCTGCTTCTGGGCTCGTAGGTGTTTCCAGTCAAACGACCCGACGCCGACCCCCAGCAGCCGCTCCCTCAGGGGGCGTCGTCCGGCGCGGCTCCGGCCAATAGCGAGCCGGGAGCCTCGCTCACCTGCCTAATCAGAGAGTCGGAGCTGCAGCTGTTCGAGCGGCTGGGAGACGGCACGTTCGGGGTGGTGAGGAGAGGAGAGTGGACCGGACCCAACAGCAGAGTGGTGAGACACAGAGACACAGAGAGCAAAACACAAAACACAAAACACGCTGTTAGCCCTCTATGGTACGTTGTTGCCCTCAGGCAACATACCCATTTTTGGCCTGTCAAATTTCTACAATGCATTTTTTGAATGATGGGATACTTTAAAAAAGAGGGAAGAGTATATAGAACCCCTAGCAATGCTTTAATTAATGCTTGAAACCGCTTAGAATAAGTTCCTTAATATTATAATATTTTGAATTTTAAACACATGTTTATTACATAAATTATGTTAAAATAATTGCATTATTCACTTTCGCTCTTTGGCTTTTGAGAGATTGGATAAAAAATTCCCAATAAATCTCAACTGTAGTAAGTGAGTAGGTGAGCGGCAGAGTTGTGAATGTGCTGGAGTTTATTGAGTAGTTTGGAGGGTATGCCATACAAGATGCAGCTGCAGTAATCCAGTCTGGACAAAAGATGTGGATCAGTGTTTCTGCAGCAGGGATGGATGATGGACGGAGACAGGCAATGTTTCTTAGGTGGAAGAAGGCAGTTTTGGTGACTTGGGTTATGTGGTGCTTGGATGAGAGGTTGCTGTCAAAAAACGGCCACCATCGTTTATCGTCTCGCTCTCTCCTCTCTGCCTCTCCAGCTGTCGGTGGCCGTGAAGTGTCTGAAGGCCGGCGTGTTGGACTCAGACGGTCTGGACGATTTCATCAGAGAGGTGAACGCCATGCATTCACTGAGCCACCAGAACCTCATCCGGCTCTACGGCATCGTCCTCACGCAGCCCATGAAGATGGTAAAACTCACACATACTCATTCTCAAACATGTTCATGCAAAGTAGATACCCAATGCACAAACCAGATATGTAAATAATAATGTTTCATTCACATATTGTGTGTTTGTGTGCAGGTGGCTGAGCTGGCCCCTCTGGGTTCCCTGTTGGATCGTCTGAGAAAGCGTCAGGGTCACATCCTCATCTCCTCTCTGTGTAACTACGCTGTGCAGGTCAGTTCACTCTAAAAAAAGAAAAGACATGAGAGGAACTTGAAGTGATAAACCCTCAATTTATTTTTCTTTTGATTGGCATTTAACAGCAGACACTATCTATTAACATTCATTTCAAAAGCTTAAACAGACATAAGCCTTTATGTATAACAGAAATAGTGAAAAGTATAAATCATAAAATGTGGGAAGTGATCTTTTCTTTACCATCTCATAATGGGTGTGTAAAAAAAAGAAGTCTGGCTTATGTGGTGTTACATAATTGCCCATCTTTCCCAGCATGACATGAATAATTCCAATCTGATCTTCTCCATTTTATAAACCCATATTTTCATGCACTATTTGGTGCAATTTACATAGATGTATGCCTACTGTTGCTTTTCTTATTGTGGATGTGTATAATTCATGTAAGATACTGTCATGCATTTCTATGCATTCTTATTGTAAGTAATGCAGCAGAAAATGAATTTAAAACATCATTTATTCACTCTGAAAACTGTTGAAGACAAACCAATAAAACAGCACCAAATTTATTCTTACTAAAGTACAAAATGATTGTATACTTTAGTTGTATTTTTTGGGGATTTGAAAATCTGTGACTCCTTCACTTTCCAGTGGTGGAAGAAGTATTCAAATCTTTTACTTGAAGCTGGGGTTGCAGGTTTGTTTTGTTTTGTTTTGTTTTTTAAGCAATTCTTGATATAATAACCTTTCTGTATATTGTAATGCTAGTGGTCTTAGAGGAAACTAGAATTCTGTACCTGGAAACCTGATTCAATGGCATACAATTCTGCCGAAAATGTTGCTATTCTAGCATTGGCAACAACAGCCAGCACTGCAAAACAATGCAAAAAAACAAATTTATCAAAACAGAGTCAATAAGACACGTCAATATCAGCAAAGCATTTCAGAAAACTGTCTACCCCAGCTTTAAGTATAAGTCCCTCAAATATTCACTTACCTGCTAGGGCTGGGCGATATATCGGTATTACAAGTTATACCGATATATTTTAGAAAGAGATGTGTATTTGAGACAATACTTTTGATGTTGCCTTAACTAATGACCACTATTTGTTACGGCCATTTGCTCCTCTCTGTGCCCGATATGCACAAAGCATCCTCTGCTGCTCATCCTATTTGGCTCAACCCTTCCGCTTGCATCTGTACGTAGGCTTCTCCCAGCACAACGAAGCAACACAACAAACTTTTCAAAAAAACGTGGCAGACATGGTGCCGGTTGATAAAGAGCAAGAGCTAGTTCCTAAGAAAAAAAACTCCAATGGTTCTGTAATTTTGGAGGGATTTCGGATTTCGGATTGCAGATAAAAAGCGGAAAACATGGAAAAAATATGCTGCAAGCAAATTGCTTCAAAAGGTGGAAGGTTTTGAATTTGATAGTCTCTTAAAATAAAACAGGATGATGATGATTACTTGTGGCGTTGAGTTAAAACTTTGCACGTTTTGTTCAAAATACCAATTTATATCATATATCGCCATTCGGCCAAAAAATACCGGGATGTGAGTTTTGGTCTATATCGCCCAGCCCTATTACGTACAGTACTTTAATAGATGCATTTCGTTACATTCCACCACTGTCTCTTTCTGGTTCTTGGTGATTAGGTGGCGTGCGGCATGGCCTACCTGGAGCAGAGACGTTTCCTCCACAGGGACCTGGCCGCCCGGAACGTTCTGCTGTCCACCAATGAAATAGTGAAGATCGGAGACTTCGGCCTGATGAGGGCGCTGCCGACACACACCGACCAATACATCATGGAGGAGGGCCACAAAATCCCTTTCCCCTGGTGAGAAAAGTGTCCTTGTCATTGATTCAAACAGTTCTGGTGATGCTCTCTACACTTTTTCTTCCTCTCTGACATTTCCTCTGTCCGACATTGTCTCTCTGTGTCCCCGTCTCCGTCCTTGTCTCTCTCCAGGTGTGCTCCGGAGTCTCTGAAGTCTCGTTCTTTCTCTCACGCGTCTGACACCTGGATGTTTGGGGTCACGCTGTGGGAGATGTTCACCCACGGACAGGAGCCCTGGGTGGGCCTTAACGGGAGCCAGGTGCATGCATATTCACACACACACACACACACACACAGGTGCTTAAATCTTGAGAATATTAAACATTGGAATTGAAATGTGGAAAAGAAATATGAAAACATCCTAGATAAATAAAATATAAATAAATAAACTATAACCAAAAGAAATAAAATAGACTTTCAGGCTCTGTTCACAAAACATTGCACTGAGATCACCATTATGTATTATATTATTTTATTATTAATATAACATATAAACAGCTGGAATGGCTGCTTGGGACAAAAAGCACAAAAAGTCTTGTATGTAAACAAAAATATATCAAGTCCAGAAAAAAACTATTGCTCAATGATGCAATGCAAGTTTTTCAAAAATTTCCTCACAGTGATCAGTAAAGTATCACATTGCTTTTACTGCATACAGACACAGTCTTGTGTTTGGTAATAATAATAATAAAAATAATATATTTTTTTTTACTGTAGTTTGTCATAAAAGTTCAGGGAGGAAGAAATTCATGTTTTGGATAAAAAAAACTTTATTTGCATTGCAAGTTTTCTGCAAAATCTGAAAGTTTTTTGACTCTGTTCTGCCATGTTTTGTGTCTAAGTGATTAATGGGTTCAAAATGTGTCTTTTTTTCTTATTTATATTGCCACTGAAAGGCTGAGATTGTTAATTTAGTTGTGTGACACCATTAAGAAGTGGAGACTACAGAGAAATACAAGCTTTTTCTTTACCTTTCACTTAACCTTGCCTGTTTTTTACTGTTTCTAACCACGTCTCAGTCAAGGAAAAGCCTATTTTACACATTCAGCCATGACACTGAAAACCTTTTCAGAAAACACTACGCTAGCTTTCTGTAGCAATACAACAAACCCTTCCCTCAGTCCAACTCTCTCACTCACCAGTTTCCACCGTTGTCTTCCAGCAACAAGTCACCTCATGAGATTTCAGAACACTAAAGTTTCCCTTTAACCTACAAAATAGTAGCAGACACCCACTATTGACAAAATCTACCAGATGAAATGATACTTCAGCGTTCTGTTTTTTCAGCATTCCGGTATTTCTGTGTCTGCCTGCAGATCCTCCACAAGGTGGACGTGGAGGCCGAGAGGCTGTGCAAACCAGACGACTGTCCTCAGGATATTTACAACGTCATGCTGCAGTGCTGGAGCCCCAAACCCGAGGACAGACCCACCTTCATCGCACTCAGAGACTTCCTGCTCGAGGTAGCACGGCGGTTTTAGACAAAATAAGATTCATGAGCCCTTTGCAGTAATAGAAGATGTAAACCAAGAGAGGGACAGTACGGAGGTTATCGTCAGAAATGTGGTTATAGCTGCAAGCTCAGTTTAGAGTGAAATTCTTCTCGATACTGAAGCAGCTCTGCAGAAATATTCAGATTTTTTATTTAAGTAAAAGTAGCAATAATACACTGAAAATATTCTGTTACAAGTAAAAGTTTGCATTCAAAATGTTTGTCAAGTAAAAGTAAGTGTAAGCCAAAAAGTACTTAAAGTATCAAAATAAAACTTTTAATTTTTTTTTCATTATTTGAAATTTGTCTTACATTTGTACAAACTGACAAATACTATAAAAGATAAGAAAAATAATTTTCAAGTAAATTTTAATTTAATTTTAATTACTTTAAGTTATCAATTTGTTCAGTTAGTTTTCTCATTTTTTTTATTCTTTTTTTTTTTCTTTTAAGTTCAAGTTAAATATAATAACCTTGCACAGAATTAGGTTGTGGAGATTTCAAATAGGAAATTTAATTTATTTTCTAACTCATGGAAATGAATATCTAAGTCTTTTACATCAAAGAGATGTCATATTTCATAATCATATTTACCACTAATTGTGTTATTGTCATAGCTCCAAAAGGTTTGTCGCCAAAGTGATTAACTGGACCAACAAAGGACAATAAAGCGGAGAAATAAATCAACATTATACCAAATTAAATTAAGTGTTTGCCTCTTATGATCCTGCTGATGACTGTAATAAATCATCTCAAACTCTCTTTGTGTGTGTGTGTTCTGCAGACCATGCCGACTGATATGAAAGCTCTGCAGGACTTTGAGGAGGAAGACAAACTTCAGATTAAAATGAACGACGTCATCACCATCATAGAGGGAAGGTCAGTTTGTTCTCCAACACACACAGCTACACTACAAGAATGTTATCTAATTATCTCACGCAAAGCAGGATTTTAACAAAATTACTGGTTTTGGAAGTCAATGCGTACTTGACTTGAGCTCTTTCCTACAAGACTACAAATGCATCTTTTGTTGACATTAAATTCCTTGCATTGGGAAATTTACTGTAATTACTGTCCTGTTAGTGGCTCATAAAAGAAGTATTTTGTCTTCTATGTGTGTGTGTGTGTGTGTGTGTGGCTGCCCAAATGAAAACCCACATGTTAACAATTATTATTGCTGGATTTGCCGTCATTCATACATTCATACAAGTGAATCCATGTGACAGAGAGAGTTTGTTGCACACAGGAAATTCTCATAATAGTTAAATTATGCTGAAAATGAGGAGCACTCAGTAGTTTATTTATTATCTTCACTAGGGCTGAGAATAATTCATGGATGATCGGATCGTTGGATAAAGCTACAGTTTACAAACCGAAAATTACAATAACAATTATAAAACACACAGAAATAGAGTATTAATTTGAGCAAAACTAGCTTACTGTATCAAACCTTGCTAGCATGAATTACTGAGTTTGATTTGATCCAAAACTTATTTAAACACAAAACACACTTAAATATGAATATTACTGTGAAAACTAACCTCATGCCTCTTCAGGGGCTAAAACATAAAACATTGAACTCCCTGACGTTGTCTTTACAGGATAATCTCACTTGATTTAGTTTTACGATCAACAGGAAGTCTCTTTTCGTCCTTTCAAAATAAAAGTGTCTGTTATCAAAACAGGCTTTTGCATAGTACTGTATATATATATATTTTATTTTGCACATGTATGCACGTTTTTATACATACTGGAGTACGTATAAAAACATATCGATTAATTGATTGATCGTTAACGTTATACAGGTGCATCTCAATAAATTAGAATATCATAGAAATGTTTATTTATGTCAGTAATTCAATTCAAAAAGTGGAAATAACACATTATATAGATGGATTACACACAGAATGAAACATTTCATGTCTTCATTTATTTAATTTCTTCTAATTATAATGATTATGGCTTACATTTAACGAAAACCTAAAATTCAGTGTCTCAAAAAATTGTAATATTACAAAAGACACATTTTAAAAAGTATGTTTAATATGGAAATGTTGACCTCTGAAGTATGTCCATCTATATGCACTCAATACTTGGTTGGGGCTATTTGACTTGAACTAAGTGGTTAATGGTAATGAATGAATGAATGAATGAATGAATGAATGAATACTGGAAATTGACTTTTCCATCATATTCTAATGTATTGAGATGTACCTGTAGACACATGTCCATATTTTGTGTTTGCAGGGCAGAGCACTACTGGTGGCGAGGTCAGAACAGGGGGACGCTGCGTGTCGGTCAGTTTCCCCGTCACGTGGTGACGGCAGTCGCCGGTCTGTCCGCACAGGACATCAGCCGGCCGCTCAAACACTCCTTCATCCACACTGGACACGGAGACACGGACCCTCACAGGAGCTGGGGACATGCAGACCGCATAGACAGGTGAATAACACTCACAGATTCACTCTAGTTCACTCACACAGTGTGGAATAAAACAGTAAATAGAAGATTTTATTCTAGGGTTTAACACTGGTAAGGAAAAACACGAGTTGAACATTTTTTATTGAGAAGAAATTAAAAATACAGACCTCTCTTACGCAACTAAAAGCACTACTAACTGTGGAAAAGAGGCAGTGTCTATTCATAGGGTGACCGAACCAAACAAACGAATGTGGGACAAAGAGTGTTTTTATGTGGGACACGTTGCTGAGGGGTAGTCTACATCTTTGTCTGTGTCATCTTACATCATATTCCCCGGTGTGGAATTGTAAAAATAGCTCAAATAATGCAAATTTTGCAAGAAAACTCCCAGAGAATAGCCTTCACCCAGTTATCAGTAGATTCCTAGTCTCTGTTGTAGCTGCTTTTCTTGTCTTTGTGGTAGTTTACGTCATATCTGCTTAAATCTGCTTATGACTTTGTGGCGTCTCACAGTTTTCCCCTTTGGGTGAATCACAGCAAAGACAGGTTGACCTGCACTTAACCCACGTCAGAGCAGTTTGATTTATATCAAACACCAACAACAACCTTCCCTGCTTTCTTCACAGTCAGACTTTAAAGAATGGTCATCTATATGTATGTATATATATATCAATATGCAGGGCACTGGACAAAGGATAAAAATGCATTAAGCAGGACTCCTGGGGTCCTATTTCAGTTGTTTGATTCATTTTCAGTTGATCCTGTTCCATCAAGGAAATTTACACTTATTTTACACTTTAAAGGTCAGTCACTATGGCAAGTCACGCTGAACACTAGTTAAATTTGCTTCATGGAACCGAATCAACTGAAAATGAGTCACATCAATGTGAAATATCCCTGTCTTATGGAACAGGAACCTGGTTACCTGAGCTGTATACTAAACATGTATGACCATTATAACAGATGTTAAAATTTGTGCTACTTTACACATTTTCATTCTGGTTCTCAGATTCTTTCATTTGAGCGATTTTAATAAACTCCAAGAACTGAAAATATATAATATTTTACAAGAAAAGGGCAAAAAAGTAATTAATTAAACAAAATGTTGTGGAAAAGTAATAAATTGTTACTTTTTTATTTCTTTTCATCATCTTTTGACACGTTCAGACTTATCTTGACCCACAAAATAAGATTATTTTATCATAAAGTATAAACTGTAATCACTAAGTGCTTTACTACCAGTTGCTTTTTGTATCTCTGCTTGTTCTATAACTCTCCACTGGAGAGCAGCAGTGCGTCAGTTCACCAACAGATGATGCACTTGTTAAGCTTTTCTTAGAACACGTGCAAATCTAGAGAGCAACTCACAACTGTTGTGTGAGCAGAAAAAGCCTCAGGGACAGGTTGTAAGGGAAGAATCAGTTCAGTTGTTTCTTGGTCTTGCCCTGTTTCTTTATCGTTGTTCTATTAAATCTGATTTCTCTGTCTGCTCCCTTTCAGTCTGTACCTGGGGAACCCCATGGACCCTCCTGACGTCCTCGGGATGGAGCCGGGCACCGCGAGGCCGACCAAACTCCCCAACCGTTCCAAAAGTAAATTCATACAAACACTTAAACACATAAATTCGTATTGGAATATAACTAAGTACAGTTATTCAGGGGCTGTACTTAAGTACAAATTTGAGGTGCTTTAGTTGAATAATTCAATTTAATGCAGCTGTATACTTCTACTTTAGATAGATTAGATAGATTAATTACTTTATTAATCCCACAATGGGGAAATTCAACCTCTGTATTTAACCCATTGTTTTTATACACAAGTGAACACACCATGCAAGGAGCAGTGGGCTGCATATCATTGCGCCCGCATATTATACTACATCTCAGATGTAAATATGATACTTTTAACTCCACTACATTTGTTTGACAGCTTTAGTTACATTACAGATTACAATTTTTCCCTTCCTGTTCAGTGAAAACCATGCATTTCCAATTTTTTTTTAAAAAAGGGATGAAGTGTTTCTTATCTTCCTGCTTCTTAAAACAGCTACAAGGAGCTTTTCAAATTATATTTGTTGTATGTAGTTTGGCATCGTTTGTGGACAAAAGCGAGCGTGTTTTCATGAGCACCAGACTCCCTTTAGAAAACCTCTAATTTTACTAAAGCACGGCCTGACAGTCTGCCCGCTCAGTGCTGGTTCTGGTTCTCCCGTGCCTCCCTTCTCTCCAGCGGGGCCAGCAAAACACTGTGGTCCTTTCAGCTGTGTTGGCTCTAAGGAAGTGGGCAGAACAGCAGGGTGAAGCTCTGCTGTTGGCCAGGGGAGCATTTACAACTCATATAATTTTGTCTGATTTTGTTGGAATCTGAACCTGGTTTCAGCATGGCATGCATTAACAACAACTACATAGAAATAGTCGATATTCTTGCTGATGGTCTCGTTTGCTTATGCAGATCTGGAATAGATAGATAGATAATATAAATGACTGACATTTAGGGCAATAATGTAAGTTAACACAACAAAGGAAGCCAGTTGTCTGCTCAAAAACAAGTTTGTGAGTTGTTGTTACTTATATCTTTAAGTTGGGGTTCACAACAAGGGACAATAGTTCTGCTAACTCTTATTTCTTTGTTGTGAAATTTGGTCATTAGTGAACGCTAGCGGCTAACTGATGCTGGCAGCTAACTGATGCTAGCCGCGCTGCTTGTTACAGCTACAAGAGCAGCCATTAGCGTATCAATGGTAACTCAAAATTGTGGTCACAACATTAGCTGACATTCATAGCGCCGTTACAATTGTGCCAGAGAAATTCAGAGTTGAGCAAACTCAAAAACAATACTTAAAATATTTAGATTAATTGTCCAACTTAAAATTTTATCAAAGTTTGCTGCCTTGAAATTTTGAGTTCACCCAACTTTTCTTTTTTTGCAGTGCAGCCTGTACATGTACTTCCAACATATACACACATAGACACAGGATACATAAAGACACCACAGCACAACAGAAATATACACTTAATCCTCCACATTTATCACATTTAACCCTCCAGCATAGCATAGCACCCCCTCCGGTGGTTACCGGGTGCTTTGTTTAAAGCTGATACAGCAGAAGGTACAAAACTTCTGCTGTGGCGAGCACATTTACAGGCCAGGGTCCTGTATCTGCGGCCAGATCATAACAGCACAAATGATGGGTTGAGGGGGTGACTGGGGTCTTGTGCTATGCTAAAAGCTCTGCATGTGATGGCTGTGTCGTTGAGGTCAGAGAGGTTGGGGGTAGGGAGACCAATGATTTTGGAGGCGTGATGTGCAATGCGTGCTAGTGCGTTCCTGTTTGAGGCAGTTAACATGTTAAAGAAGCAGGTTGAACAGTAGAGGATGACAGGTTGATCTATGATTTTTGTAAAGTAATAACATAAGTCGGGGGGCTACAGAGAGTGCTTTGAGTTTGCGGATGGCAGAGATTCTTTGTTGGCAGCGTTTGTGTGTGTCTGTGGTGTGATGATCAAAGTTCAGTTTAATTTGTTCAGGATGAGTCCGAGGTATTTGATGGACTCCACGATTTCCACGGATTCACCGTTAATCACAGTGGGGATATGTGTGTTGATGGTCAGTTCTTTTGCTTTTGTAGTAACTTGAATCAGCTCAAAAATGCATGGTTGAACAGCTGTTTGAGTTCACGAAAAGGTTAACGTCCAATGTATTTATAGAGTGCATTAAGAAACAAACCATGTGTGTGCCAAAGTGTTTTACAACAACATAATTCAGCAAATAGTTTATTAGAAGACATGCTTGCCAGAATCTCTGCAGGCATAGGGACGGCAGTAAAAGTGCATCTTAAGACATGTTTTAAATCAAAAGATTCTGCAGCTCATATATTTCAGGAAGACTATCCCAGCTGCTGCAAAAAGTTTACAACGTGATCACAGAATGGTTAACAGCCCTTGATGTATAGATCAGAGGGGGGATTAGCTGTACTGTTCTGTATGAGGAGAGAAATTCTGTAATAAAGCTCAGAGTGAGACCATGGAAGGCTTTAAACACAGGCAGAAGAAGCTTGTAAGGAATTTGATAGCGAACGTGGAGTCAGTGTAGAGGTGGTACGGGCGTCATATGTTCCCTTATTTTGTGTTTTCATAATAGTCCGGCTGCAGTGTTCTGTAACAGTTGTCAGCGGTGAATAAAGGCCTGGTTGATACCAAAACAAGGGACAGGAAGTTGCAGTATTGAGGAAAAGTTGGCTTTTTAGAGATATGTGGTTCTCACAGGACTGAGATGCTACTAACATATATTCTTGTAGAATATGATCCATTGAACAGTTTATAAAGAAGGTAAAATTAAAGGTATACTATGCAGGATTTTCCGTCAAAACAAAGCATGTATTTTGCTGTGTTTGGGACGTTTCTGTGAGTCAGCTTTTGGATGTGAAGCTAAGAAAAATAACAAACAAAGCGTGAAAAAAAAACAAATATTGCAAAGCATAACACCAAGTGGACAAAGCTCAAAGTTTGAATGTTGTGTTTACAAGCTTTAAGTGACAATTCCTGCATAGTGTGCCTTTAGAAAATTACAGTAAAATGCAACATGCACATTAATGCAGCATATTTCATCCAAAAGCATCAGATAAAGTGGTAAAACACTGACAGGGAACAAATACTGCAGAATACTTTTATTTTACTTTAAGCAAGATTTACTGATAGATACTTGCATGTTTTATTAAACTAAGGTTTGGAGGACTTTTACTTGTAGTGGAGTATTTGCACAGTGTGGTGTTAGTACTTTTACTTAAGTAAAGGATCTGAATATTTACTCAACATATTGCTTTTTTACAGTGTTTGTAGATATGCTTCTCTTTTAGTAGCTCACAGTGGTGATCATGCAGAAGACTGAGCTAATTCTTCTTTGTGAATGTAAACTAAATGCCTAAAACTCTCTTTTTCAGAGCAGCCTCCTCCTCGTCCGCCCCAACCTGCCGTCCTGCTGAAGAGTAAGTGTGCCCCCCCCCCCCCCCCCCCCCTCCCCTAAAAGACGTCCGATCGGAAACAGTGCAATGCCGCAACACGTCCTATGTAAATAATGATATCTTAAAAAATGAATTAAAAATTCTTAGGCTTCAAGCCACATACGAAATCTTAGGTCAGTCTGACTAACGATCAGTGAGATATGCCCTAGACCAGGGGGCGGCAACCTTTACTATCAAAAGAGCCATTGTTGGCCAAAAAAAGAGAAAACATGTCAGAATCGAGCCACAAACTTTATTTTCAGCCTTACAATGAAGATAAAACAGCCTACTAAGTCTAAACTAGCCTACCAGCATTACTAATAGGTCATAATGAGCATTTCTTAATATGATTTTGTCAGAATACAGCAACTCAAAACTAGGTGAAGTTGGCAAAATGTAGAGTTTAAGGCGCCTGGCCATAGACTTTCATAAGCTATGCTAGACATTTTAGTCAACATGTAGTTGACATTTTAGTTGAAAACATTTTTTTAATGTCTATATAATGTGTATATAAGCAACACATTTTTACAACTGAAGAATACAAATTCCTGTGGGCCTACACCAATGATAAATGAACATTAAAATGTAAAGAAATAACCCTTTCATTTCATATAATTTTGTTGTCACAGCCACAGGGAGCCACTGCAAATAACCTGAAGAGCTAGACACACAGCCACACACACACACACACACACACACACACACACACACACACACACACGCTTCTTGCTTTTATAGACAGATGCTGTTTCCTGACTGGTGTTTTGCACGTTTCTGTCCAGAGCCGTTCTACGACTCAGTGATGGACGACTACGACGACGATGACGACACCAGCGCTTCGTCCGGGCTGAAGAGGCTGGGGGTGTCCCTGGGGCTGAAGCTCCGACCGTGGGAGGGGTCCGGCGTGCGCTCAGCCAAGAGCGAGGTGTCGCTCATCGACTTCACCGACGACAGCTTCAGCTCGACCACGCCCTCGCCGCTCACTGAGGCGTGGCAGCCGGACGAGGACACACTGAAGGTACTGTCACAGAGGGAAAGTAGCTGAAAGTTAAAATACTTTGCTGTAACTTTTAGAGTAAAAGCTACTCATGCAATGATGATGGAAAGGCACATTTAGGGAAGTAAAACAAGGAGGAGGCAATTTATCAATGTGATTCAAATTGTTTTTATTTATTGATTTATTTAAGGGATATTGCACATTAACAAATATTGCTTAATGAATGTTTTTTTTTATCATTTCTATTTTTAAATGCATCATTATGCAGAGCAATAATAAAAGAAGGGAATATTCATTGTTAGGGACTAATTAAGATATAATAAATATAGATACAATACAAAACATGCAAAGGCATGAAATTATGAATAGTAATGTTCGTAATAATATGCACTAAATAAGACGATGGTGCTGCATTTATAGGGCACTTATTGAAACATGCAAAGCAGGAGCAAATAGTGCACAGGCATGAAAAATGAAGAATAAAATTATGCATCAGTAAAATGATCAATGCAGAAATGTTCAAGGACTTGTAGAAAGCAAAAATATTACAACTTTATTGTCATTGCCATTGGTTTGTTGACTCCTGTTTTAAAGTCTTTAGTTAGTTTTAACCCATCTTGGTTTTAGGAGCCAGAATTGACCATAATAGAATAAGAGGAGGGATACAGGAAGGAGAACAAGAGTTAAGACAACCAATGCTACTACTAATAACAATTACTATAATAATAATAATAATAATAGTAATAATAGTCCAGGGGGGCCCGTCCACTGGCAGCACAATGGGTGCACCTTCAGGGGGCTTGAGAATGGCAAGTACTTAACTATTGACTTGACTATGTATTACTTTTCTCAGCGTCTCTAATGTCCGTCACTCTTGGATTCCAGCAGCAGTTTCTAATCTCCCTGTCATCTTCACCATAAAATTATACAATTCACAGCAGCTTTTAACACAATAATAACCAGAAATGTGTCAAAACTAAAACATAGAAAGCAGTAAAAAGGGTAAAAGAAACACATTTTGAGTCAATTATTTTGCTGTTGATATTGATATAATTGATATTATCATGCACTCTCATCCTCAGGACACTCCGTCCATCCTGGACTGGCCTCTCCCTCAGCCAGCTTACGACGAGGTTGCTACAGAGCTCGAGGACCAATCGGAGGACCAGGAGGTTCGCTCCATTAATAAGGGATTCACCGAAGAGGCCGCCGCCATGCCCGGCTCCGCTATGGCTGGCAGGAGCGAGTCGCAGTCAGCCGACCTCTTCCAGGAGCTGCAGAGAGAGGTAACCAACACGTGGTGTATCTGATTTATCTGTGATGTTGGACACAAACAGACACATGCTTTTGTTTATTGTTTATTGGATCCCCATTCTTCCTGGGGTCCCTAAAAGGCAAGACACATAACAGTAACATTCACATGCATCATGCATACACAGTACAAGTATATACATACATAGTACAAGCACCGACACACACATACTCACACATATACACAGACACATTCAGAAATCAGTTCATTAAGAGCTGTCTCTGTACAAGTTTAAACAAAAAAATACAAAATAAGGCACTGCAGCTTTACAGATATCAGTCAACTGAATTTAACCGAATTTCTTTACTCAAAACAGCTTTTTTCAATTCCCTTCTAAATCCTGATTTCTTACACTTAAGAATGAAGCAGTACGGAAGTCCATTCCAGTATACAATAGCTCTGTACAATACAGTTCTTTTCAGTGCATTTGTCCTAGGTCTAGGTAGTCTGAAATGACAGCTTAAGGCCTGTCTGGTATCATGTATTATTCAAATACAAAATAAGACTGCAAGCCAATCTCTCCTCTACTTTCATCCAGGAGAGTTTATCATGCATAGCATTTACATTATTCCTAATAGAACAGTGAAGTGTCAGTAGTGCAGCTCTATTCTGAGCGAGCTGGAGTTTAGCAAGTTCTAGACCATATTGCAGGGCAGTAGTCAAGGTGGGACAAGACTAATGATTGAATAACAAGCTTGATTGTTGTGTCAGTTAAAAACATGCACATTTTCTAATGATTGAAATACTTTTACTCATTTTACTAACCATATTCTTTATATGTATAGACCAAGATAATGTTTCATCTATAGTAATGACCAGCAATTTGGCTCCTCTAACTTGCTCAATATCTGCACCATGTAATGAGAGGTCCGTCTTTGTGTGTGCAGGTGATGGTGAAGCTGCAGGTTCCGATGGCCACCGGCCGCTCCCTGCCCTCCTCCCCCCTCCCGATGCCCCTGGCTCCGTTGGGCCCCCACCGTCAGATCTGCCTCCCTCCTCCCTCCCCCACCTCCACCTCCTCCTTCTCCTGCAGCTTCGAGGACCGGCCGGTGTTGCCTCCTCGCAGCCCCGTCCCCCCGCTGCGCCCTTCTAAGCGCAACCTCTCCACCCGTACCCCCCACCCGCAGGCGCGCTCCAGCTCCATCTCTCTCGGGGGCGAGGAGGACACGCCCCCTCAGATCCCGCCCAGAGACCACGCCTTCTCACAGCCCGGCTCCCGCTCCTCCTCTCCTCTCCCACTGGTGCCGCCGCTGTCCTCCTACCCCATGGCCCTGCCTCCTCCTCCCCTCTCCGTCTCCCCGCGCCGGGCGTCCGGACTCCTGGGTCCTCTTCTGACCGCCAACAACTCCTCCACCTCCTCCTCCTCCCAGGCTCAAGCCATATCCATTCCCCGCCTCACAGCTCGTGGTTCCAACTACTCATCCAGTTCCTTACTGGATCCTCTCGCCTTTCGTGAGGGGCGTGGCCTCTCCTCGCTGATTGACAGCTCCCCGAGCTCCACTCCCGCCCCGTTGCCAGAGCGACCAGCTTTTCTGGAAAGGTGTGTTTTCGATATTTGGAACCAATGTTTGTCTTTTTATGTACAAATCAAGTTTATTTGGAAAGCTTAAAGGGAAAGTTCAGATTTTTTGAAGTGGGGTTGTATGATATACTCCTACATAGTCAGTGTATTATCTACAGTAGATGGTTGTCGGCATGCCCCCAGTTTGGAGAAACAGGCAGGAGTATCGACACAGAAACTAAGCAACATACTGCTGTGGATGGGGGCAGCAACGAACCACGTTTTAGCCTTCTAAAAAAAAGCTATTTCACTTTAAGTGTACACTATATTTTAGTATTTTCATGGCTTTTAATAGCTGTCAGATAGCCCTGAACAAAGTCGTTTTCTATGCACTCCTAAAAACCACCAGACTCCTTTGAGAAAAACAGTCATTTTAACTTGCTGGACACGGGTGTTGCTCATCTACCGCTGCCTCAATTATTTAATTTGTTTATGCTATTGTGTGACTTTTGTGTATCTAACTAACCCTTTAAGACACCAAAGTAACACAATAACAAACTAACTAACTGATCAAGACAGGGCAGTCACTGAGCAACTCCAGTGTCCTGTAAGGTAAAATGACTTTTTTTGTCAAAGGACTCAGGTGGCTTTGAAGAGAGAATAGATGGATATAACAACTTCAGTTCATGATTGGGCTGGTTGAAGGAAAGGTAAAGCTGTGAAAATATTCAGAATATTTAAACTGATATTGATTTTTTTAAGTGAGAGAAATACATTTTGCTGCTGCCCCCGTCCACAGCTTAGATTAGACGTTTGCTAAAGACAATAATTAGAGGTAAAGTGACTCTTTAATTATTTGTTGCATTAAATTACTTTCACTAGGGTACAAGACATTGTTTTGTTTGTGTGTTCCTGTGTGTTCTTCAATAACAGCATTTCCAGCTCTTTGTGATTGTTCTTAAAACACTAAAGAATGACGTGTTGCCACAGTCTGAAAAGGAAACGCTCACGTAACACCCGGGGAGAGCGGCCGTCACTCAATACAGAGTGAGAAAGTGCTGTTTGACTGACAGCCTGACTGAGCTGCATGTGAAGCGTTGTTCACTCAGGCAAAATAAAACGTTTAGACAGGTTCAGTCCGTTATTTTCATGTACATATTTGCCTTCTCTCAGCAGTCTGCAGAGAACATGTTTATTTAGATTACTTGGATTACAGCATTTTCTAATCTCCCTGTCGTCCTTGACATAAAACTATACAATTCACAGCAGCTTTTTACACAATAATAACCAGAAATGTGTCAAAACTAAAACATAGAAAGCTGTAAAAAGGGTAAAAAAAAACAACAGATATTGGTTGGAAGTATTTTTGCAACCGCTCTTGCAAATTTTGAGTCAATTCTTTTGCTGTGTTTGTGGGAAACGTGCAATTAAAATTGACAATTGATATTATCATGCACTTAAAGGTCTGTTTTTTATCAACTATGGACCATTTTTAGTAATTTACCTGTTACATGTTTTAAAACCATTTTCAAACCTTAGGTTTGATTAAGCATATAAATAAAAGTGCAGCTTTCATTTAAAGATGAATATATCTTATATGATATATACAGTCATGGAAAAAAATATTAGACCACCCTTGTTTTCTTCAATTTATTGTTCATTTTAATGCCTGCTACAACTAAAGGTACATTTGTTTGGACAAATATGATGATAACAACAAAAATAGCTCATAAGAGTTTAATATAAGAGCTGATATCTAGACATTTTCCATGGTTTTCTTGATAATGATTTTGGTTATTACCAAGAAAACCATGGAAAATGTCTAGATCTTGTCTCAGCCCTTAAATTAAACTCTATTTTTGTTGTTATCATTATAGTTGTCCAAACAAATGTACCTGTAGTTGTACAAGGCATTAAAATGAACAAGAAATTGAAGAAAAAGGGTATTCTAATAATCTTTTCCACGACTGTATATTATCTTTTTGTTTGTTATCTGTTCTAAACATTCATTGAAACTTACTGTCAATGTTTTTTCAGATACGGAGCAGCTAATATGGCGGCAGTCAAACCCATGATTCAGCATCCCGGTGGAGCAAAACCAAACTCCTCCTACAACAACAACAACAACGGGCGAACTGCAGCTCCCAGCATGCAACAGGAGCAAAGTGTCACACAGGTAAGGGAGAGGGAAATTAAAACATGTTTTCTTTTCTTTTTTCCTCATTTAAAACTCACATTTAGGGGTATGCATAAGTCATGGTTCAGTGTGATTAAATAAACAGGATAGGGGAGAGAGATAAATAATAATTATAATAATAGTGGAGGAAAAAAATACAAAGAAGCTACTCTAAGCTTTTTAATTAAATCCCACATACTTGTCATACTCATTAATTTTATGTCGACAAGCTGCTGAATCTCATCACAGTCAAACTTAATCTCATGTCCTTCAGCTGTCTGGAATAATGATTGTTTTAATCGCCATTTAGGATTAACATAAAGAAAATAATTAACCTGATTAGTAGTTTCCTCACAGTTTGTGGGTGTGTGTGATTTGATAACCGTGTGCACTACATGATTCACTACAAATTTGATTAATTGTAAAACTAATTGGGCCAGCTGTTGAGCAAAGTGTTTTATTGCTCAATTATTATTTTACATATTATATTATAAATATTTATTTAAATACTGAGCATGCAGTTTTTCTACTTCTTCGAGGCTTTGTAATTGTTTACTGTAAAGACTATTTTCCCTTACCCAATCCTGCAGTTATCATTGTTTAAAGTACAAGCAATCCATCAGATCCAGACATGTGTCTGTATATGTAATCCTCAATAAATTATAAGTCTCAGGTGTCTCAACCCCCACAACCACCTGTTGAACTGTCTGCCTTTGCCCTGGAGCCCAGGAAGGAAGGTCATCTCCTTAGCAACGTCCAGGCTTATCGCTTTTGTTATTCCAGCAAACTGAGACGAAGTGTTTGGTGCTTGACAAAGGCGGGTCTCAGGCCTACACACACGAACTTCCACATATACAGACATGCATACATCCCTCCCCCAACCACCCCCCAACCCACGCCTTCGATGCTTCGTTCCCCCAGCGAGACAGGCAGGTCTGAGAGCTGCGCCAGGTGGCGCCCCCCCCCCTCCCCTGCACGTCATAAGTCTATTCATGTTGTGAAAGTGTATCATGCTATGTTGCTGAGGTTTTTTTCATGCTTTTTTCCTCCTTTCCTCTCCTCATGTGTGCTGTATTTCTCTCTCTTCATACCCTGTCTTCCTGTCCTGTTTACCTTTGTGATATTGTTGGTGGGTGTTTTATGCGTTCTGGACGGGTTGATGGCTCAATTTCGTTGTACTTGTACTTGTTACTCTGTGCAATGACAATAAAGGGTTCATTCATTCATTTGTTGTTGACAGGTCCAAGGAGCGGTACATGGTGTCACGCTGGAGGAGTGTCAGGCAGCTCTGCAGAACCACAACTGGAGCATCCCTCAGGCCATAAATCACTTGAAGGTGTGTTTTAATGTTTTAATTTAAAATTGAGAAAATGGCTTTGTTTGCTTTGAAAGCTAAACTCCGTCTGTTGAGTGTACCGGTGCTCTAAAACAAACAAATTAAATAACATTTGCTGCAAAGTTAACATGTAAATATAATCATAATTTTCTTCTGTGATTGTATTGGACCTTTATCTAACCCTAAGCACCCATTGTCCACCACCTCTCTTAAAGAAAGGGGGTGGGAGGTAAGGGGTTAATGACCATGCACACATATTAGAAAGAAATGAACAACTAACTGTGAATACAGATAAAGGCTGAATAAGCAGCAAATGGCTGAATAGGAAAATGCTTGAAAAGCTTGTATTCAAGCAACTCATTGAATATCTATCAAGAGCCAAATAGTGCACCGGAACAGGTTTTATAAGAGTAATCAATGACAGTGACTCAAATAACCGATTGACGTCACTGCTGCCATTGATTCTGTTGATCGTGACATTTTAGTTGAAAGGCTCCATATTTCATTTAGTTTAGTTTGTTCCTAACTCCCACTTAAAAGACAGTTTCAATAGGTTTAACAACCTATTGAATCTGCAGGAACTATCGTTTTCTATGGGGTCCCTCAGGGGTCTGTACTTGGGCCACTGAATTGATTAAATTAATTGCTTGATGTCTTAAAGGTTTTTACAGCTGAATACAGACAAAGTGGAGATATTTGTAGTAGGTGTTACACTGGTTCATCCATTCATCTCAAGCAGGTTAGACTATGAATAAAATTTCCATGACCATAATGGACCACTGTTAGGGCAAAAATCGTGGACACACATAATTGGAGGACGAATGGAACATTTGAATGTAAAAATAACTTCTGTAACCACCTGAACTACCTCAAGTCTCTATTTTTCAGGTATTGTCGCAACAAAAAAGCAGAATCATATCAGGAAAATAAAAAATATATAAACTATATATAACCGATTGCAAATTAGCAAAATCGTCAGGCCTGTCCTAGAAAAATTGTACTAGAAATTGTCCCAGAAATTAGGGCGAGAAATTATATTATCATGTTTTTAAAAAAGGTTCTCTAATGCCACTGATAATTATAGTATAATTACACAATAAAAAAAATGCTTGTTCGGGTTAATTGGCTCTCCAATATCATCCACCTTAAACCCAAAATGTTCCCACACCGGAGTTTTGGAGTTTGGCTTTTATACCAAGTTCATTTTGTTTTATTCTTAATTTTCTGTCTCATCAGTAGCCGTCAGGAAACCACTTGGTAGCCTGCTTGTTATCTTCACATCATCTTCAAAGAAATTCCATATAAAGTGTTTCTGTATAGTTTTTCTGTGCATTTAACTTAAGGCACTATAAAAAAGACAATTAGGAGCTGTGCCAAAGTTTTATTTTTCCATAAGTGAACTATGAAAACACAACAGGTGATATTGTGGTTGGCAAAATGATTAAGGTCATATTGTACATTATCATGACAGGCCTTACAATCATACAATAATAAACCACATTGCAGGTGGAGCAGCTGTTTCGTCTGGGCCTGCGGTCAAGAGCTGAGTGTGAGGAGCTTCTGCAGCGCTGCCAGTTTAACCTGGAACAGGCCAGCACGCTCATGCTGGACTCATATGGACCACATCGAAACAGGTGAAACTAAACTTGGAAAACTTACTTGGAAAAAAAAAAACAGCTGACTATGCTAGATAATTAAAGTTTTGTTCCTGTACAGTACGTAGCAGCTCTCCAGAATGTAAATGTCTGTGTTTTCTGAGTTTGATGCAGTAATAGTTACCAAACCCTGTCTAATTTAACTGACAACACGACCACATATGGGATGACGATGTCACTCCATCTGCTCCTCTTCCCCCCATCTGGCTGGTGCTTGTTACTGTTCAGACGCCCAGTCTGAACTCACACATGCTGTCAGAGCTTCTCTGAGGTGCACTTCATTAAACTACGTCCAATAGCTGTTTGAAATAGTGACTAAAATATTTTTTATTTTGTCAAAACATGCATGGTGTGCCTCAGGGATCAGGGATTGACTTATAGTTTATAGTTCTGATTCTGCTTATTGATTCCAGCGCTTAATGGGTCTGAATTTATTGAGGGGTGAGATCAACACAGGTTACATTTCACAGAGAAAAATAACATTTATAAAAAAACTTTTATACATTTCATATTCACAATTGGCCTCCCACAGTTGATGTAACATGTAGATTATTGGTTACTGTTACGGAATAATATTGATTTATACCAATCTATCCCTTCTTTTTTAATTCAATATACTGTAACTGTATGACTGATACCAGCTCAAATGACAGAGTCGAATATACGTCAGAGCAGGTAAACAATCAGAAAGTTGCCAGATGGATCTAGAAAGTGCACCTGAATGCACCATGAAGTCCCTATTGGCGCCCACCACACCGCTGAATTTAGCAGAATGATTTTCTGACTCTGGCAGTGGCCCTGTAGTCTGGTAAAGTGCAGCTGCAGGGTTCTGGGAAAATACACTGTGTCGTCTTTGAAGTGTTGTTGTTTTTTTTCTTTTTTTCCCCCATTTAGCCTTGAGCATGTCGACAACAACTTGTGGTGAAAACCGGGACAAATTGCTAGTGAATGTTAAAAAACCGAGACATTTTAGTGTTTTACAGATATTTATCATGACACTCAGCTTAAAACCAGAGCAGTCCTGGACCAACCAGGATGCCTGAGGGTGTATGGTTGAGCCACTGGCCCACTGAGTGAGAGAGAAAGAGACGTTTGCTGCACAGCAAACAAACAGCTGTGTCGGCAGTTGGAGCAGAGAAGAAAAACTTTAGGTCCTCGGGGCAAACCTGCATGGGTCACCCTGCAGAGTGTCTTCCAGTCCAGAAAAAGTGTTGGTGTTCAGGACCCTACAGGCAGAAACAAAATTAGAATTTCTTAACTATTTCTTTGAAATCTGACTTTTGAAAGAAAAAGAGTTTCTTTTGGAAAAAAATAGTTGCCTGCTGCAACTAGAAACTGGTTTGTGTGTAAAAAACAAAAAAACAATGAGCTAAAACATGCCAAATAATAATTATTAGCGCAGCTTTGAAAGTCTGTAATGTGTGTGTGTGTAATAATCTGAATCCCAGCAGAGATTTGCAGTTACATAACAGATTTTCTGACCGTGCACATATGTTCTTGTGTCTCTCTCTGCATGTCTCACAGGAAGTGACAGCAGGGGGACAAACTGTGTGGCGATCAAGCACTTACGAGCTCCTGCTGTAACTCGGGTCAGCACGCCAACATTGACCTGCTTGGATGACTCATCGCTCCGAGCAGCCGAGTGACAGAGTCGCTTTTTAATGAACAGAGGAACATACATGTAAAGCATTATATGTGCCTCACGTAATGTACTGTGAATACCTGCTATTACAAGAGTCAAACACATGCATGCTCATCGTTAGTTTACAGAGCAGCTCCTTGAATGACGCATTATTTAAAACTGTTGCTATTTATGTTTTTTTTTAATTATAACCTGTATAATGAGATGGTAGCTATGATGCAAGCTTCTACTGCGTGTGTGTATACTGTGAGTGCGTGCATGTCCAGGTGTGTGTGTGTGTGTGTGTGTGTGTGTGTGTGTGTGCATGCATAGCTTACATTTATGTTCAAACACTGTAAATGCCCATGCCTTTCTGCTGTTTATGAAGCGGTTATAAAATCAGGGAAACGTCAGCTAACGATATAGTTGTATGTTTTTATGAAAATGTGCTGATAAGATGCTGTATTGTATATAGCACTTTACTGAGTGTGTCGACACACAAGCGGATATTTTTGAGGACTCATTAACTGCTGGTCAGAATAAAATTTATCTAGTTAGTGAAGTGAATCAGATGCTGATATGGACTGGAAGCATATCAGATATTGTTAATGTATCATATGTGTTGTAAACAAAGCTTTTTAGGCTTTTTAAAGGCTTGATTTTTAGATCTTATTGTAGGCAATAAGATGCTGGAACAGAAATGTGAAGATATCTACCGTCTCCATATGAACACAGGGTATTAGGCACTGAATATTTAATCAACCTCAAATTGATGTTTAGTATTACTTCCTGTGAAAATGACTGCTGCATGATAATCATAAACACATGCTGAAGCGCTTAAGTGTGCAGGTAAAATACAGCTTTGTGTGTGTTTGTGTGTGTGTGTGTGTGTGTGTGAGTGTGAGAGAGAGTGTGTGTGTGTTTGTGCACGTGCCATAGACTGTGTAAAAGAAGTGGACGTATTCTACGGGTCTGAAAAAGTGAAGCCAGTGTGGAGGTGTCTTAAACCTGCATTCTTTCTAGTGGCCAGCAGGGGGCGACTCCACTGGTTGCAGAAAGAAGTCAGATTATATAGAATTTCATGCGAAAATTGCCCAACTTCTCACTTGATTCATTACCTCCATAAACATTTTTCTAATGAGTTTATGCTCTCAATAGCTGTGTTTCCAAAAAAGTCGAAGCCAATTTTGCAGCAATGTTTTGAAATGTTGCTTTAAAGAAAATGTGATTACATTTCCATCACTTGGTTTAGAGCAAATAAACAAAGTTGCGGTAACGTACTTTGGTCAGAAGGTGGCAGTGTGGTGTATTGCTGTAGAATATACTATAATAGCAGAATTTGATGCCATTGAATCAGGCTGCCACTGTCTGAGCCAAGGTGCCGAAACCTAATTTTTTCTAAGATGACTTAAATTACAATATACACAAAGGTTGTTATAAAAGAAATGGCTTAAAACCCCTGTAACCACAGCTTCAAGTAAAAGATCTGAATACCTCTTCCACCACTAGAAAGCGAGGGATCCATAAGCTGTGTTTTCCAAGCGAAGTCCAAGCCAATTTTGAAGAAATTTTACATAAAACATAGCTGCATAAACGTACTTTGGTCAGAAGATGACAGTATAATATATTGCTCTAGGCTAATCCATCAGTAAATAGAAGAAGAAGTAGAGAACAAACAACAACAAAAAAGATGTTGCTACCCAGACAATTTGGCCACCCACGAGAGAAAAGAAGAGAAGTTTTCAGGAATTGGATTAAATTGGGCAACTTAAAATTGTTCTTTCATGTCAGAGGAAACAGTTGATGAGTCATGTGAGTTAAATGTTCGCTAAGTCAAAACTTATTCGGAAGAAGTGTTTCCATCTCCAGTTTAGCGCATTAACTATTAAAAAAAAAAAAAGACAAAAACCACCTCAAGTGAGCCGAAAAACTTGCATGAACATTTTATTGAATTTGGGTGTTTCCATCAAGCTTTTCTCATGCAATTCTTCAAAATGCACATAGAAATTTGTTGATGGAAGCAGGACTAACAACTCTAGTTTCAGGTCTCCTTCAATACAGCATGATGTTAATTTCTGTTAAATTGGTCCCAGTTGGAGTTAAATAAAGCAGGGAATGCTTTAAGTGGGATTTATTGTTTCCACATAGTCCAAATACCGTCATTTCCTGCTCCAAAAACAAAGATTGGCAACAGTCAAAATGCCAGGCTTCAAGATGTTAGTCCATAAACTTCTCGATGACGTTGCAGTGACGATGTGCACTTCTGTTATACAGCATATGGTCGGTGCAGTTATTGATCATGAATGTGATCTCTTTAAGCAGCTAAACAGAGATAGGAATGGTATTTTTCATTCTTGCAGCTAATTTGCATGTAAGATGGCATCAGTTACAGGTTGCTCTCTTCTCCAAGAAACAGTTTAGACAATAACATTCATAAGTCCAACACGTGGCAGAAAACGTTTCTGTGTTTGTGTATCAGACATGTGGCGCGCAGCTGTTGTAGTCACTCTGCTGTATGTGATGCTGACTGCAGTATACTGTAACATTAGAGCAGCTTATTAATGAGAAATGCAAATAAGGCCTCCAACGTTTTATAATAAACTGAAATTTGAGTCATTCTCTTTTCATAACTGTTTGTGCTTTATGTTTATTTCATTGCACCAAGTTAGGACTCACACACAGGGAACAAAAAGAGATTCAGACTGGACACTGGAATTTAAATGTTTCTGTTTGATACTACAAGGCTTTATGGATCAAATGCAAATGTTTCAGTCCGTGTTATCTCAGCGCAAGATAAGGCATGAGTGGGTTACCCTACAGGTGCACACAGTTAATCATCAAGGGCCTGATTGAACACACATGAAGCTGATTGCCAGCAGGTGAAGTCATTATAAGCACACCAGAAAACAAATCCATTGCATTGACACACTCAGACTCATACACGGGGGATGGGACGCACTGATGCAGAAAAGCAATAAAGTGAAGTCACAGAAAACAATTTCTATCTAATGTAAATCCGCTTAACGTTCCAACGGCCCCCGACATAGTTTTTCTCATGCATTAGAATATGTATTTGAATATTTGTGCATACTGAGGTTCCTAAACAGGCTTTGAATGACATAAACTGGGTTTCAATGGAAAACTGAGACTCTTGTGGATTCAATGAGTTTCCTCCATGTGGGATGATGTTAGTCATCAGTAGTTGCCAGTTCATTGCAGTGATGGCATTTCTTAAGTCTCGAACTCTCTGTATAAAATGAGCTGCAGTGACCTTTAGGATAATCACAGCCTCATGAAACTTTACAACTACAAACTAGAGACCTCGACATTCAGAGGGTGTGCAGCTTTCCTAGGTATATTGACAATAAGGGGGTTTCTCAGCATGTTGAAGAACAGAAGTGCTCGTCATCCAATTGCTGAAAATACAGAAATCTCTGTAATGACCAAAGTTTATGAACCCAAATCAAAGTATGGATTATTTTATGTTGTTCCAAAGGTCTTGGCATATTGATGTCATATTCTGGAGGGTTTTTTGACCATTTTTATCCATTCTCGATATGAATGAAGTTGCATAACTCAGCACCAAATGTGTGTAACAAATAGTATATTTTCTATATATATATATATATATATATATATATGGTGGTATATTTTAAATGTACTAATTATGTGCTTTATTCATGCATTTTTAAAAACCTTTGAGAGGTATTGTATTCATTCATTTTTGATTCATCATCATCATCAGTTTTTACTTCAATTATTATTTTCTAAATAAGTCAGTTTGAGCTCCTTAATCAATAATAAAAAGTTAATAAGAGGTACTTCAAATATTCACAACTGCATTTTTTTAATACTGTGTTTATTCATATATTTTAAAAAATAAACTTTAAATAGATTACATTAATTCATTTTTGATTCAATAAGTTTTGATTTTCAGTTTATCTAACCATTTTTTATTTCTTGCAGTTATTGTGTTACAATCATCATTTTGTTAATAGGTCAGTTTGAGCTCCTTAATCCACTTTAAAAAGTTAATAAGACTAAACTCAAATATTCACAACTGTATTTTTGCTTGATTTACTATGACAAACACCTCACAACAATGTCACTTTGAATGTTTTTTATTATGATCAGAGGATACGATCAGGAGGTAGTTTGTGATTGGTGCATCTTCACTGGTATTCTATATTTTCCACAGGAAGTGAGTCCCAGTCTAAATGTTTACTGGAACTGTTGTTAGAGTCCAAACATCCTGCAGACAGCTGTGAGCAGACTGACGGGTTCAAACGGTGCAGGAGTCCTTTTCTCTAATGGAAGTCTTGTCTCTGCTTCCTCAGGGATCAAAACCTGTGACCTTTCCATTATGAGACCTCCAGGCCGCCTCCCCCCTCTCTCCCTCACTCACACACACACGCATCCTAAATTGATCGCAGTTGCAGTGCATTGTGGTCTGATTGCTCAGTGTGATCCCTGGACTCCCCGGGACGCTCTCTCTGCACGACTACAACAGTAAGCACTCTGTCACATTCACTGATGATCCTAACGGGACTAACGGATATGTACAGTTTTGCTCTTTTTTTTGTGTTTGTTGTACAGATTTGTCTGCATGCAGTGTGGAAGTTATTCTGCCTGTTTAAAGCTACTTCATGGACATTCATCGCTCATTCAACCCCCTAAAGTTTTTTATGCCATTGTACGTGTCACCAAATTACAGATAAGTTGATTTAAATTTTTTTAGCACCTTCAGCTCAAGCACCACGCTGGTGAGAATAACAAGAGTCTGTTCAAGGAAGTGGTTGGATGAAACAGACGTCAGACCTGAAAGCGGGTGTGTTTGTGTTCTGTTTGGCCAAAAAGTCAATTTTAAGTTACATCATGCTCATATAACCTACTTAATTTTTCCCAGTAGCTTTTTTTCCCCTGATTTTCTTGTTTTGTTGCCTAAACTTAATTAGTTTTGCTACCTAAACATAACCAAATACTTTTTATTTAACTTCACAACATTAACTGCATGTTTAAAACTTCAACCAAGGTCTCTTTATGATTTTTCCTTTTTTTGCCAAAGCTTTATTACCACCAACTGTTGCAGCAGTTCAGAAACACTGAGACTGATCATTTGTGGTTCAAAAAACGTCGATTCAACATACCTGTGGTTTTCAGAAAGGCATAATGCAAAAAGTGGACATTAAGTGAACTGCAGCATCCTGTCACATGCACATTCAACACACTCCACAGATGCAACAAGCATTTTCCATGTTTTCTTTCTTTTTTTTTTTTGTGTATTTATTTTTATTGTTTTCATAACAGAAAAATATATACAAATTAGAGATAGTTGGTGGAGCTACACCGAACAATACATGTTTGTTTTTGACATGAGACAAACAAAACATAGGTATAAAATAAATGGCACAGCAACAGAGTTTCCATGGTTTTCTTAATCACAACCAAAATCATTATCAAGAAAACCATGGAAAATGTCTAGATATCAGCTCTTCAATTAAACTCTCATGAGCTATTTTTGTTGTTATCATTATATTTGTCCAAACAAATGTACCTTTAGTTGTACCAGGCATTAAAATGAAAAAGAAAATGAAGAAAACAAGAGAGGTCTAATAATTTTTAGAACGAGTAATACATATGAATTCCTGCACATAGTACTTCTACTTGCCATCTATAGACTGGCTCTTTAAAATGCTGCAACACCACGTGAATAAGTGAGGGCTGGCTGTGTTTATATCTCAGCAGCGTGGCTCGTGTCCATGGGTTGGGACCTGCAGAAGTCAGGGATGACTGCTGTACAGCCAGAGTTCACAACTTACAAAAGGCGTTGAAATTGGTTGTTTATTTTCTCGCTCGTTGGCTTTGAAATGCAGATCACACAAACTCACTTACTCTTGCTGCTCTTAGAGGTGAAACAACTTGAGCACAAAGTCTTGAATGCAAACTCAAGCGTTCCATTTGAGGGAAACTCCGGCCCCTCACCTCAATTCACACTCTCCTCGATTGTCTCGTTTGTTTCTGTCAGTGTTGGGTGTTCCTCGGGCTCATCTGATATTCTCAGAAAGACGAAAGTATCCCAGTAAGTGAGACCGAGGTTTGAACCCTGCTGGCTGACTTCCTGTGGCATGTGATTGAGTTTCCTCTGGGTTCTGAACATTGCTTTTGGCCTCTGAACACGAGTTGCTTTTACTTTTTTTTGGATGGCTTTAATCTTCAGGACTTCCCGACGGGAA
Source organism: Centropristis striata (assembly GCF_030273125.1). Lineage (NCBI taxonomy): Eukaryota > Metazoa > Chordata > Actinopteri > Perciformes > Serranidae > Centropristis > Centropristis striata. The sequence continues at coordinate 10,107,557 of NC_081539.1, forward strand.
CAATAATTTGTAACTAAATTGTCATTTTGAGTGTTTCGTTGCAGTTCTTCAAAGCCTCTTTACTCCCATGTGAACATCCTCTCCCTGCGGTCTGCAGTCTGTTTTCAGCTCTTGGATCCAATCCACCCATCACATAAAGATTAAAATTTGATAAAGAAACAAGCTCAGGCCGACACTCATTATATTGAAATCACAAGCTTCACTGACGCAGATCCGGGCCTGGAACCATGTCATCTTCTCATTGTTTTTTTGGGCTGTTAGTTGCTGCTGTTGCTGTTGTTTTTGAACTCTGACTTTGAGGGCAGACAACTTGGAGACAAACACGGCTGCCAGTCTGTTTGTGCTACTGCCAAACTGACAAGACACAGCCAGGCAACCATGCCTGTCCAGGGCACTAATGAGTGTGCTTGAAAGGGTCGATATATTAGAGAAAATGCCAGACACAAACAACACACACACCCTCATAACTTCAATTAGAAGCTTAGTAATTGTTCATTTCTAGGGAGGAGACACGGGCCACACCGGAGCGCACACACGTCACCAAGTTTTACCAAGTGACTAATGTGAAATCAGCCTTTGTATGAGACACTCTGCAGGCCTGGAAGGTGGCTTTGTTTGCTTTGTCAAAGACAAAAACAATTATCTGCATAAAACTTCTCAAACAACTTTGTTTATTTGAATTTATTTCATTTTTCTGCCGTCCATACGGCTCCTCAGCATCATCCTAGATGTTAAAATATGGCAAAAATACACTTACAGTTCTGCAAAGATACATGTAAACATCACTGTGAATCTGTGCAGAGAAGGGGATTATGGGCAACTATAGGCAGAGTTGTGTATGAATGTGCTGTTGATGTTTTTGATTAATGGATGGATGGATACGTTCAAATTTGACCTCCATTGAAGCGAACAGGAAAAAAAAGTACTGTTTCCTGTTTTATTTTGTTACTCATCTCTCCTGTTGTTTCACGTCACTTTCAATTAAATGCAAATTAAACTGAGCAATGGAGTTAGACAGGCGGTTTGGTGCAGTAATGCAAACATTGTACCGGACATAGTGGTGAAGAAAGAGCTCAGCCGCAAAGGTGAAGCTTCAATTAACCAACCCATCTATGTTCCAACACTCACCTGTGGTCAGGAGCTTTGGGTAGTGACCAAAGGAATGAGATTGTGGTTACAATCGGCTGAAGAATGTTACCTCCGTAGGGTGAGGAGCTCAGACATCCAGAGGGAACTCTGATTAGAGTCGCTCCTTCTCCTTCTCCTTCTCCTTCTCCTCGAACAAGCCAGCTGATGTGGTCGGGCATCTGGTCAGGATCTAACCTCCCTATTGAGTTGTTTCGGGAACGTCCAACTGATAAGAGGCCGTGAAGAAGACCCAGAACATGCTGGAGGGATTAGATATATCTCGCCTGACCTGTGAACTCCTCAGGGTCCCACAAGAAGGGCTGGGAAACCCGGCCACCGGATCAGCAGTAGAGAATGGCTGGATGGATAGATACACTTTATTAAGATCACAACAAAATACAAAATCATAAAACGAATCCACAAAAGAGGATCCACAATAGGCGTGTTTCCATTAGGTACTTTTCCCTCTAGGGGGCCACTGTGGTTGTGGCTTGGGAGAGAAGATCCGCACAACTTCACCGGTTAGCGGCTCAGGTAGCGGCTCAGAAAGTACCTGCCTCGGGTAGGTACTTTCTGAGCCGCTACTAACAAGTCGACAATGATTGGATACGGTTGAGCCGAGATATGACATGAGTAGAACTCGACACAACCACAACATCAATGACTCGCATCCTTGTCTGGTGCACGGTCTCCAAGACCAGCCGTGCAAACACAAAGCACAGTAACAAAGAAATAATCTCGTCTCCTTCAATGTTGATGTCTCGACTGTTTGCGTCACTGACGACACGGTCAAAATTGTTGCTGAATAATCACATAAGTGTCGCAGAACTATTTACGTCACATTCAAACTCTGTTGGTTAGCTGCTACAAAAGTATCTGTATGGGAACAGAGGCAGAGGGGAACTAACTAGTGGGCGGAGCCAAAACACTCAGCTGCTTTCCAAAAAGTACTCAGTGGAAACATGCCTAATGATAAGACATTTACAAACAGGCTCGAACGCCACTGTTTCCACAAGCAAGATGATTTTACCCAACAGAAATATAGGCCGCAGCCTGAAAAATAGGTGGGAGTCCACAATTATCTTACTTCTTCAAGCACTGCTCACTGAGGCTAAAGACAAGACTCTCAGTCCAAACAGTGGGCGAACTTTTCTTGAAGACATCTCTGGAGGAAGCTCATCTGACTGAACCATTTCCAAGGACACAAGGTGCCTGCGTAAGAAGTTAGTTATTCAGATTAATGACTTGTACATTCATCCTTTTGCCAGTGTTAACTCACTGACACCCGTTATCAATCTTAGAGACAACCTGGCAAAGTGACTTTCTTGTAGCTGTACAATTTTATGTAACTGAGTTATATATTTGGAGAATTATGATGTGGCCTGCACAGTGTTGTAAAACCCAAATTCATTATAGGTGTGACAATTTCCCTGGATGAAGTTATAATTTAACCTCTACCTTCTAGACTAGTAGAATTGTAATTTTTTCCCGGCAGGATGTGGTGTGGAGGGGAAAATATAAAGACCCTGTTGATGTTTACACCTTTAAAAATGACATTTAACAGCTGATGATCACGCATTACCAAAATAAACTTGCACCAAAACAATTAAAATCAAAATGAAATCAAAACACATCTCACTGCTAGGCTGTAGGATGTTGTTCAGTACTAGCACATGACTTATGAAATACAGTTAACAGTTTATTTATTTATTTATTTATTTATTGCCACATGTACAACAATTTCAAGGAGCTCTCACCAACAATGCTCAATAAATATTTATTTAAAAAATGAAAATCACACAAGGAAAAGCCAAATGAGACATAAAATAGTGTTAAAAAGTTATATGGCTAAAATAAAGTGATATAAATTAATAAATATGCAGAAAGTAGATCTGGCACTGTGAAATTTACTGAGTAATTTTACAGGGTATTTCTTGATTTTTAAGCCAATAGCACAAATAAAAGGTAAATTACTTTTATTAGTAATATTAACAATACAATGGACACTGGACACTGAAATCTGTAAATGAATGTTGTTTTATTGTTTCATCTTTACAGTAAAACTGTAAATTTTATGTAATTTATTTTTTTAAATCGTAAAAAAAAATAAATGGTATTGCAGCAAGATCCACTGTTTAGTATTCATATTTTAAAGAAATTATCTGTTAAATCACCTACAGTTGTTTACTGTTATTTGACTGTCAGTGTTTGTCTTGAATTTAAAAAAAAAAAAAAAAAATATATATATATATATATATTATTATTTTTATTATTATTTTTATTTTTATTATTCCCCCTGTGTTTGCTCCAGTGAGTTTAATACTTTTTGAGTTTTGTTTCATGCTACCCCTTTGCCTGTTGCTGCTTCCTGCCTGCCAGTGTCATCAATATCCAATAATCACTGAATTGTTCCTGCTTTGTCATCATCTGAATCTCCATTGGGGTCCTTCCTGCCGGTGCTGCTTCCTTCAGCTGCTCACTATCTTTACTGGACAATACAATGGGGAGGTGATGGGTCGCTCAGAAACGATGGCAGCATATTGTGTCACTGACTGCTCCTCCGTCTCCTGCGTCAGCGGGGTGAATCCAATCGTTATCAGGATTGTTCACTGGCAGAGTGGGACATTGTTCTCCTGTAATTGTGGCGATGTTGTGGAGAATTACATATGGCACAATAATGTCACATGCCCTGTCTGGTAGGATCCCGGACATGAACATCCCAATGGGCAGCTCAATGCTGGCTAGTTTCCTGCAGAAATAACAAAAGGAGTCAGCAAATAGGGCTGCTAGGCATCTTATAAAGCGTCAGTGCAGATACTCCTGGTCAAATATTACTCCAGTACAAGTGAAAGTTGTTCAAGTAAAATGTATACTTGAGTTCAAGTACTAGAGGAGACTCCACAGAGAAAATAACTGATTCTAGAAAACACCTTACTGCAAGACCAGAGTCCATAGAAAAAACACCTGATTTAAGAGCAATGAGACCTTACTGCAAGTCCAGACTCCACAGAGAAAACAGATTTTTAACTGCAACACCTTATCTAGGCTGCAGAGAAAACAACTTATTTAAGTGCAAGAACACTTTACTGCAAGTTCAAACTCCACAGGGAAATGACAGATTTTAAAAGCAACACCTTCCTGCAAGTCCAGACTCCACAGAGAAAAACAACAATTTAGAAGTAACAGCACATTACTGAGCCTTACTGCAAGTCCAGACTCCAATCAAGAAAACAATTGGTTGTCTCCAATTGCACTCCGGAAAGGACAATTGCAACATTCAACCGCTTCTTCTTTTTAATGACAAATTGCAACCGGGCGGTCAGCTGTTATTTTTATGAAGACATTCATTTTACAGTACACTTAGAAAGAAATAAAGAAAGGAAAAGAACAAGAAAGAAAAGGCACAGATGGAAAAAATATACACATGTATATGTATGTTATTACACAGGCAGAGAAGAATCATTGTAACAATGTGTACATTCCAAGAGGTAGGTCCAGGGTCATCCTTCATATCAAAACAGGACAGAAACATTCTCACACTAGTTAGCTGGTTTTGCTCACTTAGCTGCTGTATCAAATCAGAGCAAGAGGTGGTAGTCCCTCCCATTCCTTTATGTCGCCATGGTGATGGCGAATAAGGGTGAGAAGTGTCCAAAAATCCTCACTCAGCTTTTTGACCGATATGAGTACAACATCTGAGTACTACATTTAGCCATAATTGTCAGTGAAAACTCCCCTATGCACTTAAAACAGCAAGTGAAAGTGCAGAAAAACTCAAACAGAAACACAGCACTACTGTAGTTTGATTGCTGTAAACAGTTATATAATTGCAAATCAACAATATGATTTTCCATACTGTCAAAAATACAGACTCAGTGTTGCCAACTCCTCAGTAAGAAATGTAGCTATTGGCTGTCCTAAAAGTCCATAGAAGTTGCTAAATGACGTCATCGCCTAATTTGCATAATTTTCCATGTGCATGTACTTGTAATGGACGCTGTAGGAGAGAGGAATAATGTTGTGGGAAAGACAAAAAGTGATTAAAACACCCTTAATATGTTTAGAAATGCAAATGCACTGTCTTCTGTCAAAATTTCAATCCTCCTCCTTTATCCGACCTTGGGACCGGCAAAAATGACCCAAAAGAGACACTGACTGTAAGCCAGCCAGCGGCGACTTCCCGCATGAGCAACTTTCCACACTAGACATGGAAGGTTAACAACTCCTACTGCAGCTGGAAGAGTGCTGTGGGAGGACTGGGCCGCTTGTGAGTGCTGTGGGAGGAGCCGCCGGCAGCAACTGCTGCTCGTTACGAAAAGTAAGAACGAGTCTCCAAAAGTCTCCAATAACACCAGAAAAGGCGTTAGATTTGTCACTAGAAAAAAATTGTCGCTAGAGGAGTCTAAAAAAGTCACTAAATATAGTGACAAGGTGGCTAAGTTGGCAACACTCACTCTGCTATTTCAGTGATAGAGAAATTCTGTTTTTTTTTTTAAATGTATGTGTAGTGCACAGCATGCACCACCAGAGGTCAGTCTGCTGGTGAAACAGCCAGCTGAGTATATCTGACAATGTTATATAGGCTAGCCAGCTAGAACATCCTGTGCAGGGATACTGAATTTTAAAAATGTTTAACAACCTTTTCACTATTATTGTTTCACTATTAAGTCCAAGCTTGTACAGCTGCCATGCTCTGTGAAGAAGATAAATATAGCAATTTATTCTGTTCTCGGGGCTACTTGGGGTGACTGACACCTCCTGTACTTACCTTTATCAAAGCACTCAAACATCTTCCTCTAAAAAGATGTGGTTTCAAGCAATCGAGGCATCTCAGAGCACTACGGATAATTACGAGAACAAACTTTTGACACTCTTTGGTGCATTTAACAAGTTTTTAGAACATGCATCTTTGAAATCACTAGAACATTTATATTTGATTTGTCTTGATGCTGTTTTATCAAGAGCATGTCAGCGTTGCAGAGTTGAAATCGGTGTCGAGACCGCAGGCGTTTCAGAAGCATTTCTCCCACTATGCAGTTACGGTTTCATTCTAATTAATGCAGCTGTCTGCACCAGCTCCATGCTGGCTCGTGTCTCACTTTCGTAAACACGACCTGAGGCTTTTATTTACACTTCAAGTTTATTTTTTTGACAATATGCAAATGCACAATAAAAAGGCAGTTATCCACATTTTTCAACCCAGGCTCTCTGGCTCTGAGCAGACAGCACACTGGGAAGTAATACAGGAACTTCTTTGGTTTTTGCTCTGTTTAATCGCAAACTGTAACCTACACTGTACTTTTTACTGCCACACACTGCACAGAAAGTTCGGCTACTCCTTCTCTGCTTATCGCTCTAAAATGGTGGAGCCGATACTTGCTACTGTGTGGTTGAAACTTTCTACCCTGGAAGAAGCTCTACTCAGTTGTCCTTGCAGAGGTCTGAGGGTGTACTTTTGTTCACTGTAAAATTTTATTTTAATTTTACAGAGCTTTTTCTACATTGAGTGCAAATGCCATAAAAAATTAATTACTTATTACAAATACTACATTAAAATCTGTAAATTATTATTATATGTACATTTTTTAAATATTTTTAAAATGTTAAATTACAGTGATTTAATGTTAAAATACAAACAACAGTTTTTTACAGTAAAAATTTTAATTTAACTGGAAAAAATGTAATAAGAAATCATAAAAAACTTGACAAACACATATTTAACAAAAAACATATTTAAGTAAAAAAAGGCAGATATTTACTGTAGATTATCTTATTTTTAAAGAAATTATCTGTAAAATAACATCTGGTTGTTTACCATTATTTGATGGCGTTGAACTTTTTTTCTACAATTTTTTTATTAGTGTAAAAATTTCCAGGAAAAATATATGATATGATAAAAAAATTATTTGACAATGTTGTTATATTACTGTAAGAAAACAGACATGGTAAAAGCAAGGAAGAGGAGCTAGCGTTTAACTTCTGCCACCTGCTCCACTTTAATCTTATCAACATGATGTTAACAGCGTAAAAGCTGCCACTTTAATTTGCCTCATGTCCACGTGTCCTTTTCATCCGTGCCAACAGATGTGTGGGAACCATGCATGGTGCGCTGAAACTCGATTTCATTTGATCGGATTGGATTGATTGAAGAAGGTAAGTGATTGGATACATACATATTTACAGAGAAAGGGAGAGAGAGGAGAGGCAGAGACTGGCCGAAAATGACTCATCCTTGAACTGGGTTGAAATCGATTGTGTCAAACGGAGAGGAAAATGTGTTCTCCCTGAGGAGAGGTAAAAGGATAAAGGACAGAGAAGAGGCAGGAGGTGCAAGAAGAAGAAAGCGATGAAGGGTGGTCAAAAAAGAAAAAAGGTCGTCACACAAAGGAGTAGAATCCCACAATAGTAAGAAGCATATACACTGCATTTACAGTGAACAATGAGGTAATATTCATGGCTCCTATACTGTGCAAAAAGTCATGACTTCATTTTCAGTCTGAAAACACCCATCTTTTTTCCTCAAGCTCAGCTCCTTTTGAGTTCTTTATTTTTGTTCTTATCTTGACTTTTTCTCGCTGTTTCCAAGATCTAACTGAAGCCTATTTACAGATGTTTTCATCTCGTAAAATGAACATTAAAGCCACCTTCCATTCAAAAATGTGTTTTTCTTATGTCAATGTCCCCTTAAATGTCTGACCTTGACTTGTATCTCTGCAAAGTAGGGTTGTCACGATACTAAAATTTTCAACTCGATACCGATACTCAGAAAATATTCGATACTCTATACCATTTTCGATACCACAAGGATAAAAACAAAGACCCCAAAATTTAACAGAAATATTTTTATTAACAAGAAAAATGCAACATGTAAAAATGAACAGAACCACAGGTTAAATATTTATAATAAAAAACAGTTGTGCAAAAAGAAACTACAACTATGACAACAAGCTTCAGGTCTGAGGTAGTGCAAAAAATAAATATATACAATAAACAATAACAATAAGAACAATATTTTGAGGTTGTATGGTTTAGCTGCTTAATAAGTTGTTGGATCGATCCTTTGGAAAATGAGTATTGTATCTGGATACAACGTTTTAGTATCGATACTTTTTTGAGTATCGATACTTTTGACAACCCTAATGCAAAGTTTATCATATAAAAAGGTTTTTTACGTTCTTCTACAGAAGGTAATGTCTGTGTTCTTCCCGAAACATTCACAAAGATTCTGTGTACATCAAAAGCTGCAAAAGAGACCTGAAACCTCCAGCACAGAGTGGACTTGTCAATCCAGAGAGTAAAAACACACGGTAGCATCGTAGCAGATATTATTATATGTGTATATAACACTGTTTCTGCCACTCTATTAGGGAAAGACTCTCTTTCCAGTTTGTAGAATTAGACACGCCCACTGAAAACCTTAAATATATTTTTTAATCCAAACTTTTTGAGATCTGAACCAATTTATTTTCAGTGGAAATGCTTTGAACGATTCAAAATTAGGTGCAGAAATCGGAACGGAGTCCATTCCATGTCGGTGGAAAAGGAATATCAGATTTTTTTAAGCCCTCCCTGCACACTCATTGTCATTGGATTGCAATCATGCAGACTTTACTTGAGGGAATTAATCACAATTTGCAGCACTCTCATGTTAAAAATCAGGGCTGAATGAGAAATCCAAATATATTAAATTACATTACATTAAAAGAGCTGACAAAAACAATATGGGCACAGAATGTCAGGATTCACCCTATTCCTCATTAGCTCCAATGAACATATAGGCTGAGCACCATTTGACCATGCCTGATGCTGAATCTTCATCAGCTGAAATCCAACAGAAAAAGATTTTAGAGTTTAAGTGTTGACGGTGCAGTAACTTCACAACAAGCCACGGCTGGGTTTATCTTTATTATTTACAGTTGTCCAGCGTGCCCTTTTATCAAGTTTTTATAATTTTAATTCTCTCTATTTTTTGTGTTATTTATTGTTTCTTTATTTTATTTATTAGTCTTTTTTGTTCTATGTCTCTGATATTTATTATTATTATAGATGATAATAATAATCATTATTTTATTTTTCTATAGATCATTTTTCATTATTTTATTTTGATTTATCTATTTTTTATTTTGTTTCTCTAGTTTTTGTTTTTAATTTTGTTTTTTGCCATATTTTTGTGAGGGCCTGACAGTGGCTATTTGAAGCGCATTTAACAATTATTAATAATTTTAGTAACAAATTAAATTATCTGGTTGCCATCAGTTAGTTTACGTCACGTGATTACCTGCGGCAGGTGAAAGGTCATCATGTGACGCGGCCTCCGTTTCGCTAACATGCACGCGCTGCAGGCACAGCGGGAACCTTTAGATGGTGAGTGTGTGATTTAATTATCACGTTTGATTTATACTGGTAGCGGCACGCAGCGTCACTTTAAAGTCGTGCATTATGCAGCAGTACTGACTGCTGCTTCTTCTGCTAAATAATTAGCGCTCACAGTGACGCTCACCTGTGGCTGTCTGTGAGGATTTAACTCTTTGCTGTGCAGTCACAGTGGCTGATGTTATGGAGGTCACATTATATGCTGCGTTTGATTTCCATGTGCACTGAATTCTTGATGTCTGCAGACATGGGGAGCAGTGACAGTGAGTCTGCAGAACTCTGAGTCTGAATTATGTTTTTTTTGCATTGGCAGTGGTTTTTCAGTCACCTGTTGATTTGTGTCAGTTGAATGAGCCTATGCAGCTCTGCTAGTAGCTTTGAGGATTTAAGTTCAGTCCTCTCCTGTAATAAGATCATGTGTTTGATACATGCATTGAAACTTTTGGCACTTTATTATGCTTTCTGTGTTCAATCTTTTCAGTATGCAGTACTGATCTGAGCCTTGTATTTGCATATATACTTTTGCAGGCTAAGAAGTAAGTCATGTGTCTGTGACATGTGCGTTATATGATAAACAATTTTAATGTTTTCTACAATATCTGCTGTATCTTGGTTCTGCATATCATTTAAATCAGTAATTTAATTACTTACTTTTTATCAGCTCCTCTTAAACGGGGATGAGATTAGAATCCAACCTCGGAGCAGCTCATCTAAACAAATAAACACATTCATGTATATATCTTTTTGAAATTGTTTTGGAAAGTAGTTTATTTTTTGGGTCTGATAACTTCAAAATTTCTATGAAAGAAAAACTTTTAATCGGTGCAAACTTAACATTGCCAAGTCGGGACTTGTACAACACTGTCAGTCCAGTTTCCAGGGCAGTTAAATTATTATAATTATGATATATTATAATAAATTATAGAGTGTTGAAGTAATTATGTATTTTTGGAGATATTCCCTTGACACAGCCTATGGGATTTTTCCATGGATTAGAAAATAAACTTTGTTGCAGACAAATGTTTATGACACCTATACACATTTTTGATTTTTGAAGCATGAATGCAAACACCAGGAGCAAAAAGCTGAGATAACATAAGATAGAACTTTATTTATCCTGAAGGAAATTCTGTTCTGTTGACATTCCAGAGTGCTCCAAAGTTACAGATCAATAACAAAAACAATCACATTATAGGATAATATAAGAAAAAGAATGAACAAAATAGGTAACAATATATAATATAAATATTACAGTATAAAAAAATAAATAAATAAACTGTTTAAGGAGTAAAGTGAATAGAGTGCAGATGACATGACAGGATGTAATATTCAGATATATTGCACATGATAATGAACATGATATAGTCTGTAAACATAATATAGTCCGTAAAGAATCTAAAGGAGCTACATCACGGTTTTAAGACTTCAGCATCACCACCATTACAGCCCCTGTAGTGCCATTATACCACTTGATAGCAATTCCCGTTCTTAATGGGCATAAAAGCTCTAAAATTCTCAAGTGGGGTTTTTTACTGAGGCAGAACAAAATGTGAAAATCACAGAAGTTATATTAACTACAGACCTTATTTCAGGCATCTAACCAAAACCCATCAACCTGAGACTTTTGGGTGGCCGTGGCTCAGTTGGTAGATCGGTCATCAACTGATCGGAAGGTTGGTGGTTCGATCCCTGACCATGGCAGCCTACATTTCAAAGTATCCTTGGGCAAGATACTGGACACCAAATTGCTCCCGTTCATTAGTGTATGAATGAATTCCCAATGGTGGCAGGTGGTCCCGTTTAGGGTAGCCTCTGCCACCAGCATGAATGTGTGTGTGAGAACAGCCTGTAGTGTAAAGCGCTTTGAGTGGTCACAAATCGACTAGAAAAGTGCTTCATAAGTGCAGGTCCATTTACAATTTGAGAGGAGGGAACCAAAATGAAAAAAAAAATGCTAATTCAGTTTCAGGTTTTAGGGCTGCAACTCTCTATTGTTTTGTTATCTGCTGCAGATCCTTAGACAATAGTTAACTCCATTACAAGAAGTAAAAGAACCCTCTGTTAACCCCCGATGGAAACAACTGGAACAACACAACTCCTACTGGAAAGCCTTTGGGGTTTTAGCAGAGGTCAAACCTGCGACCTTTTACTTGCAGGGAGTAATCCCTTGACACTGCTTCCTGCTGCAGTAACCTCAGAGTGCAGAGGTTGTTAAAAAGAGAAATAACTTCAGGCCTGGTGTTATTGATTGGCAGAGCGAGCATCTGGCTAATGCTGTTTGCCAGGATCTGTTGTTTCCTTCAGGTGGAAGAGGAGAGAGAGAAATCGTTTGCCGACTCTGCATCCCTCAGGGAGGTCCCGGGCTTTGTTTATCCTCTGCTAAGCCTTTATCTGATGCTGCTCTCTGTTTACTTATTTACATGAGGATCCTCTCCACCCAGTCAGCGGCGGCGATAAGCTCGACTGCCGATATTTAATTTACCCGCAGCTCGAACACATCGACACCGATGATCCTTTCATTACTGTTAATACTGACGTCAGGTGTGTTGTTAAATCTCAGGAAAAATATTATAAAAAATACGAACTCACCTGACTGAAGAGATGGTAATCCTGCTAGTGATTTATAAAGGGAAAAACGTGTAAATGCATGCCTGAATAATCAACAATTAATTATTATACAATGATAAAACAATATTGTTTGCATTTTAACACACTACAGCAGGTAAGCTTGCAGGCAGTGCTTGCAATTATTATTATTTGTATGCCATTATCTCCATCACAAGTTAATTATGTTGTTATCACACAAAAAACACCTTTTTTTTTTCTCGTGATAAGAAGATAAATGACTTGTTACCATGTGAAAATAAGCAGCTAAACAAATTGACATTTCCTGTTATTACTTTTAGTGTTTGGGTCAAAGTATTTTGATAATTTAAAAACATAAAATAAAGGACGCTCACATTCATTAGCTGCAAATTGCATTTATAAACATGAGCACCATCAATGAAAAACCTTCTTTATAAGCGTTCAACAACAACACTGCTGTCATGTATGGCTTTGTATATATATCCATTGAGGGGATATAGGTGGTACGACTGAAAGCAGCTGAAAGGTTTTGCAATTGCTGCGCATTCACGAGCAAAATATCCTATTATGTAAATGTGCGCACCACATCCGGCATGTATGGAGGCTTTGACAGCTACTGACAGTAAGTACAAGGTTGCTCCTAAATGGACAATCGTCAAAAAGACATTCTTCAATTTTAAGCTGTTGATCTTTTCAATCTGGACTCAATGCATCTTCAATCCTTGCTTTTTCCACAAGGTCACAGGGGGGGATAGAGCAGGAACAGGGTGACAATACAAGACCGGAAATCAATTTGCATGTCTTTTGGGCCGGAAAGTCGCAAAGCCTGAGGAGAGAGAGGGAGCAAGAGAGAGAGAGAGAGAGAGAGAGAGAAAAGAAACACTTGAGCTGGACACAAACTCCCCACAGAGAAACTTGTAACCTTTCTCACTTTGCAGAAAACCACCACCACTGGAGAGCTGTTTTTAAACCACAGCAGTGCTTGTGGGGGTGATGCATCCAACCTAACTGCCATAAACACATCACATACTTTGGTGCATTTTTGTTGTGGCATCTTGCAGCAGCAATCTCAATTCCTCCATTTGTGTTCAGATCGAAAATAGTTGCAGCAATGCATGAAAAAAAAATCACCTTTAAAAGCCCACAAGGGATCAGCAGTCAGATTCATGCATGAATATTATGACCACTGTGAACGGGGTGAAATAGGCCCCAAAAGTATCTCCCCAGCTCATTATTAATGTCAGGGCCTGGGGCAAAAAACGCCCCAAGCCCTTATTAATTTGTGACCCCGATGTTAACCCTCACTAGAATTTAATTGGCTGGGAGGTGAAGAGCCTGCAGATTCTGCTCGGAAAAGTTTAAGTAGTTTCTTGAAGTTTTTACATAATATCTTATACATCTCAATTAAAGGAGCACCGAGGAGAACTCAAAGACGAAATGATCGACTCATTTCTTGCCTCATCTGAAAACACCTCGTACACATATAAAGTATTTGTAGGTTATGCTTTTGGAGAAAACTCCTTTTCAGTGGCGTTGCCACATGTTTTTGACTGGGGTGTCCCAAGAGGTGTGAATCAGCAGAGTCCCCACGATACGATTTTTTCCCGATACTTCAGTCACGATATGATATTATTGCGATTTTAAGCATTTTGCGATATTGTGAGTATTGTGATACAAATATATTGCGATTTAGCTGTTTAACTGTGTCCACAAAATTAAATTTAATCAAGAATTGTTTTGTCAAATAAGAGAAAATTCTCAGTCTGTTCCTCTCACTTCAGTCTTTTTATTTCTCCACAATGAGAGTCAAACCCACAGACTGACTTATGAAGTATGTGTACGCTCATGTTGGAAAAACCCAAATTCATCATTTCTGGCTCCGCTACTTATGTGTTTAACATTTTAAATTTAGAATAAATAGGCCTACAAATCAAAACACCACAGATGCATCATATATCTCGGTACTTTATTATTTAAGTTCGTAAAAAAGAAATTGTGCATTCAAAAGTAGGCTGCATACAAAATACAATGCACATTCAAAAATTCAGTCACAGCACAAAATTTAAATAAGTAAGCCAAAGGTCAGGCTTATAACCTTACATCTACGAATACTTTTCATGCTTTGAGTAAATTAAGATCATAATACTTGCATACTTTAAATTAAAAAAGGTTTTGAATGCAGGACTTGTCCCAGCACTGCTTACTACTTTATCCTTATGTAAATGGGGAAAATAATGGTGCATTAAATCCATATTTTGTTGATTCAATGCACAGTCTAAATCCATATTGGAGTTGAGTTTTTGAGAGAAAACTGGAGCTTTTGTTATATTCACAACTATTCAGTAAATCCAAGATATGCAGAATTGTCTTTATTATTGCACAGAGCCATCAGAACTAAACTAAAATATCCATCTCTGTCTTTTCATAAAGTTCTAGTTCATTTCACCTCGGCAACATTGAACTTTCAGCTCTGTCTCTCTCTGCTTCTGCTCTCCTGTAATCACACGGCAGCACTTGCCAGAGGTCAAAGTGTCATCTTGTGGACTGGAGATTGGAGAGTGAACTCTGTGTGGTGCTGGTTGATGCGGGTAATGGTGTGGATAAATGGATTCTGATGCTTTTCCCAACTCAGCTGCTCACTCACGGCCAGACGAGTCCCCTGGCTGAACGAGAGAAAGAACCCGAGAAGGACGGAGAGAAAGCACAAATAAACTGCCTTTCATTCCCTCCTGTCCATTTCACTCGCCCCTCAATGAGAAGCAATCAACAAAGAGCTTTGATTGAAGGATATTTAGCTCACCCTTCTCTCCTTGATGCTTCTTCCCTCGCTACCCTTCCTTTGCTTTCCTGTTCAGTCATCAATTTTTTCACCCGACATGAAGAAAATCATCCAAAACGTGTTTCCTCACTTTGATGCTGTTGGTGTGTGATGAATAAATCTTGCATATCTTTGATTTTTTTCCCCTTATTGATCTAAATGTCGAATTTTCATTTGAAAATGTCTTTCAAAGGGGGCGGGCAACCAGCTGGCAGCTTTTTATAATATAATGATAATGATTTGAATCACAACTGGAACCATAGACTGGCGCTCAAAAGTTTGGGGTCACACAGAAAACGTCTGTGTTGTTTTCCATGAAAACAAACTGTTTTCATTAAATAAGCTACAAGATGAATAAAAAATACGTATACTAAAGACATTGACAAGGGTATAAATAATAATACTAACCTGTACAAATCTCCAACTTTACCTCTAGATACTCAACCAGCCTGAGGAAGGATCATTTTATTGCTTCTCAAATCAGCACAAAACAGATTTCAGCTGTGCTAACATAATGCTCAGGTGTTTTAATGCTCAATGAGCCTTTCAACAACTATAAACGTGGATTAACACAATGTGCCACTGGAACACAGGAGTGATGGTTGATGACAATATATAAAAAATATTACAACAAAATCTGCCATTTCCAGCTTAAATAGTCATTTACCACATTAACAATGTCTACACTGTATGTCTGTTATTTTAATTTTTTTAAAAGTGCTTTTCTTACAAAAATAAGGAAATTTCTATGTGACCCCAAACTTTTTGAGTGGTAGTGTAAAAGAAGGGATGTAAACAAGATCCCTTCTTTCTATAATGTTACACATCATTAATGTGCGGTGCTGCTGATGTTAAACATCAACAAAATGTAACATCTAGTGTGAGTCAGTATTGACATTATCAAGCCATGAATATGTAGGATAGCGAGTGGGATACCGACTTAACGGCAAAAACCGTAACCAAGGGTTGGCTCTTACTTGTTGGCCTCGTGCATTAATGTCTTTAGGCATCACAGAGCCATGATTGGCTTTTGTCATATGCAAGACACAGGAGATGATGTATCCATCCAGAGGCCTGAGGCTCAGACGATTCTCGGAAAAATGTCTAGCACAAAAGTGAGGGTGAAATTAATTTCATTTTCCATTTTCACTGCTAAAGATTGTTTTAGAGTAGTGGCAGCCAAACTTTTACCTGCCAGGCTTCCCTTTTATACAGAACATTCAAAAATATTCTAATCCTTGTGTTGTCTTAACTTTCAAAAATGACCCACCCTCCCTAAACCCCTTAAATAAAGCAGCTTGATTGAAACCCCATGAAGAAACAACCTGTCGTTCATCACAAACTTTGTGAATATCAAGGTTTTCCCTCTCACAGTGCAAAAAAATGGATTTTTTTTTTTTTAAAGATATTTTTTGGGGCATTTTGTAGCTTTATTGACATTACAGATATTGAGAGTGAAAGGGGGAGACAGAGGGGAAGACATGCGGGAAAGGGCTCTGAGCCGGATTCGAACCCGCTTACGAGGACTGGGCCTCTGTGGTACGCGCTCTACTAGGTGTGCCACTGGGAACGCCCCCCAAAAAATGGATTTAATCAGTGGAATCCACTCGTTTTTATTACAACACACAGAAATGGTTTACTGTTTTAGTAAAGTAGCGGATTATTTTTATTACTAAAGGTACTGCATAGGTGTAGACATAATTTTTTAGCAAGCGTGCATGCATACATGCATGTATACGGTCATGGTTTTTATGTTTTTTGTGGCATGATATTTTCTTTTTATAATTTATAGCTGCCAGGTCAAAAATGACCCCAAAAACTTG
The DNA here is from genome assembly GCF_030273125.1 of Centropristis striata. NCBI lineage: Eukaryota > Metazoa > Chordata > Actinopteri > Perciformes > Serranidae > Centropristis > Centropristis striata. The sequence goes on from NC_081539.1 coordinate 10,124,285, forward strand.
TAGGTACCCCGTTGTTACCTACATATTCCTACCCCGTTGCCAACTTACAAACAGTAGTAGAGCAGGAAAAGGTTGATTCTGATTGGCTGTTGTCACGCACATTTCCGACATGTTTGAGCGAGAAAATATGCTCACAGCTGATCACCGTAATCGACCTGAAATTTATTTTATTTATACACTAATCGCGATCATATAATTGCCCAGGCCTAGTCTACACTCCAGCTCTGTCCAGTTAGAAAACAAAACAAAGTGGAAACTGGGAGGAAGCCACAGCTAAGTTTTTAACAGCATATCTGATCACATAGTTGAATCAGACTGTGCTGTTGCATAACTGAGATATCAACTAAAGATGCAGTTCTCACATGACACACTTTACTGAACTCGGGGCTAAAGAAGAAGACAAGAAAAAAAGGAAGCTTGAACATCGTCTGTTAGGATTTCCATCCATGTCCTGTACTTGATCAAAGTAGCCTTTTTCGCCTTGAGGCAGGAAGTGCTGTTAATCCCGCCTCCCTGTCTCAACACTTGTCACTCATGTTGATGAGCTTAAGATGACGTCTTGCCTGAGGCGGCGGTGATCATGCTCCATGAAGACACGGCAGCGGCAGAAACCGGAGGAGCAGATGGTGAAAAATTACAACATCTGCTGTACAACTTTGAATGATTCTAATTAGGTCTCCTATGTGGCATATTAAGTTTTGCTGCCTTCCATTAATGTAACTACAACACACTTTATTCCAGATACACATAGATTTCATAGTATGCACCAGGAAGATCAGAAAACTGTGCATGTAATCAACTTAATCCAGAAACAAAGAGTCTTATAATAACGCAGATTATGTATTATTAATGTGCAAAGGCTGCATATTAAAGCTTTGATTTAAAAATAATTAACACTACATAGAATTCACGTAACTCTTTCTTTGTGTACGCCTCGTCCGCACACTTGAAATATGCCATTTTCAGCTCTGTGGAATAAAGCAGCTCCTTCACACTGGAGCCCCACTTCCGAATTCCTCTCTGTCGCTGCAGAAACACCTTTTTAAATGGCCACTGCAGCTCTCTCATTATGGGCACCTGGCCTTCTCCCCTTCAGCTCAATTAGCAATTAGATGGAAAACTGAGATCACATGCATTCCCTATAGAAACCAACACCAGGGTGAATGGATGAATCACTCAAGGCCGGCCTCCCTTTCCATCTGCAACCCTGCAATCTTTTATTTTCATTCTTATACTTTTCACACATTTAATCTTTCACCTGAGGTTACCCGGAAATTAGAAATCAATACAACCGCAGCGCATTTATTTTGAAGGCGATTCACGTATGTGCATGCTTTCCACAAAAAACACAGTAACCTTGTGAAAAACTCTACTTGCATAATGTTAATAAATTGCTGGTTTACTGCATAACAAAGGTGCTCTATATTGTTTTTGTGGTTTGAATGTATGTTGTGTTTAAAATAAGTGGAAAAGTGAGATAACGATTGGAGTTTTTACTATTTTTTACTGCTATATTCGACTTTAGGGGTGGGCGATATGGGCAAAAAAAAAAAACTTGATTCTTTTTTTAAATTTTCTGATAACGATAATTGAACGATGTCCTTTGAAATGTGATTTATTTACCAACAAATGCTGTTAAAATTCTTCTTGCTTACTTTAAATCATATTAAACATCTGCAGTAATCTGAGCAATTTCGTCAAATATGTCAGAAAGTTGCAGGAATTTCAATCCATTTCACAACCTTCAGCTATCAAAACAAATGTGATATATTACACCACATCCTGAGGTAATATCTGATTCGGGAGATTAGATTTAATGAATTCAGTTCACACCACTTCAAGTCCCCACTTGACCTAGAAATGCCAGAGATTAGTCTCCAGTGGATGCAGTCACGAAAACTACCTTCATCTCCATCTATTTGCATTGTTATGTTCCCTGTGCAGCGTTTTGATTATGACACTGAATACTGACAGAGTCCATTTTCTTTTGTAACTGAGCATTGACACATGTATGAAACAGTATTTTTATGTGTTTTATTTTGTCTTTGTTTGAGTTTTGAGGCCACAAGAACAGCATAAAGTAACGATTCTTCCAGGATTTAATGTTTAGACTGTAATATATATATATAAATATATATATATATATTACAGTCTAAACATTAAATCCTGGAAGAAATATATAAATATATATATATATATATATATATATATATATATATATATATATATAGGGTTTTTCTTGTTTTTTTCCTACATTAAGTTTAAACGTCAGTCTCCAGTATGTTCCGTAATCTTTTTGGTTTTTTCTCTTTTTTTCCTATTTCCTTTACCTTTATTTTTTTCTTTACGTATTTTTATCGTTGTCAAATGTCAAAAAGGTTGGTTTGCTGTTTGCACAGTGCACCTAAGTCTGCGGCCCTTTTCTGGATTTATTGAGACATTTGCTTGTGCTAATTGCAAATTGTCCGTTATGTGCATCCAAATTCAGATCGAATGTGATCAATTCCCATTATCTTGTAGCCAATACAGTATTGGCTGTTGCACACATTTCATGAATCCCAAATGAGATTTCATTATTTTTCCTCTTATTGCTATGTGTCAAATAGGGATGGGAATAATTAATCGATGATCGATGATTGATTAATGGTTGTTAAGAATTTGATCGATCACATGGAATTTTTAATCAATCTGTGTATTTTTTAATTTGTCTATGAATGCATATCAGTACTCACTGAACTGAAACACGCCGATCGTTCAGTTCTGTGGCTGTACGTCAATAAGCCAATGAGCTGAGAATTAAGTTGGATAAAGCTACAGTTTGCAAACTGAAAGTTGCACCAACAATTATAAAACACACAGAAATACAAGAGTATTAATTTGAGCAAAACTAGCTTAATGTATCAAACCTTTCTAGCATGAATTACTGAGTTTAATTTATCCAAAGCTTATTTATACACAAAACACATTTAAATATGCAGGATTACTGTTAAAACTAACCTCATGCCTCTTCGGGGGCTAAAAGATAACATTGAACTCCTTGATGTTGTCTTTACAGTTTAATCTTGCTTGAGTTAGTTTTACGATCGACAGGAAGTCTCTTTGCTTCCTTTTCAAAGTAAAAGTGTCCATTATTTATATATGTATATATTACTTTTATTTTCTCCCATGTATGCATGTTTTATACAATTTGGAGTATGTATAAAAACACAGCGATTAATTGATCGTCAACGTTATAGATCCTCAAGTTGGCAGGTTTATTGAAAACGCCCATCCCAAGTGTCAAAACAAAAATAAGAGGGAAAAAAATAAGAAAGCATTGATGCATGAGGTCCATCATCTCAAGCAGCATTGTTTGTGGCAGTTTAGCATAGTTGCTACAGTTCATGTTCGCATGATTTTTTGCAATTTATGGGTTGTAACCACACGTTTGAGCGCACTTTTTGGGCGTATCATAAGTTTCTTTGGATAAACGTGTAAGCTAACAAAATGTATTGCAGAGCCAGTGACTTTGCCTTTTAAGTAGCCAAGCAATCAGTCAAGTCACTGATCAAGTGAATGTCAAGTGTGAGTCAGTCAACAAATCAATCAAGGTCAAAGGGCCATTCAACCATAACATAACATTAACCCCAAATTAACCTCATCTTTTGACCAACATACACAACATTACACACATGCAACAACAGGCAATAACAGTGCATCATCTCTGTTCCAGTCTGATTACTGATCCTGTAGTTTGATTCCAGCTCATTTTCCCAAGGGCAGTCACTGCTCAGCTTCCATTTAGCATCAAACCGCGTGTTGTCTGGAAGCTCTAGTTCCCATTTAGATAAATGCTGTGGTGAAATTAGGTTTACACTAGGGATGCATGATATTATCGTCATGTTATCGGTATCTGCGGATATTGGCTTGAAGATGAACTATCCAACATCGAAGCTGCTTATATTTTTTGTACTTTTTGTGATTTTGTTTGCACGGTGCAGATTGAGTCACATATTGGGCTCCTGTTTTAAGTTAAATTTGAATTTAAGCAGCAGTCTGTAAGGTACATGCAGTTTTATTCAATTTGGGTTTAATTGCTGTACAGTTGCACTTTTCACATGTTCCCAGTGAACACAGGTTATGTTTACTTATTATGTCAATTGGGAAATTGGCCAAATTTGCCCTGATTGTGGGTATTAGTTGCGCGGGAAAAAAAATTGGTATCTGTAATTGGCTAAATGAGTTGTAAAAAAAATCGGCATGAAATCCAATATCATGCATCCCTGATTTTCACACCTATAACTTTACCTCATTGTAGCACAGGGTCAGATGCTATAGATTTTCATGAGGTAATCCAAAATTCAATAAAAGTAATTATCCCTTTTTTGGCAAACAGCATGGTAAGGAACTATCCGTGGTCATTTTGAAATATCTTGAAAATATATCTTGAAATTAGATGATTAAAAAAACCCTATTTCTGATATTAAAACATTAAAAGTTTGACCTGAGGACAAGAAGAAGGTTTTAAGTTTCCTAAATTCTAAATGACTTTAAATGACGCACTATCCTAAGAGGAGCGCTTAATTCATAATCTGATGTTTTTCCCCTGGGGTTAATTTAATGCCACATGAGCTCCGAACAAAATGTAATAAAAGTTTAAAAATACAATGTTTTGGTGGTATCCAGGGTAGCACTACTTTGATGGTTAAAAAGTGTGGAAAAACTCATGTCAAGCCCAGAATTTCCACTTTAAAATGACTCCACATGATGGTAAAACTAATCTAAAAGTCTGAACAAAGTTTTAAAGAAAACATTATGAGAGAATAAATCTTCTTATATTGTGTTACCCTGATTGCACAGCCGTATGTATAATGAATAGGTAGAAATGACAGGGATATTAGCCCTTAGGCCTCTGAGAGAAAAGGTGGCCTCTGCTTAAGTTTTCATGAACACAGCTGCATTTTTGATTAGGCAAATGTCATTAAATTAACTCATTTTGTTTAATTAATAATTCATCTCTCTGTGCAGGTGCAAGGGTGCATCTCTTAGCAAGGTTACAGTGGAAATCAAAGAAAAAGACTCGAGTAGGTGAGCAACACGTGTGTTATTACTACACGTGTTTCCGTACATGTAGTAATAAGTATGCAAGGCCATTATTTTATCTGACCGCCCCGTCCAGGAAAAAAATGACATAATTGATCCTTTTATTTAAATGTCTAAAAGACTCGCATCAACGATTTCCTGATGAGTGACAAGTGAATAATGCAGCCCGGTATATAGACACCTATAGGAAATGACTTCAAACCTTATGATTGACATATTTTGCAGATGAAGCACCTCTTTCATCACAGACCTTTTTATAGCCGTCTTTTCCAAACTTTGACTGTGGTTGACGTGTGCAGATATTGTAGAATAAAAGGCTTTTAAAGCTTTATTGCAGCACTTTAGTCAACATTGGTTTCTTTGGACCCCCGTGGAGTTATGTTTACATTTAGTGTTTCTTTCCAAAAGGAATTGTCTACAATGTAAAAAAAAAAAATTCCCCCAGAAATGTACTGTATTATATAAAAGGGTTTTTTTCTACATTAGGTGCAAATGGCTTTAAAATAGGATAATTACTTTTATTACAAACATTTCCCATAAAATAGAAGTTGAAATTTGTAAATTAATATTAGTATTATTATATATACATTTTTTACAGTGTTATTCAATACGTAATGGTCTTGAATGTTAAATTACAGTGAATTCTATGGGGGGAAAAAATCACATCATATTGGTGAATTTAAATGAAGGCAGCTTTCAGTTTCTTACACTTAAACTTTAAATTTGATGTAAAAATTTGATGGAGAAGCTGCTAGTGTCCTTCGACCGCTGCCACATGTTTGTTTGTTTGTTTGTTTATTTGTTTTTCCCCCTCTTTTTATATTTATACCATTTATTAATTTAGCTTTTTTTAAAATTTTAACAGGAATGCACTTAATTTTGTTGTGTGTGTATATATATGTATGTATGTGTGTATATGTGTATATATATATATGTGTGTGTGTGTATGTATTTATATATGTATATAAACTGTATATTATCTGTATTTTTAAAGAATTTATCTTTAAAATAACTTGTTTTGTTTTTTTGACAATGTAGGAAATGTTTTTTGTTTTTCATCTCTTAAAACACTTATAAACAATAATTTATTTTTAATATTTAAAATTCTGCATTGTTTACGTCTGCCTTCACTTGCTTGCGGTCTTAGTCACCTTCTTTCAGGTGAATCGCTGCAGTTCTTTGCACCTTTCTGCTACCAGCTGTCAGTCAGCTACAAGTGGCCAAAAACTCCACCGGATACCTTTTTTTGCAAACAGTGAAAGTTTGCTGATAAATTAAATATGGTCATTTAATCTCTGGGAGCTTCTCTCTGAGAGTCCTTCCTGTCTGCCCAGGGACTGAAAGCTGAACTCGCTGTGCTCCCGGCCTCTGCTGATGTGCCCCGTCACTCAGAATTCACACCGATGACGACCGACGGACCCACACTTTAAGATGCTTGGATGAGTTTTAATCTCGGAGCCCTCATGCATATAGTAGGTGTCATTTTCTGGGCCTGTGTCCCCAAAATCACATTAATAATGCAACTCATTTGCAGGTTTTCCCGAGCATAATGCTGCCTGGATCACATTCAGTATATAATTCCCCTTTTCTTCCAGTTGAAGCCATCGAGTGTCTGTATCTGTGTGCTGCTGTCGATGACGGACAGAGAGAGGAGAAGACATCTGCAACAAGTAGTGCAGAATAAGAAAGAGCAGAGGGAGCAACGGAGGGAGTTCTTTCACAGAGTAAAGGCAGTGCCATTGATTTCCCATGCTTGTGTTAATTACTTTCCTCGCCCCCGGACATGATCAGTCCATAAATCACTCTGACTCGTGAGAAGACTTCAAGTTACCCACAAATAAAAGTTATTACAATGAATATTTAGTCCAGATTTGATGCTTTGGTGGATGAAAAGCATCAGCAGAAACCAGATTTCAAAATAAATTTTATTTCTTACTGAACTATGTTCTGTTTTCTTAAAATATGACTATGCTTCATCTATACTTGAATACACTTTTATTGGAGTTAAATTAAAGACAAACATGTATATTAGTATATAACAAAGCACTTGAAAATAAGTATAATATTCCCAAGAACACTAAATAACCACCATAAGAAGATGAAGGAAGAGAAATCTGATCAACCAGAAAATCCAGGAGTCAAATGATGAAGACTAAAAATACTTCACTGCATGGCAGAAAGGAGTTCTGCACACTGTTAGGCTCCAAATAAATAGTTAATTTCTCTTTTATCATTTCAAGGCATAGGTCTACCTCAGGCGAAATTCTGCCTTCAAAAGTATTTATTTTAACCAAACAGTGTGTCTGCAGTGAAGTATCCTCATGCAAACATTGTTTGATGCCCCAAGTTCTTTCTTACTTTTCAAGCTTTTCTTGATTTTAAAGTAGCCGTGTGGAGGATTTATGGGGATCTATTGGCAGAACTGGAATATAATATCCATATTTTCATTAGTGTATCAACACTTCAAGCCTGTTGCACTGGCATGTTTCTACAGTGGTTAATTATCTACATCTTTTAACAAAAAATACTTTGACGATAAACAATTGAATCGCTGCAACACGTTTTCATTGTGACAGGTGACTACCAATGCTTAAACCATGCTGTAAACACTGGACGACTGCAAATCCATCGATTTAAATGGATAGTTCAGACTTTTTCCTGCGCATTTCCAGTTTGGAGAACCAGACGCACAGTCCAGGCAGGAAATTAATAAATGCATTGCTGCTACCCTTATATGCTTTGCACACTGCCGCAGATTAGGTGTTTTGGTAAGAATATGGTGGAATTCTACGGTTGAGAAAAGTCGTGCCAAGTGAAGTGGCTGTAGCAACAAAAATGGCGTACACATTAACGGGTATAACATTTTTAGGTTGGCCTTTAAGTGGTTCAATTTTTTATCCTATCTGGACCGTGCATCTGGTTCTCCAAACACACAGACCATCATCTACTGCAGCGACTGCGGGTAAGTACATCATATAATTTAAAAAAAATAAAAATTCCAACTATCCCTTTAAGGTTAGGTAAATATGAAAGGGTTAGGCTTAAAAGGTGTTAATTCCATTAGCCCGCCGTCTGAGTGACATTGAATGTATGCAGCTATAAACATATTTCTATGTCACAATCACACAAAAAACCTTGCTAATGGATGTATTCAGGTACAGTAGTGTTCAAAATAATAGCAGTCCAATGTGACTAACCAGATTAATCCAGGTTTTTAGTATATTTTGTATTGCTACATGGCAAACAAGGTACCAGTAGGTGCAGTAGATTCTCAGAAAAGCAACAAGACCCAGCATTCGTGATATGCACGCTCTTAAGGCTGTGCACTTGGGCAATAAGTTAAAAGGGGTGTGTTCAAAAATATAGCAGTGTAGCATTCAATCAGTGAGGTCATCAATTTTGTGAAAAAACAGGTGTGAATCAGGTGGCCTCTATTTAAGGATGAAGCCAGCACTTGTTGAACATGCATTTCTCTTTGAAAGCCTGAGGAAAATGTGTCGTTCAAGACATTGATCAGAAGAACGGCGTACTTTGATTAAAAAGTTGATTGGAGAACTTGTTGCTTTTCTGAGAATCTACTGCACCTACTGGTACCTTGTTTGCCATGTAGCAATAAAAAATATACTAAAAACCTGGATTAATGTGGTTAGTCACATTGGACTGCTATTATTTTGAACACTACTGTATGTTCAATGCCAACATTCAATTAGGAATTCAGTTGGCTGCAATCTGCAACCTCACCACTAGGTGCCACTAAATCCTACACTGGTTCTTTAATGGGGCAGCTTGACACAGAAGTGGTCACCTGTATTGATTGATTACAAAACTGGGCACAACCACTGATTACATGATGATTGATTTACTGGGTTTGAAATAATGATTGACCTTTTTATATATTTCAGATGAAATCAGTCCTTGTCCCTTGGCTGTAAAATAGTCGGCTGATTTCCTGTCAGATACTTTATCGACTCCCCCCCCTCCACTACCGACGTGAGAGGGTTTCTTTAAGTTAAACACATGGGGCATACAGTAGTACAGCAGTACGGCGCTGAGATCGACCATGAAGGTTTGCTCTGTGAAGAAAAGTCCTCACTCCTCCTTTAAGCTTTTCAGCCAGCTTCCTTTTAAGTTGCAGTGATTTATTTGTCACTTTGAATAATGTTATGCAATGCTTTCATTGACGGGTCTGCTGGTGGTGGTCTGAGATTGTTACACACATGCTTGCTGGCAGACACACACATGCACGGACCACCCCGCCGCTCCATGTTGAGAGGTTTTTGTCCCTGAGCGCGTTGAAAGGCGCTGTGAGTGATAAAAGCTCTGAGCGCACCTCTCCGAACCCGGAGCGCACAGCAGAGGGGCGGATCTGACCAGACACCTGCATCTGCCCTCTGAATTTTCACTTATTTGCCAAGTAGCTCTCTTGGACTGGATACATTCCCATTATTTTCCCTTCTTCACCCTTTATCAGAAGCTGCCACATGCGGTGCAACAGAGGACTCCACCGCGCACCTTCGCTTCTCCAGATGAGTTGACAGACTCCACGGACCGGATGGTTCCGTCCCGCCGTGGAAAGTTCGGGCTGGTGCAAACTTCGCTGCTCAGCCCGGTATGATCGTTTGCAACGTGAGCCTGAGCTGTGCGCACTGTCCCGGGGGAGGAGCCGGTGGCACGGCGGCGACGGACGCGTACGAGGAGGTGACCGGATCTCTCCCCCCGCCGTCCCTGAGCCCGAGGGGGCACCTGGTGGTGGCGGTGTGCCTGGGCTTCATCGGCACCATCGGGTTTCTCAGTAACTTCCTGGTGCTCGCGCTGTTCTGCAGGTACCGGGCTCTGCGCACGCCCATGAACCTCCTGCTGGTGAGCATCTCCGCCAGCGACCTGCTGGTCAGCATGCTGGGCACCCCGTTCAGCTTCGCGGCGAGCACCCAGGGGCGGTGGCTGATCGGACGCGCTGGGTGCGTTTGGTACGGGTTTGTTAACGCATGTTTAGGTGAGCAGTTGATTTCATTTTATTGTGAGTCACTGGAGACAGAAAAGAAACACCTTTCAGGTTCTTTAACGAATCAAATCTTTAAATTGCATTGTTTCTTTCTTATTTTCATGTCTAACCGTTAAAAAAGAGATGGAATATTAACGTGGCAGCATCTACTACTTTCCAGTCACAGTGTTTGTGTGTAATTTTGGACATTGCCTTCTTTTCTCAAAACATTTACTCTAAATGTTGCAGAATGTATGAAAATCTGGTCTCCAAAAACTCCTTTTTTCATTTTAACCACTTTGCACACCATGCACTTTCATCCAAAACAATTTCCAAGCACCAAAAGTAACATCATTTAATCAGTTCATCATCTTTAAACAAGAATTTATACATGTAAATGAACAGAATTCAGAGTTTTCAGCTTAAGCAGCAGCACGCCTCCCTTATAATATGTGAGATTTACTGTTCTATAACGTATTCTTCCTGTTCCAGCTTGCAGGAGCATGACGATATAATTTGATCGCTTTCACCAAGGGGCAGCATAAAACTCAATCAAAGCGTTAACATGATTAATACTCTGTTAACTAATTTTTATTCTGCAGTTAATTCCAATCAAAATCCCATTAAGTTGTGAAGTTAATGTGCTGTTCACAGCTCTCCAATTTCCTTCAGCAACGTGAATAATATGATAGGGTAATGTGTCATAATTCCTATTTAGTCCCCGGGGGTAACTTTACATTTTTGAACACTGTAAAAAAAAAAAAAATAATAAATAAAAGGACATGGAAAATGCATTTCTGACTGTATTACACAATACAGGGTTCATACGGATGCTTGAAATCCTTGAAAATGCTTAAACATTTTTTAATGTTGTATTTTGTTTGAAAAGTGCATGGATTTTGGATAAAGTGCTTGAAAATGCTTGAAATTCTTACTGTATTTCTCTTCTATGGTTGAGTGAAATTACCCCTTTTAGCATGTAAGCACTGATCTAAAACATGCAACTTCCAACCATTGTAAGGTCCTGGAAAAGCTTGAAAACGGACCTTGAAAGTCCTTGAAAAGTGCTTGAATCTGACCACTGAAAAAGTGTACGAACCTTGATAATAACTCTGCTTTTGTTTCGGCTTTTATCTTGATCCTTAGAGGAGTTGTTTCCTGGTGTTTAAATGTGTGCACACAGCTCTGTTGACAGAGCTCTTCTCCAGTTGCTGGGATCAAACCTGTGACCTCTGAGTTCCAGGACAATCACTCTAATGACTGCCGGGGCTTGATTAATGTCACCTCTGTGCCCGGGAACTAGGATCCTTGTTTTCCAGCCACTGGAGCAGAGATAACTAGAGAACAGAGACGATGATTGGGGGGTGTGCCTGCTGAGCCCGTCAGCTCATGACAGCTTCACTAAATGTAGATTTTTATCTTTTTGTACTGAAAGGACAAATGTGAATGGGTGCAAATTAAAATGAATAATCAATTTGTACAGACATCTCTCCTTCGATGCTCTCCTCCTCCTCCTCCTCCTCCTCATCTATCTCTGTAACTTTTACTGCTCTCAGGAGTGTTGTTGTTGCTCTTAAATCTCTTGTTTTCTCTTTGGGGTCTGGAATTGATCACTTAACAGTGCGGTAAAGTATTGTTGATGTTAAAATCAGTTGTTTCCTCTATGGAGTCTGGACTTGCGGTAAGTTGTTGTTGTTGCTCTTAAGTCAGGTGTTTTTTCTATGTATTCTGGTCATGCAGAAAGGTGTTGCTTTTAAAATCTGTTGTTTTCTCTGTGGAATCTGGACTTGCAGGAAGGTGTTGCTTATAAAATCTGTTATTTCCCTGTGGGGTTTGAACTTGCAGTAAAGTGTTCCTCCTCTTAAATAACTACTTTTCTCTGAAGTCAGGTTATTCACTAAGGTGATGCTGTTAAAAATCCTATTTCTCTGTGGAGTCCGGACTTGTAGTTAGGTCTCACTGCTTTTAAATCAGGTGTTTTTTCTATGAATTTTGGTCATGCAGAAAGGTGTTGTTTTTAAAATTGGTTGTTTTCTCTGTGGAGCCTTGTCATGCAGTAAGGTGTTGCTAATAAAATCTGTTCTCTCCCTGTGGGGTTTGAACTTGCGGTAAAGTGTTCTTGCTCTTAAATAACTACATTTCTCTGCAGTCAGGATATATACTAAGGTGATGCTGTTAGAAAACTCTTTTCCTTGTGGAGTCTGGACTTGCAGTTGGGTCTCACTGCTCTTAAATCAGGTGTTTTTTCTATGGAGTCTGGTCATGCAGTAAGATGTTACTAGAATCTGTTGTTTCCCTGTTGAGTTTGAACTTGCAGTGTTGCAAGTGTTGCTCTTAAATAAGTTGTCTTTTCTGCAGACTGGATATTTACATAAGTGTTGCTGTTAAATCTGTTTTCTCTGTGTAGTTTGTACTTGCAGTAAAGTGTTGTTGCTCTTAAATCAGGTGTTTTTTCTATGGAGTCTGGTCCTGCAGTAAGGTGTTACTAGAATCTGTTGGTTATTTGTGGAGTTTGAACCTGCAGAAATTTTTTCTTGCTCTTAAATATGTTGTTTTCTCTGCAGACTGGATATTTACATAAGTGTTGCTGTTATAAATCTGTTTTCCCTGTGTAGTCTGGACTTGCAGTAAGGTGTTGTTGCTCTTAAATCAGGTGTTTTTTCTATGGAGTCTGGTAAGATGTTGCTTTTAAAATCTGTTGCTTCTCTGTTGAGTCATGCTTGTTGCAGTGCGGTGCAGCACAGTGCTTTAAATATGTTGTTTTCTCTGCAGAGGTAAGGTGTTGCTCTTAAATCTGCCGTTTCCTCGGTGCAGTCTCGGACATGCAGGGAAATGCAGTGAAGAGTTATCGATGCTTTTAAATCAGTTGTTTTCTCTGCAGACTCTGGACGTGCACAAAGGTGTTGTTGCTCTTAAAATCTTATGTTTCTCTCCGGAGTCTGGTCATGCAGTTTCTGTTGTTTCTCTGTGGATTTTGAACTTGCAGTGAGGTGTTGTTTCACTTAAATAAGTTGATTTCTCTTTGGTATTTGGACTTGTACTAAGCTGCCACTGATATGAAATAAGTTTTCTTTGCAGCAGGGACTCTAGAGTCTGGTGTTTTTGCTCCTAAATCAGTTGTCTCCTCTCTGGAGTCTGGACTTTAATAGCAAGCTGTTGCTGTTGTTTCTCTGTGGAGTCTGATCTTAAATCAGTCGTCTTCTAAATTGAGTCTCATCCCACAGTAAGATACAGTAATGTTTAGTTTCTTTAAAATGAGTGGCTGGACTTGCAGTAAAGTGGTGTTTGCTCTTAAATCTGTTGTTGCCTGGCTGCAGTCTCCAGGACTTCCAGTAAAATGCAATGAAGAGTTATCGATGCTTTTAAATCAGTTGCTTTCTCTGGAGACTCTGGATGTGCAGGAAGGTGTTGTTGCTCTAAAAATGTTCTTAGTCGGTTCTTAAATCAGGTGTCTCCTAAATTAAGTCTCATCTCATAGTAAGATACAGTAATCTTTAGAGTTGCTTGACTTGCAGTAAAGTTGTGTTTCCTCTTAAATCTGTTGTTTTATCTTCAGAGTCTGGACGTGATGTAAGTCACACTAAGGTGATGCTCTTGCTCTTAAATTGCTTGATTTCTCTTGGGAGTCTGGACTGACAGTAGGCTACCTGCTCTCCTCAGACCTCCGCTGACTTGGACTCTTTCCTCAAAAACTCCTGGATCCATAACCCAACATGCACAGTTGATCTAATTTGCAGTTTATCCGTGACTTTAGAACTTTCATGATACATTTTGCACAAGGTTTCTCAGTGACTCAGCAGGTGATTGTTAAAAAAACAATAACCAATACCATTAAAACTGTATGTGTTAGGATCATCAGCTTGCTTCTGAAAAACATTCTTTAGAAATGTATTTCTGGACTTGCATCAAAGATTTATATGTGTGGTTTGGTCAGAATTGATCAGATTGAGGAAAAAAACAACAAAATGAAGGCCAAGTTGAACCAAGTTTTTCACTTTGAACCAGCGCTGATAAAAAAAAGAAGAAGAAGCTTGTAAGCGATAGTAAAGACAGAGTTCAGGTGTAACTGTGTAACTCTAGAAATAGTAATAGTAATTATTACCTGACACTATCAGGCGATTAACTGAGGCCGATCAACAAATCCTATGTAATCAATTATTCACATTTATTTGCTGCTTTCAGTGTCTTGTTGATTAAATCTCATTTGGTTTGTCTGGCAATAGAGAATGTAATCAATAATCAATAATAAGGATAACTGATCTGTGAAAGCACTTAAGTGAAAGGAAAAGCTATGACCTTTAGTGTAATTGAATTACTCTTATGAACTGAGTTAAATTTGATCTTTTCACATTCAGCAGGAGGTTTGAACTCTGCAGAGTTCAGACTAAATTGTATTTTAAGTGGGAAAAAACTGCAGCCTGAGGAGAAATCTTAGCATGAATTGCATTGCCTCTTTAAAGTGCACATTTAGCTGCCTTTTCTCTTGTGAAGTGCATTAAATGTGTGCAATAGCCGAGCAATTTTTCTCTGCATTCAAGAGGCTTTCCAGTGTACCTTTTTAGTCAGTGAACTGGTTAAAGTTTACATGCAAACTCCTGTTCAGTGGCTGGCCATTTGAGAACAAATTTTTATGCGCAAAGTGATTTCAACTGTGCGAGGTGCATCACAGTAAAGACCTATGTATCAACTAAAATGACCCACTCGGGGTTCATGCAGGGTTCACCAAGTTTAATGTAAGACTTTCAAAGGCATTTTTGACCTTGTCAGCCGACTTCCCAGCCTTCAGAGGCTGCAGCAGGCTCATGTTTAATGCTGCAGGGGAGATATTGACATCGTATGAGACCAGACCTCTGGAATCCATTGGTACTAACCACGTCTTGTCTAGCTTGTCAGTGTTTGATGTTGGATTCCCCAAAGTCACACAATAACGCAAATAAACTAACTGATGGAGGCAGCTGGAGACCAATTCACGTCCTCTTCTGTCTGGTAAAATTACTGTTTTAGTCATTGGAGTCTTTGAAGAGAGCATAGATAAAGGCTTCAATTACCCTCGTGTAAAGTTAAACAGGGCTGTTTAATGGCAAGGTAAAAAAAAAAAAAAAGATACATATATATACACTCATTTAAAGTACACACCTATATAAAATGTTAAAAAAAAAACCCTAATAATGAATAAAATATATTAAAAAACAACTTAATACATTTGAGACCTTTTTAGTCAGCTAAATTAAAAATTTTTTAAAACTTTTCAATACCTAGAAAGTCTGCTATTTAACCCTCCTTGTTTTTTCAGGAACAGCAATAACCTGGGGCATGTTTAATTATCCAAAAATGTCAGAAACATACCAATAGACATTGTTTATATTTCATTAATAACTCCATTGCTAATCATTTCAATCAATACTTAGTACAATGGTGTTCTGTACCTCTCACAGATCATGGTTCAATGACGATAATTCACTCGTTTCGTTTTTTTTATTTATTAAAAAAAATGCATGTTAAACCTTTTTTCATGTACATTAGAAAGACAAAATACAATGGTTTTACATGACATTGGTTTAAAAAAAATGTATCTTACACTTTTATTTTTTTTAATTTTTATGAAAAAATACTTTTATCTACTTTTTTTAAATTATTATTTTAGATTTTTAAACTTTGACCCACAACATAACAGGAGGGTTAACCAAAATCCCCCCCCCAAAATAAAAATGTACAAAAAAACCTGGGTGTTCTTGTTTCACCTTTTCGGAGCTCCTCTATTCAGAAGGAAGCTGCTAATCAAATAGGAAGCTGGTAATCAAGCCTCATCAGGTCAGTCCTGCTGGAGAAAAAAACCTTCATGAGCTCACACTGATGTGTCTGTCTTGTCTACTCTTATTCTATTTTTAGCATCTTTCTTTTCATCTGTATCTGTCTGCAATCGTCCTGCAGCAGTCCATAAATGCTGTATGGAGCAACAGGTGCAGGGGAAAAGTAAAGCTGGGTAATATCTGAAAGATATCCAGCATTATTAGTTGTAAATCTTGTGGGCATTTGTGCATTTTTTAAACTGCGATACAGAGAAATCTGACTCATAGTAACCTGCTTGTGAAACCTGCTTCCATCCAGGTAGCAGGTCAGCTCTAAGATCTCCCTCACACATAGTTTATTTTGACAATAAAGCTTTACTACTCTGTACGAGTGAGACAAGATGCACTTGTGGCTGGTTTTTACAGGCAGTCAGCTGCTCGGCTGTGAGCTGTTCAGACTTCCAGGAATTCCCAGCGTCATGGTTTCAGTCACACTTTGAATTAAATTATTTTGAATACAAGAAGATATTTCTCCATGCACAGCTTGGACCATTAATTGATTAATACACTGACAGCAAAATTATCAGCAGCTGTTTTGATCGTTGCCTAAAGGTTTAAAGACATCTCTCATGATCCATGAGAAGTGTGTGGCAGTATCTGTATCTGCAGAGACTCTTCACTCTGCCTGTATGTCTCTTTTCCTTTAAGATATTCCTGGAAGTGCCCCTGCTCTAAATATATATTTGCAGAATGCTAAAAAGCAGGCCACCTGTCACATTAGAAAGGTGGAGGGAAAAACATAAAATCTAAGTTCCCACGACTCTGATGGGACTTCAAATGCTTTTCAGTTGGTGTCCATAATAAAAGAGTAATAATCTTTTGGTTTAAACTGACAGGATAATCAATCTCAAGATGTCTCATGAGGCTTTATCGACTGAACAACTGATATATAATTCAAGAAAAATCTTTATTTGCAGCCCTCTGTACTCAAAATGTTTCCTTTCATCCCATCACATTGGTTTAAAAGCGATTTTTGTCATGCACACGTGCAAAAAGTGAATTAGAAGCATGAAAGATCATGTTTCTCTAACAAATGTAACTCTTGTTTCACTAATCAACAAACACATCAGATTATATGCATGATGTTTAAATGCACAATATGTCATTTTCTATAAAATGCATAGGCAGGAAGTTTTTAGAAGCAAATTGGTGCTGGGTGATATGTTTCATATTTTAGTAATGATATATGTGTTATGATAAAGCATGATTTCTGGTAATTCAATCTTTCTATGTGGTATAACCACATGGTAAAGCATTTTTCTATACTCTATAATCCATGTTACCAAAACCACGCCTCAGCTTTACTTCAACATGCACAGATCAGAATACAGACACTTAATGTAATTTGGCTGCTGGTTTATGATAGAAACAATGTGGGGAAAAATATATACGCTAGGCATTTTTATATTGTTTTGATGCTAGATTAGTCGTATTGCCCAGCCATACGCTGATTTATCTGCAGAGGTCTCATCCTCTGCTGTGGTTAAAATAAGCTCTTATTTAAGACCCAGACGTTCAGGAGGTTATACCAGGAGCTGAATTATCCACTAAGGTCTCCACCTTTGTTTTAAACCAAATGGACAAATCGATTAAAACTGTTTTAAAAAAAACCACACACACACACTGAATAAAGCAGTTTCACATTATAAATCAAGTGTTTCTCAGACATTTGCTCAGCTTGTTTCTCCTGTAACTTAAGATGTTAATCTTAAATAAATCCTAATAAAATCTGTAATCCTATTAAAGTATATAGTTAAAAATGATCACAATCTAAACTGGATAGAAAGTCAGTTTATATCAGCTTCAAACGCTCATTGTAACTACACCGGTCCAGTGAAATAATGGCCACGATTCATACAGATGTCCTTGAAGGTTTATTTGTTCTCTCTCTCTCTGTGACACACAAAACTCCCACTCACATAAACATAAAACATACAAAGGAAAAACACTAGAGGTGTGAATCAGCAGAGGCCCCACGATACGATTTTATCCCGATACTTGAGTCACGATACGATATTATTGCGATTTTAAGCATTTGCGATATGGTATTGCGATACAATATATTGAGATTTAACTGTTTAACTGCATTTTGTGTCCACAAAATTAAATTGAATCAATTGTTTTGTCAAATAAGAGAAAATTGTTTTGTCAAATAAGAGAAAATTCTCAGTCTATTAATCTTACTTCAGTCTTTTGATTTCTCCACAATGAGAGTCAAACCCACAGACTGACCAACAAAGTATTCAGTCAAACTGAACTGAACTGATATCAAACATGTATGGACGACAACAACTGCAGCATTTTATCAAACTTTCAAAAACTTTAAGCTTCACTGCTCTGAATTTTTTTTAATGAAACATTAAAAAAAGCCTAACTTTGCAGATGATACCAGTATTTCCAGTATAAAATACTGACTGCCCGCCAGCAGATTGATATAATATTGCCATGCAAAATATCCTGATACTATGCTGTATTGATTTCCCCCACCTCTACTCTAAAAACTACCGTGTGCACCACCTGCACCACCACATGCGGAATTGCCACTCTGAGTCGCACGTACATCTGCAATTATGTTGTTTTGACCCACAATGCACTCAACCAGACTGTGACCCTATTTTAAGTACCCTTTCGACACACCGCCCATCAACCTCTTTAAAATCGTATTTATTGCATTTCAAACCACCTTCCAATTACTTAAATGACCATGAACACTCATGCATAAAGGAGATTTTTACACCATTTAAAGGCAACCAAATTAACAGGAAAAGACTGTTGTGTAGATTAAAATTCTCAACAAAATATGTAACATTCTTTTTTTGGGGACATTTTAATGCAGGAAAGACATTATATTACTGCAAAAAGACTTGAGATCAACTCCGTCTCAGTGTGCTGAATCTAGCAAGTAACACCCAGATGTTGCACACTCAGCAAAGTGCTTTTGCTTTGCCATCATTTGGATCTGAAACAAGAGAGAAGAAGAGAGCGAGACAGAGGTGAGGTAGAAACTAACAGAGGGAGAGAAAGGAATAGGGTCATATAAATTGCGAGACACAGAAAGAGAAAAAGAGGGAGACAATGAAAGATGATTAGTTCCTGTGCTGACTCAGGCTTAGGACACCGGGTCATTCATTTCACCATAAATCTATTCCGCACCACTCCGGAGCTGTGTGAAGAAGAGTCAGGCCTCAGGTGAAAAAGCCATTAAAATGCATGGAGGAGAATCAAAGTGGGCCATGTTTGAATCAAAGCCAACGTTAGGGACCGATACGTCCCCCAGCAGGCTCAGAGGAGAGAGGCCGTGCAATCATTACGGGAAATAAATGGAAAAATGTTCACTGTTAAGAGAAGTTTCCCTGTTGCTGAGGTAGCAGACATTTCATAATAAATCAATCCATAAGAGTAGGCTGGAGACGGCGTTCAGTATTTATTTCTCCATGTTTTGTTTTCTTGACCTTTATGACATACTGCTTACATAATGACCCTGCAGGTGATCGATAGTGTGCCTGTGGCTATTAGCACAAAGGAGATATTGGATAATCTGTCAGCTGATTACGTCCAACTACATCATTATGTAAAGGTCACAAGACTTTAACGATCAAAAGAGAGACATAGCTAGTTAGGTGCCAAAAATATATGATTCCATGGTCATGGGAAAAACATTAAAGCTGCACTAATTGATGTTTCTTTATGTCACAAATAGATCAAGTGAAAATAAATGAGAGTTTCTCTGCCCCTCTTGAGGACTTCTGTTCTGGATACTGCTCAGAAATCGAATTATTGTCAATAGGAAAGCTATTCATACCCTTGACTTACATCATCACAAATTAATTTATATTTGTGCTCATTGAATCAATCAGAGTCTCAGTTTTCCATTTATACCCAATTTATGCCACTCCTAGACCGTTTTGGGAAACCAGTATACAACAATATATATAAAATCAGGGAAAATAAAACATTAGCTCTGCAGGTAAAACTGCATGATTTTGTTCCCAAACTGTGTGAAATTAGCAGAAAGTAAAGAGAGTCCCAAGGGTACCCATAGAATCAATTTTACAATTTTTTAAATAAACGTAGGCTACTTTTTGAATATTTTACATTTGAAGCACAGACTTAAAGTTTTCACATGGTTTTCTTGATAATGATTTTGGTAATTATCATGAAAACTATGAAAAATGGCTATTATATTTCCTCAATTTTTAAGCCTGAACAGAAACAATGCACACACAAACCCAGAAGAAAACTTTTGGATAGTTAAGTCAACAAAGACTGAAAGTATGGACACAGAAATGGAGGTTCTTTCCAAGCTGGTGCGGTAAACACTGTATAACAGTCACGTATGATTATTCAAAGCTGCAGGAAAGACGAGTATAATGTTCACTATAGCCGATGCATTCACTTAATTGATTAATTGATCATTTTCTTGATAATAACCAAAATCATTATCAAGAAAACAATGGAAAATGGCTAGATATCCGCTCTTAAATTAAACTCTTATGAGCTATTTTATTGTTATCATTATATTTGTCCAAACAAATGTACCTTTAGTTGTACCAGGCATTAAAATGAACAAGAAGTTTAAGAAAACAATGGTCTAATAATTTTTTCCATGATTGTATAATTGTCACCCTGCAGGGGTCCTGAACCCTCGGCTGGTAACCGCTTATAAAGCTGAAACTATCTCTCTTGATTTATGTTGTAAATGCTGCAGAACATACTTTTATGATTAACCATGGATGTGTAGATTTGCCACTTTTGTTCCTCTGTAATTTAGTTGTAGCTTTATTTCTTAAAACTCTTGATTAGTAGGATTTGAAAGTAATTTGATTTTGGCGACTTCTAGTGGTGGTAACAAAAATTGCAGGTCATTCAAAAGCCGATCGATCTAACAAGCTACAACTTATTCAACCAGAGTAGATTGATATTAATTAAGGACATCAATGGCATTATTTTGTCCTTTATACTTCTTCATAAATCAGTTTACTAATTTAT
Source organism: Centropristis striata (assembly GCF_030273125.1). Classification (NCBI taxonomy): domain Eukaryota; kingdom Metazoa; phylum Chordata; class Actinopteri; order Perciformes; family Serranidae; genus Centropristis; species Centropristis striata. The sequence continues at coordinate 10,145,186 of NC_081539.1, forward strand.
CACAGAAAGAAACATCTTTTATTATATGATCATGGTATGTTGATGTTAAATAAGCATCTGTTTGACCCAAAAGGGCAGACCAGTTGAGTTCACATGTGTTATCTAACTGCCAGAAATGAAGACGATTCATCTCAATTATTCTCAAGATTCTCATTTATTGTTGCTGCAGACCTGTCTGCACTAAATATGCCACGGTGTCGGCCAATCAGAATCCTTCATCATGCACAGAGGTGCTGTGATTGTCTGTAATCAACGTCTCTGTCCCTTATGGAGCTAAAGTGCTCTTCAGCCTGCATGTGCTGATGAGCTCTGATTTAAGACTTCAGCAACAATTCACTTCAACACAACTCATTAATCGATTAGTAATTAACATGTAGAGAAAGACTTCACAGGGCTGTCCAGCTGTCTGCCCCCGCTCACAGGGAAATTAGTGTTTCTGTGCATGTTTCCTCTAGTGTGAACAACTGAGGATGTAAAGAGCCAATTAGCTCCCAACTTGTGTAGTCACGATTCACGACACAGCTAAAAGTCTACTTGCAACACTTTGACAGTGTTTAACTGAAAATGTAATAATGTATGATGGAAAATTTGTTTGTTTTATACAATATTCATTAGATTCAAAACAAAATGAATCAGTATCATTGCCAACAAATAAAAATGTCATAAATCATTCATCTCAGATTTTTCTTTTCTTACGTTACAGTAAATTGACTCGCTTTGGATTTCAGATTGTTGTACTTAATTTCTTTCTCTTATACTGTGTTACCTCACTTCTTCCTTAATTTCCATCAAAATTATGACCACTAGAGGTCACTGTCTACACTAAACGTAACAAAAGCTGTTTGTACAAATGACTCATGGGGTCGTTTTTGGAGAGGACAGTCTCTACTAGTTTTTATATGATACTTGTAATTTTAACTTCTTAAATACTTATCATCCTGTCAGAATTATTGCCGTTTTTTTTCTTTTCTGGAGGCCATAGCGGGCTCATTTTTAGGAATATACTGGAGATACTGGTATCATATGGAACTAGAAGATCTAATGAATCCATAGGTATATATGTGTGGGAAGTTTTCGAAATAACGCTGGAAAGTTATGTTATTTTTTTATGTTTCATGGTGATTTTCAAAGTGGTCATGTGACCTCTGATGTTATGCTATCTCAATGGAAATGGGCTCTCTGGTTTCCAGCAAGTCTCCTCTTTACATACATGGTTACTTCTATGTGGCATTTATTATTGACCTGCTATCTCCCCCTAAACATCCACATCCCACAACCACCAATTCTCAAAAAAAGTACATGGAATCGCACACTATCTATGTTAACAAAGTAAAGTAATGGAAAGAAACATAAACAAAACGATTCAGGAGATTCAATCATGAGAGACGAGCAAAGGGAGTAAACAAAATTGTTTATTATAACAGATGATATGAAGATTATTATAGCAGAGAATATGTGATGATTATCATAGCAGATGGTTAGGGGATTGGCAGAGTCTCTCGTGCTGAGACTCAACAGGGAGATTTGTTATAATCGTGACTGGAGGGACTGCACTGAGCAGCAGCAAGAGAAGAGCCCCCTGTGGAGGCTGGATGCTGGTGGGATGATGGAGCTGAGAGTCTGGGAACACTGGGCGGTGGAGAGGAGGTGGATGCTCGTATCTGTAGCATGAACTAGGGCTAGGCGATATGACCTTAACTCAAAATCATGATAAATTGAGTATTAACCTTGATTACGATTAATGAATGATTATTTCGTTTTTTGCCCTCATAGTTCACTGGCCTGACTCGACTGTAACTGTTAAAGCTGGGAAATGTTTTCTAGTGTAAGAGTGCATCTCTTTGTGATTTTAAATAAACGAAGGAAACACACAGATTAAGTATTTTGTGGTTATTTATTGAATATTTTCAACTGAGATCAAAGCATCGCTTGTAATGAAAACATCATATTTTATTTTTCAAGTAGAAATGAACTTCTCTAAAACAGTAGAAAATTAATAACTTGCATTTCTTGTAAACATTTGTTCTGCAGTTTTTACATTTGACTTTTTTGTTCTTTTTTCAAATCAATCAAATCAAAATTACTTTATTGATTCCCGAGGGGAAATTCAGTTAGTCTGGTAACTCTGTTAGAATGAGACAGCCTGATGGCTGTAGGAGCGAAGGATCTTTTGTATCTCTCCGTCCTGCAACGGAGAGAGAGAGGAGCCGTCCACTGCTGTTTTTTTGGTCCATAACGGTTTTGTGTAGCGGATGATCTGGGTATTTCAAGATAGCCTTGAACATCTTGACAGGTCATCTCTCCACCACCTCCTCCAGTGTGTCCAACCTGGCTCCAACCACAGAACCAGCTCTTTAGACCAGTCTGTCCAACCGCCTTGCATCTCTGTGTCTGATGCTGCCTCCCCAGCAGACTGCAGCATAAAACAACACACTACCACCACAGACTGATAAAACATCTGCACCATCTTACTACAGATGTCCAGAGATCTGAGCTTCCTTAAGAAAAAGAGGCAGCTCTGCCCCTTTTTGTAGAGAGCGTCTGTGTTTAGGGACCAGTCCAACTTATTATCCAGGTAAACACCTAGTAATCTGTGATCCAGGAGATGAAGGAAAGAACCACTCCCATCTCTGTGAGCTTGTTTTTGAGTTTGTTGGGTTGGATGGTGTTGAATGCGCTTGAAAACAAAATGTGTCCAAACGACAGACACAGCATTTTTCTCTCTGCCCTGAAAATAATCCAAATAATGCAATGGGCGAGATTACGTCGGTTAGAGAATCTGAATGTCGGTTTTGATTAATATTCCATTTATTGCCCAGCCCTAGCATGAACTAAGGGAGAGATCCTTGTTTCTGACTTCGGCTTAGGCTGCACTTGTGAATCCTCGCTTATTGCTCTTCTGTAAGTGCACGAAGCAATTAAGACATCCTTCAAGGTGGTTGGTCTTGACCGATTTACGGGTCAAGTGATGGAGGAGAGAGGAGGGATATTAAGATGAAGCCAGTGACTTGTTTAAAAGAGACAGCGGCGAGATGATAGGCTGACCACAAAAGTGTATGTGTGTGTGTGTGTGTGTGTGTGTGTGTGTGTGTGTGTGTGTGTGTGTGTGTCAGAGTGCTGTTGCATTGATATGATCAGCTGATGAGAATGCTGATAACACAACCCTTTGACAATGGAGGAAATGATGAATGAGCATGCCTGAGAAAGTTGGATGTAGGATAAATTAGAAATAAACTGGTCTATGCATGCAAATTACAGTCCTCACTAACTGAAATAAAGCTCTCTCAAAGGTTCAGTCAGAAGAGACAAGCGAGTGTTAATCATCACTTATCTGTTATAGTTAAGACTGAAAAGGACGATGAATGAGAAATATATTGCATGCAAATATATTGTCTTCCTGACTGAACTTTTAGGGTTTTATCTCTTTATCGTGCTGCAAATTAGGGCTGGGCGATATATCAATATAGTTCTTTTTCCCCCCTGTCTTTATATTATATTACTAGAGTTTGCCATATTAAGTTATTTTGTAATGTTTGTTATTCTTTTTTATTATAAATATATTTATTTCAGAAAAAGATTGGCCTATTTATTTTCATAGGCTATTTTTTTATTCAAATGTGCACTTTATGGAGCTTTGATTTTAAATACTCCTGATGTTCACTTAAATAAAAAGTTTCAATGAAACTACTTGCGGCATGACATATTTGGCTTTGACTTTGACTGAATCACTTTGCGATTAAAACATCAGGATATATATCATATATGGATACTCAGCCTAAATATATCGGGATATGACTTTTGGTCCATATCGCCCAGCCCTACTGCAAATTGAGACAAAACCTGCATATGCATGAGTTTTATGACTTCAATGACAAAAGCAGAAATATTTACTTGATATTGTGCTCCTTTTTTCACCCTTTTGTCACACACTTTCTCTCCTCCCCTTCCTCAGGCATCGTCTCCCTGATCTCGCTGGCCGTCCTGTCCTACGAGCGTTACTGCACCATGATAAGGCCCACCATAGCCGACGGCAGGGACTTCCGCCCAGCGATGGGGGGGATCTGCTTCTCCTGGCTCTACTCTATAGTCTGGACTGTACCGCCGCTGCTGGGTTGGAGCAGCTACGGGCCCGAGGGTCCCGGCACCACCTGCTCGGTGGACTGGAGGACCCAGACGACAAACAATGTCTCCTACATCCTCTGCCTGTTCTTTTTCTGCCTGGTCCTGCCGTTCAGCGTCATCCTCTACTCCTACGGCAAGCTGCTGTACGCCATCAGACAGGTGAGATCATTTGGGATCTTTTAGTAAAACATAATGCATACTGAGGTGGAGTCTGGGAGCAAAGAAAAACACTTCAAGGATGCATTTTTTCAGTATTTTTGTTTCTTTCTGGGGGTTTTTTGGGGGGTTTTCTGCTGTTTTTACATTTTACTCATTGTGGCCTTGTATTCCACTACAATCTATAAATCCTGCACCTCTATGGAATCAACATAATTATTGCTAGATGTGGGAATAACTCAAAAATGCATTTTGGGCAGAATAACACAGTTATAATGACATAATTCATAAAAAAAAAGAAAATGCAAGCTGAATTTTCTTTTTTTTCTTTTTTAAATTGGAATAAAATTTAATTTTTATACAAAATACTTTTCCAAGAACCTGCAAGTGTCATGAATATTGGAAAAAAATATATTTTTTTAAATTGTGTCTCCATATGCTATCCATATTGCGCTATTTGCATTTTTACAACCTCTACTTGCAACCTCTCCTGTCCTCTCCTCTCTGCTCTGTGTAAACAGATTTTCAGTGATTATTTGCCATTTGACCGTTTGCCTCAGCAAAATAAATCAGTTTCTTAGTTGCGCTGTGTAGTGCAGAATTTGATGTTTTTAACAGCATCTAGTTATTCCAAACAGTTTATTTCTGGTGACGTTTTCAATGAGACTTGTAGAATAAAGTGATTTGGACACAAATATCATAATTTTAAGCTTTGTTTTGGTTAGTTTTTATAACAGAACCTTTCTATGATACGTTCAAAGTCTGTTGGAAAGTTAAAATTCCAACAATGCCTGTTTTTCACAGTTTCTTTCTACAATAAAGGTTTAAATGTACACCAGCAGTGCAATCCCTTATCAGTGACCTCAGCTGTATCAAAATAAATTGAATGCTCAATCTGGAGCTGTGAAGTTGACAAGAAAAATAAAGGCATGCATAAGCTGAATTTAACAATCTCCAATCAGGTTTGACATCTCAACAAAGTTGTCTATTAAAGCTGCCAACACCAATTTATTCTGCTGTCGTCTGTCTCGCTCTGCCGGAGATGCCACTGTGAGATTTCTCAAACCTTTCTGCTGAATGTAATTTAGAGCTCGACGTAAGAGCAGTGGGGGACAGGGAGAGGTTAAGACATGATCCAATTCTCTGGATGACAGCCATAATTTATATGTCTGCTCCTGTCATGTATTCCTAAAAGTGCATTCTCTGCTCTAAAAGCTTCACTTTTAAAATTTTCATGGTGCATCATGCAAACAGCAAAGATGGAGGGTGAAAGTTTGGCCAATACTTTAAGTAATCAGTGATGGAAAAGTACCTTTACTGTACTGTTTTTTAACTTTATGCTTCTTTCTACTATTACCACATTTCAGAGGGAAATATTGTATTGTTCACTACACTGAATTAATCTGTTGACTTTAGTTACTTGCAGATAAAAATGTTAAAAACCTTTTTATAAGTATATAACAAATAATGCATTGTTATACAGTAGATTAAACCACACAACAGTATAAAAAATGAATAAAATGATCCCTATTGCACACATTAAAATGTTAATAATAATTAAAATAAAATAAATATATAATAAGAATATTATTATATAATATATAATAAGAATAGTTATAATAATCTAATGTTATAATAATGTTCCTTGGGCACAGATCCTGGGGGGACATGTCCCCTAAATATTCAGGACATGTGTCCCTCCTGAATAAAAACAATATTCCATAAAATGAAAGAATTGTAAATAAATGAGTTCAATTGGTCTACAGGAGAATACTTATTTAAAAGCAATACAGAATATATGAGTGCCTTAATAATAATAATTATAATAATAATAATAATAATAAATAACACATAATAATTGAACAATTTAGTAAACTGAATGAGGATGTAATAATAATAATAATAATAATAATAAATAACAAATAATAATTGAACAATTTAGTAAACAGAATGGGGATGTTATATGAAATGTTTAGGTACAGTATGCCAGTTTAAACATTTATTGCATTTTATTGCATTTATTTTATTTCTTCTTATAATTAGAATTTTGCCTAAATTTTGCTGGGTTTTTTTACGTGAATAATGGCATTCCATCTAGTGCATAAAGTAATATGCAAAATGTAATATCCATTAGATTTGTGTATTACTTTGAGGAAGGATACATTCTTCTCATTGCTCCACATAGATTTGATGTTTTTGTCTGCTGCTTTTTTCTCTTTAGTGTTGAATGACAAACATGCTTCATGCATGTCAGGATTTTGTGAATATAATTATACAGCAGCAATTCTCCACAGCCGAATAGAAAATATTCAATTTTGCAATATTTTACTTTTAAAAATCCACTCAGGGTTGTTTTCATGCACATAAAGGTGGATGGAGACACACTTACTGACAGGAACTAATAAATAAACGAATCCTGATAGATTGGGTGCTTTGAGCTCTCCTTGTTCTGTACGTGCTGGACTTTCACTGTGATTTATTGGATTTTTTTTAAAAGCTAATTTGAAATGCAACCTTGGTTCAAAGTTTCTTTGCACAACTACCATGCACAGAGAGCTAACCTGGATAATGTTATGGAGCATCATGTTAGTCTCAGGCAGAGTGCTCGCATTAACTGATTGGCACCAGCTGCTTCACTCAGGCTTCACCCTCAGCGCTCAACCTCGCTCAATAACTGCCTAGCTACCAGATGACAATCACACTCAGACACGTTCATGCAGGTGCACAGCTCGGCCTGATATTCATATAACAGGACACTTCTCACCACTGACGTATGGTCATATTTCTGTTAGATAAAATTGTGCTGCACTTTTCCCCCAAAAAGGACAGGAGAGGAGAGCAATGGTACAATTTTCTAGTCTGGTAATGTGATAATGTTATAAATATAGGCATGAATCACTTTTAAACAGTGTGTCAGTGTTTCTATTGGCTGACTGATGGAATCTGCTGGGTCAAAGTCGATCTTTGACAGGAAAATCAGCTTGAAAAACAGAAAAATGCATGCTGTTTTCCCCACCATTTGTTCACATTTTAATAGAAAATAATGGGCATATTCGTAGGCCGTAGGTGCACACTTGGGCAAAATACTTAATACACTTCACTGCAGGGCATAAAGGAGGCCTTTACACTGTTAGTCTTCAAATAAAATAGTTAATTTCCTCTATTTCTCTATTCAAGGAAGAGATCCTCTTCAGGTGAAGTGCTGCCTTGAAAAACAAAAGAAGAGAAAAGAGAGGAGAAATAAAGTATTTATTTTGAGCAAGCAACAGTGTGCAGACTGTTTTTGTGCCCTGCAGTGAAATATTTCTAGTACAGAAATGTAACACGACCGTACTTTTACTGTTGCAGACGTGTAAACACTGTTTGAGGCTTTTTCTGACATGTAAGCTTTTTATTTTTGTTTTTAAAGGAGCAGTCTGTATGATTTAATGGGGATTATTGGCAGAAATTACATAACTACATTTTCATTTGTCACCTGAAACAACGAATCATTTGTTTTTTGTTAGTTAGAATGAGCTCTTTATTCCTGAATGTCCAAATCAAACTGGCTGCAAATAGTGTCTTTTGATTTTGAATCATCTTAAAGGTATACTACACGATTTTCTGTAAAGCTGCGTGTTGATACGAACCATATTGGTGTTTCACATGACATGATCAGCTGATGAGAACGCTGATAACACAAATAGAAGCGCTTTGAAGGACATGATGAATGAGCGTGCCTGAGAAGAGTAAATGCATGATGAATGACAAATACACTGTGGCTGAAGCACGCAAAAATAATCTTTGTTGACTGAACTTTTCAGTCTTGAATTTCAATCAGGAGAGACGAGTGAACGAAGAGGAGAATCGTTAATCATCACTTATAATCTGGTGTAATTAAGACTGACTGGCAAGATGAATGAGGAATATATTGCATGCAATTATATCATCATCCTGACTCAACTTTTACTTTGTTTTATTTGTTTTTTGTGCTTGCATTTGCACGAGTTTCATGACATCAATATGCATGCAAACCTGTCAAGCTTTTGGGCTCCAGGCAGTATTTGGCGACCTGACATTAGATCAGGTTGTTACATGGCAGTGTGTTGTTATGTGCTTCAGTGTTTCCTCTGTCTTTCTCCTCTGCAGTACTTTTCTCTTTGGCTGCATTTATGCAAAATCCGGCACTGCTGCACCTTCCTGCAGGGTTGTGTGTGGAGGTGTGTTTATTTGCTTTTAAAGACGTACCCACTGTGAAACAATCTGAAAATAACGTTGTTTTTCTCCTCCGATTTACTGCTTTGTTCTGCCTGATGCTGCTCCTCTCTTCATTCAATGCCAAGCTCGCTCAACCGCCTGTGTTATCTCTCTGTCTGGCTCAGGGGCCTTTAAATGCCATGTTTACATACACAAACCAGTAATAACATTATACCTTAAAGGCCACTGTAGGTTCAACTACCTGCTTGGAAAGGGAGGGGTGATTGAAGGGTTATTCAGCTGGTTGCAATCTGCAATCTCACCACTAGACGCCACCAAATCTTACACACTGTACCTTTTAAGTCTCTGTTTGTTGAGGGGAAAATCAGCAAAAATGTTGTTGCTGCTCAGACTTAAAAACGTCCCAAAAAAGAGCATTTTTCGGCAAATCTAACTCTATAAATTGTCAATTTCTGTGCCGACTGTGAAGTTTTGCTGAGTTTTGATTTGCATAAAACAGAGTTGAGAACACTGTAAGAAAGTAGGTGCAAAGTCCCAGTTAAAAAAGACAAAGATTCAAAGTCTGTTTTGTCTGCACTCGCATGTGATTTTCGCACTTTATTCCTATAACAACTTGCACAAATTTGCACATATATCCTCTGCATTACATTACATTACATGTCATTTAGCTGACGCTTTTGTCCAAAGCGACTTACAATAAGTGCATTCAACCTGAAGGTGCTAGCCTTAGACCACAGGAATCAAGTAAGATAACTTTTAAGAGCCAACTGTAATCGCTACAGGAGTGCTTTGCATTAAAGAGCATTTTTTTAAAGGTTTTTTAGGTGACCATGACCTAACCAAGGTATTGTTGCACTTTATGTATTTTAAACTCAGCAGTTTTTGTTTTTTTGTTCTTCCTTTTTACCTGGCTGCAGCTAAATGTCTCCGATGGGTTATAATAAAGTTTGACTTAACTTGAAGAGCAGTTTAGAGAAAAGTTGAGTGTGATACCTACTGGTGGGAGATATTCAAAAAGTAAAGTAGAAAGTTGAACAGGAGTGCAGCACAGAGGTTTTGTCTACACGCTGGTGTTAATGACAGGATTACAGGCGACAGTGTTCATTACGCTCTGCAGAGGCGCCTCATTAAGCCTCAAGGCTACAGATCTCCACACCCACTGTCCGCTAATCACAAGAGACAAAAGCTGTGTGTGTTTGTATGTGTGTTGCAGTGACCACATTTCATATTGTTTTCTTGTAATGTGGGGTTTTTATGCACCCCGAGGAGGAGTAGATATTCTACATTTACGCACAAATTATCCACAGGTTTTGCAAGTTGATTATGCTATTGTTTAACTCCATTACTTTAACTTTAACCGGAGAGTATCTGATTTTCTGTTGTTTGCAGAATCAAAACGGTAACAAAAGACGAGAAGAGTTTGGTGATGTTGTGAAGTCGTGTGGGATCTTGTGTGGGAGTTGTCAGGATTCCTTCAGTGTTCATCATTGAGGTTTTTTTACCGGGAGCCAAATTATCCACAGAGGTCTCCTTCTCTCCAAAAACAAATGGACCAGGTAATTAAAATCTATAAAAGTGCAGAATAAAGCAGTTTCAAGTTTAAAATTTAGCGTTTCTTCAATGCTGTTTGGTGGACTGCTGCAACTGTCGCTCAGCTTGTTTCTCTGATAACTTCCAAACGTCCAATTAGTTAAAATACATAATTAAAAAGACAAGTAAGTTCGAAAAAATGATATTGAAAAAATGTGGCTTGAAAGTCAACTCATGACAACAATTAGAATTATGAATTCCTCTGGGTTTGAAAATTGTCATTCAACAAAATATATAACTAAGGTCTAGTTGTTGTTGTTTTTAGACATTTTAATGCCAAAAAGTTATATATTATGACTCTAACTATTTTTAGGAATTTGATAGGAGATGAAAATTGCAAGACAAGTACCGAGCCATTTTGACAAATTTATGCATTAATCTGAACAGATTGCATTGGTAGGTTTTGGACTCATTATGTCCAAAATCCTTGTTATAAATCTGTGTGTTTGTTTATGTAAGAGTGTAAGTGCTTTTACCTTCACCCTGATGATAAATGATGGCTTTTATTTGGCAGCTACATGCCTAAAACGAATTAGAGTTGCCTCTGCGTCATATGTCTTCTCCTAACTTTGTGTGTGATGGTTAAATGTGTTTGTTCGCGGCCGTGAACCTCACTGTTGGTCTCTGTGAGCCCTGGGTGTTGACGTGTCGATGCTGTTTGCACAAGAATTTAATTTGTCACACCATTTGCCGGTTCATGTGCCATGCCTCTTTTGGTGTTTGCAAAGCCTGCAAGTACACCAAACTATTATTTTGCTTGTGTGTTTTGAGTAGGATTTTAATTAAAAACTTAATAAATAAAGTAATAAAACTTAATTAAATAGAAAGCTTAAAATTGGTTAGGACTTCCTGAATCATTGAGTGCCCACTAGAAGGAAGTGGAAAAGAAGATTACACAAATTAATGTTGCAGTTTCATTAATGCACCTGTTGTGATAGTTGTATGAACATTAAATGGTGCATTTCCTGTTCTAATAAAAAAAAGCATAAATCAGCTGTGATTGCATAATAAAACTAATCTTTTTTAGTCATACTGATGGCATTGCTCCATGGATGGCAATGGCAGGGGATCCATTAATTTGGTCCAGACTAAACTGTGCACTTCTTGATAAAAGTAAGGACAACTAAACTCAACAACTGATTGGATGGATTGTCATGAAAGTTGGTGCAGATATCCATGTTCTCCTCTTGATAGATTGTATTGCCTTCTGTGATTTTCTGACGTTTCTTCTAGAGCAGTGGTCTCCAAAGTTGTGCTGAGTAAGCATTTTGAAGATTTGCATGAGAAAAGCTTGATGGAAACACCAAAATTTGAAAATGCACATTAAAATGTTTTTACTATTTTGAGAAGATGGAAACACTTTTTCCGAATAAGTTCTGACGTATTGAACATTTAACTGATCAGCTGATCAGAACTTTAACTGAACTGATCAGTTTCTGCTCTGCCCGAAACCCAAAAGAAGAAAACGAAACTGTTTGCGCTGTTGGCGTCTTCTCTCCATTTTCTCTCGTTGGTGGCAAAAGTTCTCTGATTAGCAAGCTCTTTTTTGTTCTTCTTTCTCTACTTCTACTTCTACTACTTCTTTCTGTTCTTTTCCTCTTTGCTGACGGAATAGCCAATAGCAATACGTTACACTGCCATCTTCTGACCAAAGTACGTTACTGCAGCTTTGTTTATTTGCTCTAAACCCGCTGATGGAAACGTCTCTAATTTGCATTTTCTGTAATGCAACATTTTAAACATTTTTGCTTTAATGGAGACATGGCTAGTGTATGTTAGAGGGTATTTATTGAACCAGTTAAAAACTCTTGGACTTTTTCAACAGCAGCCTGTATAAAATGTGAGCCATTGAAAGTAAAAGCAATTAAATAGACAGCTCAAGATTAAAACATATCACCTTCGAAGGCCGCACAAAATTTCAATATATGTAAAAAAAAATGCAAAGTACTTTCAGGAAACAAACAAACACAAAAATATATTTATTAAAAATAAAGGCCAAATAGCAGAAATTTATGTATAGAATGTCTATAGAATGTATGTATATTATGTATATATATGTTATGTATATATATGTATATTTTTTAATTCTTTATTCTGTCTTCTATATCTATGTGCCTGTATCTTAAGTACATTTCCCCACTGGATAAATAAAGTCATATCTTATCTTATCTTATCTTATTGCTCTGGTGTATGTACAAATGTTCACAGAACTGGTTACCTTCATTAAAAGCACCGTGGCGTCTGAGTATGGCTGTATTAAGAAAAGAACACAGCTCATAGAGCCTCAAGCATGACTGTTAGACTCTAAATTTGTTGTTTGTTTGTTCTACAAATCCGTTCTTGATTACAGATAAATTATTTCATTCCACCGCTGTATTGCAAGTTGTTTGTTTTTTTCTTTTTCTGACGTTTGTGTGAAAGTCGACAGGAAAAGCGTCCAAATCATGAATCATTTTCAAACCCCCTCGAGGGAAACATCTGTCAGGAGTCCTTAAAAAACATTCATGTGATCTAGCAAATATGAAAATGTCATGGTTTGTGTTTTCTCAGAAAAGAACAGTTGCTTCCTGCAGTATAAGGGATGATTATGCTTATGCTCTTAAGTCCTGATGCACTAGATCAGTGACTTCTGCCTGAAATTAATTTGAGCAATTTTCACCCTCTGGGGATGGGATGTTCTTCTCCATCGCAGCCTGAATTTGACCTTCGACAATAATAATAAATGATAAGGAGCATTTCCTTTAATGGTGCAGCTTTCAAAGTAGCAGATTAAATCACATCTTAAAACACCTTGAGGGAGTCAGGACACAGAGAGCGAGAAGGACTAACTTCTGAATTAATTAAACTGAGGTAAACAGCCATTTGTAGTGAGAAGTACAGGTGCAGAGTATACTGATGGATCCTTATAGGGAGGTTTAAAGGTTTTCGGTGATAACTTAAGTTTTGATGCATTATAGATTAGTTATGATTGGAGAAGGTTTTGGGTTGGCAGAAAAATTCCCCTGGATGATGTTTATCTTCCTGCACACTTTGCGTTTTGCTGCAAAGCATCTGGACAAAATGAAAAACAATAGCCCCCATAACCAACTCTGCAGTTCCACTCTGCATTAATACCATCTTTCAGTTCATTGTTGTACATTGTTTTTAATCCTCAACTTTACTGTTTTGTTTTACTTTCACCACCCTAATCAGTGCTGTTTCCATGCCCTAAAAACCATACAAGCATATCAGTTGTTTTTTCCTACCCTCAATACAACCCAAAATGAGTTCCCTTACCGGTAAAGTTGACTTGATATGAACATCACTGTAGAAAAATCCATCCACAAGTGCGTCCACAAAAATAAAGCCATATATTTCGCAATTACAGAGAAAAATGCATCTAGTAGATTCATATCTCCCAAAACAAAGTTAAAGAATGACTCAATATTGGACAAATATTCAGCTGGTGACACAATTCTAAATGGATGCCAATAGTGTATTGTTTGCTATCTCGCCAGCCATGTAAACTTTATAAGATATAGACACTTTTATACACAGTGTCACCAAAATATGCCTTTTAGGGGTGTGGCCTATCGGATCATTCACGATAATTCCGGTATGTTTTTCTATGATTAAAAAAAAATGCTTCTTGACATAGTGTCTGTCCGTCCGTCTGTCTGTCATATTCCAACAGCAGATTCACGTTGGACATTAATCTGAAAGGATCACGATCATTTCAAAGCAACGGGTGTTTCAGTGTAAGGAGTGACCGTATTAACTGGTAACTTTCTGTCTCACTAAATATTTGGTGTAGATCGGGAACACAGAAGTGTGGAGTTTCCATGTTCTCCCCGTGTCAGTGTGGGTTTTCTCCGAGTCTTCTTGCTTCCTCCCACAGTCCAAAGACACGCAGCTTAGGTTTTAATTAGTGACTCTAATTTGCCTGTAGGAGTAAATGAGAGCATGAATGGCTGTCTGTCTCTATGTGTCAGCCCTGTGATACTCTGGCAACCTGTCCAGGGTGAACACCGCCTCGCCAACGTCTGGTGGGATCGACTCCAGCCCCCTGCAACCCGAGTTCAGATACATGATCAGTTCATGCTTTTAACAGCCGATTGCCCTACAATAACCTCGACCCATCCAATCAACACGGTCACTTGTTACCCTGAAACAGCACTGGCGGCATGACTGCAAGTTGTGAAACGAGTTGGGCTCGATCAAAACTTCTCCTGTTTGTTGGAGCCCATTTAAAAACTGTGAAACTGAAAAGTATGATTTTTTATGATGTTCTGTACACCACAGATAACATGGTTGTAAGCAATGCGTGACTTTTTTGCGTCACACTAGGTTACTCCACCAAGAACATGAATTTATCCGGCCCTTAAACATTTGGCTACTTGTTAATCTATTCTCCGCACTCGCTAACAGCACACGGATCTGGAAGTCTGTCACCATGTGTCAGTTTGTTTCCGTAGCATTTGTGATCTTCGATGGTTAATGCACTTGCATCACTAGACACGCTTTTGCAATCTGCCAGACTGCATGCACACAATTATGCACACCATTAATGTTTACAACCATTTAAAGGTCTATGAACTGTCAGTTTTACTAACTGAGCAAACCAGTTTTTATCATTTCTTTTGACCACATCAGATGAACTGCTGAGCAATACAAACAAATTAAATAACAGTCAGTATGCAGTTGTTGCGACACATACTAATGACATTGTGGGAAAGTTTAGAAAGCTGTTTATGATTTTGATGGTAGATAAAAGTCCCATCTTTTTGCGGAGTTGTCAGCGAGCCAGAAGGGAGACAGATAACTGTCTTTATCTCACGTATTCGATTTGCAACTGCTTCGTCTTGCTTGGAGCTGCATGCAACACACACACACACACACACACACATACACACACACAGCTGATTTAAATCTTAAATTCACTGCAGCTGCCGGCTATCCGCTGCAGGCTATTAGACTATCAGTGATTCAACTCATTAAAACAAACATGTTGCCGGAATCTGAAAACAAGATAACGGACAAATAACAATCCTAATCATTTTCACAGCTTTGTCATGATGTGATGTTTTCATAATCTAATGTTGTGTGAAGATCTTTTGGCGGAACTGTTAATTAACCAGAATACAATATAATTTAATGGCGAGACAGACAAGAGAAAATGCTCAAGGTGATCAAGATTGGCATCAGTCGGGGACTGTGTCTAATTTTCTGCTGTCTGCATATTGCTTGTTTGGGCGAGAGTGTGTGTGTGTGTGTGTGTGTGTGTGTGTGTGTGTGTGTGTGTGTGTGTGTGTGTGTGTGTGTGTGTGTGTGTGTGTGTGTGTGTGTGTGTGTGTGTGTGTGTGTGTGTGTGTGTGTGTGTGTGTGTGTGTGTGTGTGTGTGTGTGTGTGTGTGGTTTGCTGTTGTCTCTCAGCAGCCGTGGTGTAACGTTACCTGGGGGAAGATAATCCCCTGCCAACACAGCATGCATTTTTCTCACTTGCATGGTGTACAAACACACACACACACACACAAAGTAATTCTCAGAGTTTTGCAGAATATGATTAAATCTCGTGTGTGTGTGTGTGTGTGTGTTTATACTGTATGTTGAAACTTGAACCTGCACAAGAGAAAGAAAGTGAGGGGAGGGGTGAGTTTCTGCAGGCTTCCACAGTTTTTCCTCTCACTGTGAGCTTAATTTGTTTTCATTTGGAATTCATAACCATTATTAAAAAGTCCATCTGCATATTTCTCTGTCTGAATTATATTAGTTTTTTCATATCACAGATATTACAGTAATAGCTCGCATTTGTAACAGTGATTACATATGCATCAGTGCTTGTAATACAGCAGCAGCACTGTTTCCTCTGCTTCCTCTGCTACATAATAGGTTTTTTATACTGCTAACAAAAACAGAAAGTGCCTTCGAATACTACCTCTGAAAGCAGGAACCACTTGGTCCTCCAATTATACAAAACATCACAAAGGCTTGAATATCGGCAGTCTAAAAGGGGCTTAAGATGCAGCTTCACAACAACTTATCTACAATTTCTCCATAGGTTTTCTTGGCCTTTAAATGCATCTGAATGCAGACCACTTCAGTATGTAGAGAAACCCAAAGTATGGTAGACATGTTGTACCTAGTTACAGTTGCTGAGCCATTATCGGACAACTGTTGCTGGGAGATGGCGTTAGGGAAACGTTAAATCAACCAAACATCAGCCACTTCATTGTTTTAACTTGTTTCATATGGAAGAGGATAAGGGCCAGGTAAGAGAAAAATGACAGGAATAATACAATGTCGAGAATAAAGTTGAAATGCGGAGAATAAAGTGAACTTTTTCAGTTTGGTAAAGTAGACTGCAAGCCACAACCTTATTTTCCTCAATACGTTTAATAACTTATAATTTTTTGTAGTGGCCTACTACAAAGAATATTGATTTTTGTGTAGGGGGATTTTAGTATTACTACACCCTTAAATGTTGAGGTTATTGCTCATTTTAAGACATTAATGGATATCAGGTTGTAGCTTGCAGTAACTGTTCGGATAGAAAACAATGTTCCTCTGACTTATTGACACTGGAACAACAAATCTGTGAATATCTTCACAACTTTACTGAACAAAAAAAGTTGTTTATATTCTTGCCATTTTGACTTTTCTCTCAAAGTGCATAATGGAAAAAAACCAAAACCTTCTCATTATTTTTTTCTCCTACCTCACCCCGATCCTCTTCCGACAAACAACTCTGAACTTTTCTTCAAACTTTTCTGACCCCTTACTTCATCATGGGTCCCCCACCCCTATCTGTGTCCATCCCTCGGGTTTACATCATTCTGGGTTTTAGGCTAGACTTCAGTTACTTATTCCTATCTTGTGCTCTCTCAGCCATGTGTCTTTGTAAGAAGAGAAAGGAGCTGCTTTGTCTCTTTGGCTGTCCTTGCACATAAAAAAAATGCAATAAATAGTCATGAAGGGGTTTGTATGATTTCCTACGAAAACTTTTGCAGATCCGATTCAGATATCCTATGAACTGCAACACATTGTTGACACGTGACTACCAGTGTTTTAATCATCATCATCATGGGCATGCAAACTACTTAGCTTTCAACCATAGACTGTATAAATAATGGAAGTAGTCACTGTGACGTCATTCATTGGTTTGTGGATTGCCCGTTTGAGGCATTGAGTTTGGCATTACACTTGTCGCCATCTTGCTTTTGGAAACAGGGAGCAGACCATATTTGGACTGTGGAGGAGCGAAAGGGAGCTGACGCCTCTGACTACATGCCACTCTACGCCTCAACCTGACTGAGCGAAGCCGCTGCTAATTCATGTTAGCATTAACTGGGATGTTAGTTTTGGCTAGCAAAAAACAAAAACAAAATGTTTGTTACTTACCTCAGAAAAATTAACAGTGACTCCTTGGAGTGTCTGTTAGTCCAACCAAACGCTGAACAAGACATTATAAAATGAACAAAATGTTCAAATAAACTCTCATTAATTGAAAAAACAGTGTGAAATGGTCAAAGTTATGATTCCAAACCAGTAAATGTTGCACAATTAACATCACATTGTCTTGAAGAAGATTGTTTACTAGCGATTAAGACCATAGTGTTGTCCTAAAAAAAAATTCTGAGGTATTAAATCAAGTGAGAAGTTTTCTGATTTTGTATTGAAATGGATGGACCCAAATGCTTTTGCAGCCGCTGTCAGCGCCCCCTGTTGGAATTTTTGGTAGAATGCAGCTTTAGGCACTTCCTGGTTTGCCTCACTGCTCAGACCCGGAGATTGCCGCTTGTTTTTAACACAACATTGTTTTGCCTCCGGTCAAAATTTTGTGGAGAACTTTCTGATTCAAGTATGTTAATTTGCTGTTCATAAGGGCAGCCTGAAATATACATTAAGTGATATATGAAGCAAGGAGAAGAAAAGTAAGATTTTTGGGGACATCGTCAAAGCTTTGCAGTTTGTATGAATATCGAGCTGTATCTATTTATACACCACAAAAAGTTTTGTGCATGCAGCTCTGACACAATGCATTTATCTCTAATCTCTGCCATGTTTCGGGACTTCTGTGCAGCTCTGGGGCGCCTCAGCGTTCCCCGCTCTGCTTAGTCAATTTAAGTTTGAGATTCAGGGAGGATTTTCAGTCCTTGCTTCTGCACAGAAATGCACAAATTTTCTCTCCTTTTGTCCTTTCCTTCAGTATGATGGACAGTCAAGCCGAAAACTTTCCACCTATTCGTGCCTTTCTCCTCTGAAGCATGGGCCGCTTTTCTAATTCGTTTTGTTTGGGACGAGTGTGCATGGGGACTGAATTGGAAACTTGCCCTTGGAGCGACAGGGTGACAACACAAAAAAGTTTTTACTTTGAGGAAACTTTATTCTGAAGTAACTTAAAAGTCATAATAATACCTCCTAAATATTAAATAGATCTGTAAATATAGAATATTTAAAGGAGTAGTCAACATTTGACATTTATATATTTGTAAATGCAGGGATTTGGTGTCTTGCTAGAAGTTGGATGAGAGGATCAATACTACTTTATTTAGGGAAGAGTGGCATTAACGTTCTCATGCATAAAAGCAAAGAAGCACCTTTCCTTTTCTAATTTTCTCCAAAAGTTGTTTGCACTTTTTAGAGCCATGTCTGCAGGGGAAATTGGGTAACACTTTGTATTAAGGTCCTTGTAATAACCATTAATTAACAAGTAATAAGGCCCTTGTAAGTCCTTACAAGATGCTTATTAACATTATTGTGTGTTTATAAGCTAATATAAGTGTTAATAATGGCATTGCAAACACCCATGACCCACCCATTATGTCTTTGCCATGCCTTTATTAATCTTATTTTGTTTGCTTATTGATATTAAAATATACTTTATTGCTCATCTATTATAAGTTAACTATAAGTTAACTATGCTTTTTGCAACTACCTGATCTAAAGTGAGAACAATGCCTTATTACTTGTTAATTAATGGTTATTAAGGACCTTATTATAAAGCGTTACTGGAAATTGTGCTGATTATTACCTAAAAACATGAATTTTCTGATACCTTGTTTCCCTGATCGTCCCATGTGCAGCATCGCTGGTGTTTAGGAAGATGATGGAGCATGTCCTTGATCATGTGACAGTGACAATGACATTATTGTCCTGACACTGTCACATGTTTTCACCACTTCCTCTGCACTCTGCCGTTAAGAATGACTCGGGGCAGTGGCTGCAGAGGCCTGAAATATTCTTTGACAAGCCGTCTGGCTGACACAGCACCTGTCACATGGATTGAGAGGCTGCAGTTTGCTCAGAGTCACATGGAAGAAAATGATTTAGTTCTGCAAATCTTTGTTTTAGAGGGTGGCAGCTCAAAGATTCAGACCTTGTGGAAAAGCAGTCTGTCTTCACACTGACACATTCAAGCTGCTTTGTGCTTTAGATGGACAGTCTGGGCATATTTTGGGTCCTACACTAATAGACGTGTTAATCAGCAGAGGCCCCAGGATATGATTTTATCCTGATACTTGAGTCACGGTACGATATTATTGTGATTTTTAAGCATTTTTTAATATGGTGACAATATAACATATTGCAATTTAACTGCTTAACTGCATTTTGTGTCCACGAAATTAAATCAAATCAAGAATTGTTTTGTCAAATTAGAGAAAATTTTCAGTCTATGATCTCACTTCAGTCTTTTTATTTCTCCACAATGAGAGTCAAACTCACAGACTGACCAATAATGTATTCAGTCAAACTGAACTGAACTGATATCAAACATGTACAGTATGGACGACAACTGCAGCGGTTTGTCAAACTTTGCTCAACTTTAAGCTTCACTGCTCTGAAATTGTTTTGAATGAAACATAAAAAAGCCTAAATTTGCAGCTTTATTTCAACAACTTTCCAACACGATATCCTGACCACTTGGTGCCTATAGATTCCTTCTAGATCTTCCAGTTTCATATGATGCCAGTATCTCCAGTATATTCCTAAATGTGAGCCCAATATTATATTGCCACGCAAAATATTGCGATACTATGCTGAATCTATATTTTTCCCCCACCTCTATACACTAATGAATTTCCTGTTTCAAGTTTCTTTTTTATGCCTCTGCATCAGTGACAGTCATGGCCAGAGGGGTCATGTAGAGAGGTTGTCTGTTCATATGAATGCGATATCTCAGGAATGGCAAGAGGAAATTTATTTTTTCTCATGGTTTTCAGTTCAGTTTCTACGCCCATATCCGCACAAGTCATTGTAATGTTCAGCATTAAGTGAATCAAATCAGTGAGTTAGTTAGCTAGTCTTCAACATTAGAAGATTTGATTCATGCCGCATTTAGTTTAAGAGCTCATTTCCATCTTCAGTCCCTGCGCAGGTTCATGAAGAACAATTAACAGACATTAAAATGATTCATTAACATGCAACACCACAACCCAGATTCTGTCACAGGACACGATCATGCAGATTAATCTACATACACACGCCAACATGTGTATACAAGCACACTCATATGTACGACGATAAAAGACAGTTTATTGCAATTAAATTCAAATCAATTAAATGAGTCAACTCAATCAAAATGAAGGATAAGCACCTGTGACTGTGACATTAGATAAATAATTTAATTATATTTCAGTACGAGTGTTTACATGTTTCTTCTCCTAATTGGACTTTCTGACATTGTAGTGTGTCAATGTAATAATTGATAGAAGCAATCAATCAGTTCTTGGAGCTGAAAACATCCCTGAATTCACCTCCAATAAGAGTCTTGAGAGTTCTGCTTGCAACTGCAATACGACTGTAACTTTTGCAAATAAATAAAAATTGAATTTTTGCATATTTTTGCATATCTTTTTAGAAACTGGTTTAGTACAATTTGTAAAAATGAATGTCTAAAAATGACAAATTATTGTATTTGGACAACCCAACTGTTTACTTTAAGCAAATGGCAATACTAACAATAAAAAGCAAAACCAGGAGTTTTTCTTCAAATTTTCTTATTTTTTATTCTTTTTTTTTTTTAAGAAACTGGTTAAGTTCAATTTGTACAAATTCACTACAACAAACTCAATTTTTTTTATCTCTAAAAATTGCTGTTTATATTGTTTGGACAACAGTTTTAAGGGAATGCCAATAATAATAAAAAACAAAACATTTTTTATCCTTTTGCGCAGCAAAACTAGGACATTATCTAGACAGAATTTCTTCTAATTTTCTTAAATTACATAGAGATTTGTGCAAACTGTGTGCAATTAAGTATGATATTATATAATGTTTTTTCTCTGCAAAGCCTATCAGGAACATTTCTGTAAGTTTGTTGGGTTTTTCTTTCTTTTTCTTTTTTTTTTTACATTTAAAAACAAATCAGAATACTATGTATATGTATTTATATTTTACAGCTTAGCTTTAAGGCAAAGATATTAAGTTGGTAAAAATGAGTAATATGTGAGAAAACATGCCTTGATTTGAAATGGGAAAACAATTTGGCAACGTTGTGCCTTTATCTCTGTAGCAGGTGCATTGCTTCATAATGCACTATGGGTGAAAAATGACTGGTCATGCATAAGCAGAAAATTGCACATGACATTTCATGGCTGTGTGAGCAGCCTGTAGCTTCTTCCCTCAATAGAAAAGTTGGCAGCAGTGGCTCTGGGTCTGTCTCTTCTCGTCTTGATGAGTTTGCCACTGATGCATGAGTTCAAATTATTACCTTAAACAAAAATTCATGAACCTCGAACACAGTCTAAATCTACCTTCTCCTGACTCGCTCATGTGTTTAATTTAGATTTTAAATTATATCGCCCTATTGTATGAATATTTAAGAGTTTCTTAATGCAATATTTATGTTGGCAGAAGGAGATGTGATTGTTTGGGTTTAAATGTCACTTGAGCATTGGCAGCTCCTCCTGGAAATGAAGAATGTAATAGTTGTGTTGTTGTGTCGTGGGATCTCTCTGTCGATGTACTGAATGATGGATTTATTGGATGTAACAAGCATCTGTTTCTGGCAGGAGAGGATTTTGGCAGCGTGTCACTCTCTGGGAGTCTCTGCAGTAAAACGAATCTGCAAAACAAATACCAGCATAAGACCCATAAACGAAGAGTATTTCTCAGACTTTCCTTGCTGGACGAGTTAGAGTAGAGAACATGATAACAAGAGGAAACAGCAGGGGGCATGTTCATGCTTGAAGGCTCCCTCTGGGAGTGTTAAATCTACTGCATCCCCCTTCTAGGCAGCATGATTGAAGAACCGTTGCCCCTGTGCACCCACAGCAGGGAGACTCCTGCCATCGACTTTATTGACAAGTCTTCACAGTGACGTTTTGAAGCCTTGTAGTGGTGGTTTGTTGTATACATAACACCGGAGAAGGAGGAAAAAGGCTTTGAACTTCACCCGCTTTTTTTCCTCAGCATCACAGATCAGTAAAATCTCAACGCAGAGACATCGTACTCACACTATTGGAATCAACAGGAGTTACACTTTACGCAGTTGGTGGTTGTTAATATAGGTGAATGTGCAGATGAAAGGGAATAACAACTGTAGGAGTTTTCTCCTCGGTTACCTCATAGTTGAATTATTTGGAGCTGGTTTCTGATGGATGCTACAGGGGCTGCGTCTTTCAGGCAGTTCAACATTGACATTTAGCAGCGGGAGGCATGCAGAGAGAAGTAAATGTCCTGCTGAGCCACAGTGGGAGCAACAAATAGACACAGCTTGATCCTATGACAGAGATTAAAACCACTGTGTGGAAAAAATACAGATCTTTCTCGTTAAAAAAAACTAAAACGGCCTCAAATTTGTCTGTGCAAGCAGATTATTACATTGATATTTCTGTTTGTTGTTAGGGTGTGACCTCTAGTGGCTCTAGTGATTATTACAGAAGCAAACTAGGATGTCAGGTTATGTGGTATAAAGAGTGACAAAGTCCGCAGAGGGAGGAGGTC
This sequence comes from Centropristis striata, assembly GCF_030273125.1. Classification (NCBI taxonomy): domain Eukaryota; kingdom Metazoa; phylum Chordata; class Actinopteri; order Perciformes; family Serranidae; genus Centropristis; species Centropristis striata. The sequence goes on from NC_081539.1 coordinate 10,168,174, forward strand.
AGGGTGGAACAAACACAGGACTCTCACCCAGGGAACTGCTGTTTTCCTTTACACAAAGACAATTTTCCACTATGAATTGATGCATAAAGTCACACCAGAATGCAGGAAATTATTTGTTTCATTCTCAAAATTCTTTTGGGGAAGACACCCTGTTACTTATTTATTTATTTTCTGTTTTTTCTGTTTTCCACCTCCAATGAAGAGCAGCAGTTTCTTCTTATGCAGTGACAGTCCCAAGCAGGATCTGAATAACAGACGATACTGAATTACTGATTTTTCTCATTAAATCGAAACTTTTTTCTCAAATTATGACAAATCTATTTCACGAAATATTATGGATTTATTCTTAAAATCGCAAAGAACACAGATATTAGGGATGGGAATAATTAATCGATAATAGATAAATGGTCGTTAAGAATTTGGTCGATAACGTGGAATTTTTAATCAATCTGTGTATTTTTTAATTTGTCTATGACTGCGTATCAATACTCACTGAACTGAAACAATGAGCCAATGAGATGAGAATTAAGTTGGATAAAGCTACAATTTGCAAACTGAAAGTTGAAATAACAATTATAAAACATACAGAAATACTGAAAGTATTAATTTGAGCAAAACTATCTTACTGTACCATACCTTGCCTTATCTTGCGAGCATGAATTACTGAGTTTAATTTGATCCAAAGCTTATTTAAACACAAAACACACTTAAATATGCAAGATTACAGTTAAAACTAACCTCATGCCTCTTTGGGGGCTAAAACATTAAACTCCTTGGCGTTATCTTTACAGTGAGTTAGTTTTACGATCATCAGGAAGTCTCTTTTTGTCCTTTCAAAATAAAAGCATCCGTTATCAAAACAGGCTTTTGCATAGTACTGTATATATATCTTTTATTTTGCCCATGTACGCATAGCGATTAATCTATTAATTAATCATTAACATTATAGATGCTCAATTTGGCAGGTTTCTTCCAAACGTCCATCCCTAACAGATATGAGATTTTCTTTTAATGTGCAGAAGAACATGAATAGAAAAGTTGTTGAAGGACATATGAGCTAAAGAACAACTAGAATTGTTGGCTGACTTTTCAAGCTAAATTGATTTAAATTGTACTAACAGAGTGTTCTTTCCGTGCCTCAGGTCCGCAGTGTGAGCTCAGTGGTGACGCGCCGCAGGGAGCAGCGGGTGCTGGTGATGGTCGTCACCATGGTGGTGTGCTACCTGGTCTGCTGGCTGCCCTACGGAGTGGCAGCTCTGCTTTCAACCTTCGGCCCCCGTGACCTTTTGACCCCGGAGGCAAGCATCACGCCGTCGCTGCTGGCCAAGTTCTCCACCGTCATCAACCCTTTTATCTATGTATTCATGAACAAGCAGGTGAGTCATCGCTCTTCTTCTCAGTTCCTTCTGTCTCCATCTCTCTGCTGAAGCTGTCCGTGTGTCTTCTGCCTCTTCTCCTATTATAACACATTTTTGCATTTTGTGGAATCAATACTGTCGACTTCGTATATGGGAGTGGGAGAAATGATTGAATGCACAAAACGTAGGTAACATCTGAGGACGTGAGGAGACATCAAAGCTCAGGAAAGTTATTTTAAACATGTTCAGTGATGTTGTTTAGCTAGATTTACACACGGCAGACCCCCCCAAGCTTATGTGCACATCAAATATGTCTTTTGATGAATTATTCTACAGTTTCTTTTGAAAATCAACAGGTACACTGACAGCTGAAAACAGCTCAAACAGCTCTATGAAGAACCGTGACTCACTGAAAACTCCTTGCTCCACTTATAACTCCTTCAGACCAGTCTTTCACCTGCTGTCTCTGACCTAAACGCATTTTTCCATGATACTAACAACACTAACAGCATCTAAGACCGACCTAAGTGGTACAAGGGAGCTCATAATTTCTCCTAATTTATTCAAAAATAAGAGGTCAAATTTAATTAGGTTTAAATGAGGCCTAATTTAATGGAAATTGAGTCTAAAAGTTGTGGTCATGAGTTGGAATCAATGAGGATCATTTATTCTTTATGCTTTATGAGCAGTAAAAACAGACCGGGGAGGACAAAAGTTGATTGGAGGAAAATACGAGAGTTAATATTAACGTAGGGAAAACCAGTCATCCTTTCAATTGTTGATGTATGATTTCATCACCAACGGGCACAAGCCTATTTAATACAAGTAGATTTGTGGCTGTGGCGAGCAACGTGATGTAAGAGAGATTGTCGAGAGAGAACACAAAGTTTTCTCCGAGGAAAAGTCTTCACAGGATTTCTAAAGTGCATCATGACTGGGAGAGTTTTATGATTAAGGAGGTGAAAGTAATGAATGTGATAAGCCGTGACTGTCAAAGCCTTTAATGCACTCATCTATAATAAAGTTTGTGAACGCACCTTGTGCTGAAGTGCAGCAGAAAGACTTGAGAAAGTGGCGGGGACAAAAAGTCTCAATTCCAATGCCAGTTCACCCACCTGCTTTCTTTAGAGACTTTACAGTCCCTTCTTCCCATGTCCAATCCAATCCACATTATTGATATTGCACATTTATAGCAAACACAGGGTTCCCAAAGTACTGCACGAAAAGGTAAACACAGTAAAAGCACAATAAAAAAGATAAGTAGGGATTAAAACGATAAAATACAACAAGATAAAATAGAATAAAAATTAAAATAAATAAAATGAACTGCCCGCACAAAATAAAATATGTATGTACACACATAAAATCATAAAATCAACATGTGTCTTTATCCACTATCACAGCCAACTTGGCAAAGCAAGCTGTTTTTGACAGATTTCTGTTGCTGTTTTGCTGAATAAAGTCACATGACTTTTGTAACTACTTCACTTCCAGCATTTACATGTATTTATTTACTGTTTAAACTATCTTTTATAACACATTACCGGGACGTTTTTTGCCCTAAACATACAGTCATGGAAAAAATTATTAGACCACCCTTGTTTTCTCTAATTTCTTGTTCATTTTAATGCCTGGTACAGCTACATTTGTTTGGACAAATATAATGATAACAACAAAAAATAAAGAATTTAATTTAAGTGCTGATATCTTGCTATTTTCCATGGTCTTCTTGATAATAGCCAAAATCATTATCAAGAAAACCATGGAAACTGGCTAGATATCAGCTCTTAAATTAAACTCTTATGAGCCATTTTTGTTGTTATCAGTGGGTGTTGCAGCAATTACCAGAAAACAATGGGTCTAATAAATTTTTCCATGACTGTAGGTCAGTGGTTTTACACATAAATCCACAAAAACTGCAGCCTTTTTTTTACAACCGCGGACCGCGGTACTGAAACACGACCTCTTCTGCCGCTTACCTTGGAAAACTTGTTGGTTCTATATTTAGGCAAAGACTGAGACACACACAGGTAGAGTTCACAGCCAGGGGAGGTTAATGTAGGTGTGAGCAGACCTCCATCTGCTAGCTCCTCATTTACACCTTCAGTCAGAAACACACACATCAAGCAATGAACACATGGACAAACGTACAGATAAAAGAGATGCAACATTATTATCAGGTGTAAATGCCTCAACAGCATCAATGCATAATGCATAACACCAGCAGCAGCTTCTGTGAGCGTGTGATACACACCTCTGACATTCAAGCACAAGAGGAAGTAATCTGGTTGATGCCGCCAGCCGTCCTAATTGACAGCGGAGCAAACTTCAAGGTTCTTTCTGCAGCATTTCACCTTCAAGAAATCATTAGCATAGTCATTAGTAGATTAGTTCAGTAACCACAAACAAATATGAGATCAGAGAGCGGGCAGCTCAGGCGTGACTGCACGCTGTGTGGGACATTTCGACAGGATCTTCTTTAATCTTCCTGTAAATAATATTAAGAAACAGTAAAAACAGTGTGAGTACTGTGAATATTTAGTTCAGATTATACAGTCCCTCTGGACTCTTTCTAATCACCATTTTATATGGCAAAACCCATTAAATGAAAGATGGTGGTCAAAAGGGAAGGGAAGAAAATGGAACACGAAGAAGAAGAAGCAATGAGATGGTGGAAGGAGAAAAAGAGGAAAGGAAGGAAGGGGAAATCAAGAATTAAGGAAGAGTTGAAAGTGGAAATTAAAATGGGCGGACTAAAAAATGACAGAAAGTGCAGTTAGTTTGGGTCAGAGGAGAAGAAATGATGAAGTAGAAAGATGTGTGAAGGAAAAAGAGAGAAAGAAAGAAAGAAGAAAAGGATAGGAAAGAAGGAAATAAATGAGAAAGGAAAGAAGGAAAGTGTATGAAAGAAGGAAATAAATGAGAAAAGAAAGAAGGAAAGGATAGGAAAAAAGGTGAAAATTGGGAGGAAAAGTGATGAGGAAGGAAAAAAAGTAGGCTTGAAAAGAGAATAAAAGAAAGAAGGAAAATAGGTAAGAAAGAAGGAAGTATAGAGAAAGAAAGAAAGAAAGAAAGAAAGAAAGAAAGAAAGAAAGAAAGAAAGAAAGAAAAATAAATTGCAAAGTAAACAGATGAGGAAGAAAAGAAATGAGAATAGAAAAAAGAGAAGGAAATAAATGAAACCCGCTTCCTATATTCTCACAAAACAGAGAAAAACACTCTGTTTACCGTCTCATACATACAAACATAGAAAATCTGTCCACACACCAACTATATAAAATTACACAACTGGCAATACATAAATCCATAACAAGCAGCTTCATACAGTGCAAACACATTAGATCAGATCCTGACAGTACACGCTGATCCCCTCCAGACCCCAAACACACATTATGAAACCTCATCATGTCATTTACCAGCGTTTAATGTGCATATTCTGCCCCAAACATCAGCAGAGGGTCAGCAGGGTCACTCTCCCTCAGGCTCCTCCTCATCACATGTGTCCAGTTTAGCAGCAAACACAACGACCTCCTGCTGAAAGAGTTCAGCTCTGAGAGGCTGCAGGCGTCAGACACTCATCACAGGGTCAGCGGGAGGAAAGAAAGGAGGACAGAAGAACTGAGAAAAGACATAATTGAGGAAAGAAAGCAAAAGAAAAGGATTGAGGAAAGAAAGAAAAAGAAAGAACTGATTAAGGAAAGATGGAAAAAACTGATTAAGGTAAGAAAGAACTGGTTAAAGGAAGGAAGGAAGGAAGGAAGGAAGGAAGAACTGATTAAGGAAAGAAGGAAATAAAGAACTGATTAAGGAAAGAAGGAATGAACTGGTTAAGGAAAGAATGAAAGAAGGAATGAACTGGTTAAGGAAAGAAGGAAAGAAGGAATTAACTGGTTAAGGAAAGAAGGAAAGAACTGGTTAAGGAAAGAAAAAATGAAAGAATAAACTGATTAAGGAAAGAAGGAAATAAAGAAAAAACTAATTAAGGAAAGAAGGAAAGAAAAATAATTGATAAAAGAATTGATAAAGGAAAGAAAGAAAGAAAGGAAAGAACTGATTAAAGAAAGAAAGAGAGACAGAGAAAACGGATTAAGGAAAACAAAGAAGGAAATGAAAGAAGGAAAGGAAAGAAAAGAGAGAAAGAATGTATAAAGTAAGGAAAGAAAGAATTGAGAAAGCAGAAAAGAGAGACTTGAGAAAGAAAGAGAGCAGTTGGTGTTTTAAAGTCAGGACGAAGTGATGAATGTCAGAAAGACAGTTGCAACAAACAGAAGGAAAGGGGAAAAGAGGAGATGGTCAATTAGAAAAGAGGGAATAAAGGACAGGAAGCAGCAGGGAAAGGAGGAGCGAATGAAAGAAAACATGAAGACATTAAGATGAAAGAAAAAGGTGACGGACAGGAGGAGAAAAGAAGGAAAGTTCTTTTTAATCTGCTTCGATTGTGATCAGCGTGTGATGTCACTATCAGGGAGCGACACGCCGCCACGCTGACCTTTCCTTCTTCTCTCTCTCTTTTATCTGCCTGTCGGAGCGCCGGAGACATTTAACTTTCTTTGACTCGTCACGACAGTCTGCTCTCTGTGATTGGAAAGTTTTTGCGTGTGTGTGTGTATGTGATGTTAAAGCCACTAACTGAACTTGCAGCGCTGCAGAGTAACTCCCAGAAGGCCGCGCTGTGTGGCACTTTCAGTCTTCAGTTCCTCCCAGCCCATAACTATGGCAGCAGTGTGTTGAGGCGAGTTGAAGACTTCAAGCGCTGCGCAGATTCATGCCCCGAACCGGAGCTGACGTCACAGGAATTACACCTTTTACTGCAGTCAGCACTTTCTGTGGATGGAGTTTTCATTTTTAAATCAACTTTTTTTTTTTACATCATTTGCACATTATTTGCTCTTTTATACTTCAACTTTACAGCATTTTAAGGGGAAATATTGCGCTTTTTGCTTGACTTTACTTATCTGGCAGCTGAATGAACAAATAACGTGATCGGAATAAATAAAGCAGTGGTCAAATGTAACTGTGTACATTTACTCAAGTATTGTACTTAAGTAAAATTTTGATGTACTAAATGTAACTTTATACTTCTACTTCCCTACAATTTGAGGCAAATATTGTAGTTTTTACTCCACTACACTTAGCTACCAGCTTTAGTTACTTTTCAGGTCGAGATATAACATGAAAAACATGATGAATTTGATATAATTAAACCACATAACAGTATATTAAGTAGTCAAAATGAGCCCTAGCTTGACAACATCCAAATGCTGCCTAAATAAGTGCATCAGTTAGCAGTCAGCACTTTCTGTGAATGGAGTTTTAATTTTCAAATCAACTTTTTTTTACATCATTTGCACATTATTTGCTCTTTTATACTTCAACTTCACAGCATTTTAAGGGGAAATATTGTTCTTTTTGCTGGACTTTACTTATCTGGCAGCTGAATGAACAAATAACGTGATTGAAATAAATAAAGCAGTGGTCAAATGTAACTAAGTACATTTACTCAAGTATTGAACTTAGGTGCAATTCTGACGTACTTGTACTTAACTTGAGTATACTATTTATGTAACTTTATACCTCTACTTCACTACATTCTGAGGTAAATGTTGCACTTTTTACTCCACTACATTTATCTGGCAGCCGACTTTACTTTACAGATTGAGATTTTATGAACAAAAAACATGATCAAAATAAGTCATTTCACAGTAATGGATATAAATACTTTTCCCACCACTGCAATAAAGCAGAAATGCCACAAATAAAAGAAAGAAATGTGCTCCAGCTGCACTAGCTGTAACATCAAAATGCTTCTTCTGTGTTAAATCATCAGTCATAAGATTCAAATAATATGACATAAGAAAATACAACTCTGAAAAGGATCATTCTTCCCAAATGTGCTTTAACTTTAATACTTTAAGTACATTCTGCTGTTAATACTTTTTTGCACATTTACTTAAAGGAAATATTTTTAATACACATTTCTCATGTTTTTGTGTGAATGTGATGGTTAAGACAACAAGCACAATCATGGCTAGAAGTGGCAATAATGTCCTTCATGCAGAATAACACATATTAATGAAAAATTAACATTATAATGACATACATAGTATAGGAAAAAAAAGTTACATTTCTCTGATAAATTATTTTTTCATACAACACCTTTCAAAGTGCCCACAAGTGTCATGAATATTAGGGAAAGAAATTGGGTCCATTTATTATACATATTGAGCTATTTGCGTTTTTACAGCTTTTTTACAGCTTCAATCACAATTTTAAGCTTTGTTTCCATTATTTTTCTCACAAACATTTGTAACCGATGATCCGTTCAAAGACTATGGGGTTCAGAGGGTTAATAGTGCAAAAATGTGTAACTTCATATAATAAAAACGTACAGCCGTGGTATTTACTGCTGCTCAGATGGCAGCTGTGTGTCCTGGTGCACCTTGTGGTGTTAATTCTAGCCACTATATTGATATAGAAAGTGCTGACAGGCAGCAAGAGTGCTTTTTTCAGACTGGAACGGGGAACATTGTAGTTATGTATACCCTTGATACCTCCGCTCCTTTTATTCCGATTTTTTGGGGGCTTTCTGTTGGAGTGAAGGCGTGTAACAGTGAGTGGCAGCATGACATGAAAGCTTTTGTCTACAGTGGAAGAGGAAGCAGGGATGTGTATTCAAAGGTGTATTTGAAAAATCTGCTTCCTTTATTACATCCTGTCTTTTTTATATATGCCAACTTCTTTTCTTCAGCCATATCAAAAGCCTTTTTTTATGACATTTTCTTCTTTTTCTGTATAATTTCCTGCCAGATTTAATGTTCGACAAATGTGTCATAACATATCACCATGCTGGAGTTCACTGCAGATACTCACCACACATATTTTTGCACACAAACGTGTCTGTTTGCCTTTGAGACACACAGGTTTGGAGTGGCAGGTGAGGATTTGGTCACTCCTTAGTCTTAAGATCCCAATCTGTGCCTGCTGTTACCTGCAATCCCTCCTGACGTCAGTTAGCCCTCCTGTTCTTTTATTCATCTCAGAGTATATTTCTCCCTACGCCCTCTCTTCATACATTCCCCCTTTTTGTTTCCTTTGGGGTTTTGCTTTGAAAAAAAACCAACAGCCCTTTTTTTTCCTATCCCCCCGCAAGCGCAGCTTTCCACTACATTAATACATTGGGATTCAAGAAGATTTAAAAAAAAACAAAAAAACGGAGTGCTAATTTTGAAAGCTGCATAATTTCCTCGGGGGAAACAGAAATTAATTGGCTCATATACGATGAATTGTCAGCCAGCTGCCCAAGTATCTTAGTTAAAAAGCACCACAAACTGGTCTCATTTGTCATATCAATCACTGCAGCGTGGAGACATGCTGGAGGAAACTGCTCGCTCTGATGATGTAATGAGATGATTCATGCAGCACGTCCGTTTGATCTGCGGCACCCTGGGGAAATGTAGTAGACTTAAAGTATACGTGTGGAACCAGAGAGTATACTAAGTACACTACGTTTATCCAGGGCAGCACGCTGTCTGCTGGACTCCCAACACGGAGGAAGGAAGAAGGATATCAGCAGAACTGTACTGCCTTCATATTTATTTATTTCTACTGATACCACTAGATCTACAGTTACTCATACAGTGACTCACTACTCGCACTACTTTTGCTGCTGTTATATTTACTTTCACTGCTCTTCTTTTTGAGCGCAATATTTAAAACTGGTATGGTAAAAACCTTATACAATTATTACAATTACTACAAATGGGTCTTTTTATTTTATTTTTTAACATATATTGTGTATAACTGTGATATAGAAACGGTATCCCAAATCGTACAACGTTCGGTGCTTATACTATCCCTGGTCGGACACATCTGCAATGCCGCACTTGCTGGTGTTTCACGGCCATTTTGAATAAGATCCCCACCACCAGTGTAATTGATTTAAATACATATTTCACAGTCTACAGCTGAATTTTAGTTTACCTACATGGATATTTACATGTCTAATTACAATGCAAAAGTAAATTTGATGAGAGAAAGCAATAAAAACACTCAGGCGACACTCAGGCAACGATCTTAAAAAGTAGCATCTGTATTTTTAGTGAACTGTATTTTATTGTGACAGAAGTATGGTCTGGGTGGTTGATAACAATGACATTTATGTGGCTTACCCAGAAACATCCAATTTCCCCTAAAAAACGTACGTGTCCGATTTAGGATAGGCTACAGTTAGCGAACGGCTAATTCACCGGCGTTAGTGTCCTTTAGCTGACTCTGGTAAATCCGAGCATAACGTAGACTGTAAAACGATTTTCAGTCTGAAAGATAAGAAGTTAGACTGTAGTTTCACACCACTTAATTAATTGGAAACCTAACATGATCATTTATATTAGTAGTTAATGTGAATGTTAGCCAAAAGCTGTCCGATGTGGGATACAGACAGTACTACAACTATTTCTGCTTGTGTGCTTGTGTGCTGACTATGGATACTAACAGGTACTCTATTGTTACTGTAGTTTTGCTACTGCTACCACTGGTTCATACATGCACACACTGCTGCTTGCAGAAGTACTTATACTGGTTCCATATACTACACTTACTATTGCTCTACTACTATTTCTACTACTACTTACTACAGTACTACAGTAATCTAGTTCTACAGCATCAACTACTTCTAAGAATATTCCATTGGTATTTAAGGACTTCTAGTGCATACGCTTAAAAGCACTGCTGCTTGCAGAAAAAAAGTAATTATACTTCTTCTATGCTACACTTTCTAATGTTCTACTATTACTACTTACTACAGCACTACAATAACCTTCTTCTATGGGTGCGACTACTACAGTACATCAACTACAACTACTATTCCACTTCTATTACCTGGCTGACTCCTTTCTACTTCTACTATTTCTATTGCATTCAATGTTACAAGTACTTTCCCACCATTCACATCTTCCTTATACTAAAACATGTACTTTTAATTGCTGTTTCTGCATTTTTACCGTTTAATGTGCTAGTAGGCCTGTTTTACATGCACTTCTACCAGTATTTGTTTTATTGCTTTTACACTTACTGCTATTACAAAAACTGTGACTATATGACTGCAGCTACTGCTGTCTGATTACTGTCACTAAAGCAGATAATAATTTGAATATTTAAAGCTTTTTTAATCAACCAACGAGGATTTTAGCAAAAGGATTGTCTAAAAAAATGTTTTACTGTTTTGCCCGTACAGCACCAGAATATATCTTTGGCTCCTGATGTGGATCCTACCTCTTTAATAATATGTGGGCTCAACTATATGTTTTTAAAATGTGTCCTATCATGACTATTACTGTGCACAACTTCTATCATTGCTAAACTCTTAATATAATCCTGTGTGTGTCTGTTTGTGTGTAGTTCTCCAGGTGTTTCAGAGGGTTCATCAGCTGCTCCGTCCCTGAGCGAGGCTCCACCTTAAAGACATTTTCACGGCCAACCAGGACGCTCCGCACCATCCGGCAGGAAAAGGAACTCCCTGTGTCCGCTCCGGCCCCTTCCTCCGTCCTACCCACGCCCAACTCCAACCACGAGTCCTCGCAGAGAGCCAGTTACACGGCTCCATCGCCATCGTCATCGAAGCAACACTCTGCTGCTGCACACAATCCTGCTACTAACACCCCCAAACCCAAACTGATTCTGGTGGCTCACTACAGGGAATAAACAGGAGCTTAACATTTAGAGAAAATAAAGTGACGAGCGGGCTCCAATTAACAAACAAATCCCCTTAATGGCAGTCTTGGGAGTCTTAAAAATCAAGCTGGGACACTTTAATTGCAGAACAGGTTATCACTGCTCTGTGAAGTTGGCAAACAGGGATACACACAAAATGCCAGTCGCTAAGCATAGTGCTCCATGGTGCTGTAACAACGCCAAAAAATGCCACAAATAGGCCAAGCTTTTGCAGCTCTTTGCTTGTATTGATGAAGCTTCTTTGTTGCATAACTCAATAATGTTCTTTCTTAATCTGAGGGATTCTTCAGGAGCAATTTAGAGAAGCACAACGTTCTTCGGTGAAGATTTCACAAATTGTTTGGTGTTTTTTTTTCACGGGGCAATGAGATGTTTTGTCGGCTGTTAGCAGGATTATTCTTTCCCTTTTTCGACGATGATTCGGTTGAAGGAGCGGGTAAGCGTTTTTGCCTGACCCCATTTCCATGCCTGATATTTGAGGATTTGATACAGAGTATTAAAGATTTGTTGAACAATTTTATGTAATTTAGAGCTGAGAAGGTTTTTTATTATGCCTTTATTTACACTTTGCTGCATATAGGCCCTACTGTCGTCGATTCTGGGACTGTTATGAAAGCAATTAAAGGGACATTTCACCATGTTATGAGGGATTTCACTGTTTTTGAGTTGTCTTCATGTTTCTGAAGCTGCTGTTTCTCTTTGCTCAGTGGAAACGTGCTTTTGTGTTGTCTCCCAGTGTATTTTTGTTTGCTTATGTAACATAAATTAAATCATGTCACAAACATATTTGACTGTCTCAATCTTTTACTGTTTACCTCACCCAAAGTGTGTTTGTGTGTCTTTTGTCAGAAACTGGAGCTCAGTGTCATTTTATCTCTCATTCTCTTTCCTTCACATGTTGATTAATCCATGAATTATTAAAAGAGGCATTATTTACAGGGAGGGGAGCAGATTAACGTTCTACATTACAGCCTCCGTCTCGTTTAGAAACAAACAGCATTTAGAGCGTTGGAGTAGAATATTACAACTGACTGCCATGAATGAATAATGAGCCGAGGGCTGCAAACAAACACACAGAGGCAAAAAAGTCAATTATATGTGTCTCGCAGCACATCTGGGCAGCTGCTCAACTTCAGTTCAGGTTGTATTCAAGTCCTGTAGGACTTTTAAAATGGCTGTGAAAAGTTTATAGTTTACTGTTGTTTGCAGAGGCTGTAGTAAACTTGAATTCCTGGTGGTGGATTCTCAGTTGATCACATTTCCAAGCATAATAAGATTATATGATTCCTGCAGCATAAATCCACATCTCCTCTGTCCATACAAATGATCAGGATAATCCCAAAAGATTTAGATGCATATGCAACTTTTGTGTCAAACATCAGTAGATTTTTTAGAAGTCAGGTAATGTAGTATAAAGAGCGACAAAGTCCGCATAGGGAGGAGGTGGCTGGATGGCTCACCCTGTGAATTTTGCATTACGTTCATAAGTTAAGTTACATAACAGACTTAGCTACATGACAAATATTCTTATCTCAACCCAAACCACAATCTTTTCCTAATCCTAACCAAGTTGTTTGCTGTGAATAGAGACATGTATTGTGAAAAGATGCATGCATGTAAGAAGCGGAAATTTGCAAAACTTGGAAAACTGAGACTAGAGAATCAAATTTACCATATTATACTAATTAGGAGCGAGAATGTGTTGGTTGTAGCTCTCCAAGCAGCAGCCCTTATGCAAAAACTAAAATAAAAATGTTTAGGACATGCAAAGTTTAAAGTATTTGAATAATTCAGTATGGTTGTATGAGTGCAGAGTTGGCCATTTGAGGGTTAAAAATATATAATACATTACAACATAACACCATATCAAAGGTGGGTTAAATACCCTTTAATGACTTTGGCTGACAAGAGACATCAGCATTTGTTGGCTTTAAGGTCGAGTGACCCAATGAAATGATAACCAGGTAATGAATTTAATGAAGACACTAGAAACACGATCCAAGAATTTAGAACTATGGGAAAAGTTATCACATTTTATCTTCTATATTTGTTGTTACACATAAAATATAACTTGCAGTAATGGATTACTTTCCTTATTGACTAAGGTGGAGAAATGAAATCAATTTAACTACTCGTTTCATTATTTTTGTGTCACTCTGCAACATCATCTGAGGTACATTGTCACACAATTGCCAGTAAACAATATAACTTTAAACCTTATATATGCACACAAATCAGGTCGGATGATGACGGATAAAAAGAAAGGGAAAGAAGAGTGCATTAATGGCCTAAAATCTCTCGCTCACCAAAAATGGCTTTATAAGAGACTACTCCAGCTTATTTGACATGTTTATTACTAAAGCAGTGGAGAGCCTCTCAACAGGCATAGCAGACTGTGTTGCTGTGTTGAATTACCAAACTTATGTAATGTAGTAACACAAAAAAAAACTTTAAAATGATGAGACATTTTGTGCATAATTTGGGTGAGCTGACCCTTGAAAAGCACTTCTTTTAGATTCCATAAAAACCAGGCCTGACCTTTTTTCAACAAGAATATAATCTGTCAGAACAAGGAACTTTGTGCCTGTGTGTGTGTGTGTGTGTGTGTGTGTGTGTGTGTGTGTGTGTGTTTGAGTCTGTCTGGGTTGCAGCTACAAACACCAGCCACGACCTTATCACTTGCAGAGATGCAGATGATGTAATCAAACAGATTAAATACTGAATCATTATCAGTTCCAGACATCAAAACTAACAGAAATACCCTTTATGTGATATTCTGTAATAATTTTTTTACTCTGTTGGGATTGGATGTCAGGACGCTGTGTTCACATTCTAATCGAATTATACTGAGAAGTAAAAGTCTCATGTTAACCCATTTCACACACTTTTTGTACAGGACATTGGACCCCCATGCACTATTATTTCATGATTAACTTCTCATTTCTTAGTGTCACAGAAACAGCAAAAAGACTGGTTGTGCTGGTTGTGATGATATTTGTGGTTAAGCACACTCCAAATTGCTCTGTATGTATGTCCTCACTTGTTTATTTACAAGTTTGTGTGTTTTTGAAGCAAGGCCAATTTTAATTTTTGCAGAAAATGATTCGTCACCCATCCTTGGACCCCGTTCCGCCTGAGAGATCCAGTTGATGAAGTAACACAGAATATGATGAGCAGGATAATTATCAACATGGCAATGAAAGTTTTCAATGTTACCAGCCGCTACGAGAAACTTCACAACTTTAGTTTTTTTTGTTGTTTTTTTACAGTTTAATATCGTGAGGTTATGATATTTAATGCATGAAATTGCCCCCAAAAGGCACAACAGCTCCAGGGCCCCAAATCAAATTAACCTGGCCATGTTTTGACATATTTTTCTGCTATAAAAAATTGGTCACTTTGTCATTTTTTCAGTTATCTACATGAAAAAAGTACAACCAATCAATCAAAAAGAACATTTTTTTGCCTATATGTTACTAAAGTTCATTCATTTCTACATATCATTATGGTGGCACGTTCAGCATGTTTCAGAGAACATAAAGAAGGACAGATTTGTTGTTGTTAATTATTTTTATTTTTATTTTTTTCTCTCTCAGAAGCACTCCAAGGACTTTTACAACAAATATAGATAATTTATTAAATTTTAAAACATTTATTCACACGTGGAAGGCGAGCCAGAAAGGATAAATGAGCTAATTTGCTGTGTCCCCTCGATGCAAGGAAACACTCAGCAAACAACAGAAAAACAATGCCATTAATAATAATTGATTGTTTGACATGTTCTTAGCATGTCCCGTCTCTGACTCAGTTATAATTGGATTGAGCAGAAATGTCCTCTATCGTCACATTGCTGTCTCATTTGTAACTGGACCAAATCCAATCCTCCCGGGAATCTTATTGGAAAAGTGAGTGGGCATCTCCACTAAAATCATGACATGAATCCTTATTAGCAGCTTGGTAAAGAGAGGGAGTGTCAAATTGGTTTTATAATCTTGACATTATCAGGATTAATGTGTAGTTCGAGCATTGACTCTATGTAAGAAATGGACGTAGCATACAAGATGTCACCCATTGGTTTGTAGACGATTTGACACCTTGAGTTTGGCATTTTGGCTGTTGCCATCTTGGTTTTTGGAGCCAGAAGTGATCATATTTGGGCGAGAAGATGGTACTAAGTAATCAGCTAGCACTTCACAGCCAGCTGAGTCCTAAAACAGATAGACATAATAGTTCAAAAAGGCATTCTTTCCCAATGAATATTTCAGTGAAGAAGAGAATTCATAAGGGTTTTTATATTTTGAAAACAACACAAAAGCCAAAGTTTAGAAAATAGATTTTTTTTTACATGTGTGAGGTATTTCCAATGTAAAATGTATGAGCCAATAAAAGCTTGAAAAAATGTTGAGCTTTTGTGTTAATTATTTCCTGTAACTGTCTAAAATCCATGACTCTTGTGTAGCAATTCCTATTCTGGTAGCAGAGGTTGAATAAACAGGTTTTTGTTTTTCACCCTGATATCTAAGCATATTAAATGCTGGTGTGACTGAGCTCCTCAACGGCTTCATCTTCAAAAAAAATCCCACTTCAGTTAATTAAATTATTTTTTATTTTAATGGGACCATTTGAATCCCTTTGTGTATGATATTAATCTAATTTTCCACCACTTAATTGAGGCCAGGTGAGCTGCAGTGTACTCAGTCAGGTGCTCACTGTGTGGCAGCTGGTTTGACTGATTGGACTCCATCAAGGGTGTTGAACTGGAGGGGGGGATAGAGAGTTTGTGTTTGATTTAATTGTTTAGTTCTCTTTTATCCTTTTTATTTTCTTCTGTCATGAAACTTCTAAAAAGTTATGTAATCTCCAAAAGGACTAATAAAGTCAGCCGCCACTGAAATAACCATTTACATTCACATTTTTTGTTGACTGAATCGTCCCTGCAGTTGATTTTAATGGTACATTCCAAACTGTATTAAAGCTCATGGTTTGGGGACTTGTTCCATTTTGACTCTTGGCAGATTTCTTTTTATGGAGGAAACTATGGCCTAAGTTTGAGTCAATAAAATCCCTTTAAAATAGTGTACTGCCACAACCACCATGTGCCAGCCTTTTTAAGAAAAGTGAAAACTTAGAATCACACTGCAACCAGAAACAAAGGCAGAAATAACACTGCAACATTCTGTTTTAAAATAGAAAATGTCAAACATGAGCTATGGGCACACATTGATGTGAATTCTGCAAGGGCTAGAACTTGCACATGTTTAAAAAAAAAACCATTAAATTATGGAGTTTCAAGCATGAACTCATGAGCACATAGTATAAAGTGTTCTAATATACTACCCTGTCATGCAGCAGTCTATAATTATAATAATTATTGGAGAGACTACATGCATTTGCAGAAATGGGGACTTATACTTGCTACCAGTAAGAAAACACCAGTCGTGCTTTCATCTCATTGAGAGTTTTCCTCTTAAAATGCATAGTAAAGATTTTACTGCCTAAGAGATAGGGACCCTCTATTGATAAATGGTCACTCTCCTCACAACTCCTTATCAATATGGAGAGGCTCTGGGGAAAACATCATCTGATGCAAGACAACCAAAACACCAGTTTGAACATTGATCACACAAACCTCCAATAGCTGCGCTGATGGGGAAATCCATCACAAAGCCACCGCTCTCTCAATCAAAACTGCAATTAAAATGTGTGTTTTATGTTTTTAGGGCAGAGAATTGATTCCTCAATCCTAAACGCATTAGCTCTTGATAGGGAAGTGGGATTATGGATGCTTCAAATCTGCCAAAAGTGAGTGGCAAATGGGGCTATTTATGGCAAAATAATTATTTTTAAAATAATTAATACAAACTATGTATATGACAGTAAGACTGAGAGCAAGAGAACAGAATAGATGAGATGTTAAGGATAAGAAGTTGTTTAAGCTTTAAATATATACTCAAGCTTTAATTATTTAGGGAGATCTTTTTTGCAAAAAAAGACCTGAAAGAAAATGACATTAATTCCATGTGTAGTATGATGGCTGTCTTGAGTCATAAATCAAATTGCATCTTTTGGTTTATGGGAACTGGCAGCAGCATGAATATATCTCCATAATTCAGTTGATCCAAATTTCAAGCAGTCCTTCGATTAGAGCTCCTTCAAGGGCATGGATTGGAGTGAAAATTAAACTTGTTTAAACACTTTTGAAAAGCAAGTTTACAACAAAGAATTTTAGTAATAAAGATACGGAAGTGGCCAGAAGCACACGGTAATCTGTAATTGGTTTTCAGAAGTACTGATTGCATACAAGAAAGCATCATCCGCATAGAACTGGACATTTTGGTCCTAAAATGGAAAATATTAACGTACACAGTACATTACATTACATTACATGTCATTTAGCAGATGCTTTTGTCCAAAGCGACTTACAATAAGTGCATTCAACCTGATGGTACTAGACATAGACCACAGGAATCAAGTAAGTACATAACTTTAAGAGCTAACTGTCATCGCTAAAGGAGTAAAAGAACAGAGGGCCTAATATTGATCCTTGTGGGACAACTTTTATCGCTTTGGTGACCACAACAACAGTCTAAACTCTACCAGACAGATACGATGGGTATTATTAAGTTTTCGGAAGACTGGCCCTTATATGTGCAAATATACACATCAAAGTTTATGTTCACATTGTTTTAAATTAATCTGTATGGTATTTTAAAACAAACTGAACATGACTGCTAATGGGGGAGATTAACTAGCTTGTCCAGTCACATTTGTCTGTCAATATTACAAGAAAAAAAGGTGTTCAAAAACCACCCTACTTCCCAAAACGTTTTTTTTCTTGTAATTCCAACATCATTTAATTTGCATTTGTCATAAAACACAGCTGTAACAACTGAGAACAAAAACATTGTTTTCCACAAGTAATATTGAAATTGTGTCAATGTTGGCAGAAGTTATACCAGATATAAAGAAATTCTGCAAGTTACATAGCTATTTTTTATGAGTTAAATTAAACATATGAGTGTTTAAAATTGAGGTAAAGTGGCAGATACTGCTGCTCCGAAAATACCCCATATATCCTTCCATCTACAACTGGGAGTATGTATGTCAAATTGTTTCTCTCCTTTGCTTCAGTTGGGTGTTGGTATTGTGCTGTAATTTGGAGACCAGGTGTGTTATGTGCACATGGGCAGTAGCTTTAACAAAAAAAATGTATCCTGCTGAGTGACTGTGTGCACACTCAACTGATTTTTCATACAAGTTTAATTAAACAACAAAATGGGTCATATGCACACCACCTGGGCTGGGCTCTTGAGGGAGCTGACTTAATTAGTCAAATTACCACAAACACTGACTCAACTTGAGCCAACAATTCAGTGTGACCCAGCCCTCTCTCCCAGCTCCCTCTTTGACTCAATTCAACCACACAAACAAACACATACACAAGATATTATTAGTGATCTTTCTCACAACAATGAGAAGCATTATCTGGCCCTTTTTAATGTGAATATAAATCATCTAATTTATTTATCAATGGCTTGTAAAGTACATATCCATTAATATTGCTGGTGCCACCATGTATTCATCCACTGCTCAGTTAATTATGACACTGGCAGTTTTGTCAACTGACTATATTCAGACAGACGTGGCAGCATACTGTTTAATATTCATCACTATAGTGCTGTAGAGCAAAAAGGTCTCTTTTCTATCCTCTTATGCCTGCCTCATTATACTCAACAAAGTGTAAAAAAAACCCTGCAAATTATCTCCTGGTGACTCACTGTGATGCCTATGACAGTAAATTGACATCTGTTGATCTCTCAAAAAGGCTGCACAGCCTAACGCCTTGCTCCCAGCATGCAACAGGAGGATGGCCATGTCTCTTAATTCTGCTGCTTTTATTTGTTTCTTCACCTTGTATCACCCACCTTTTTTGAGCGCTTTAAGCTGTTGTTTCTCAATTCTCTGTGTGATCATCAGCACATAGCCTCCCACTCTTTAACTCACATTCTTCCCCACATCTGTCTTAATTATCCCTGTGTTATCACCCTGTACACACATGGTGAAAGCATCCAAATTGTGGCGGCGAAAGGCAGCAGTATACCTGAAGAAGACATAATTATTCCAATGGACTTAAAGGCTAACATGTAGGCAATAATAATGTTATACTCATGCAAAAAATGTAGTTGTGGGAGAAATGCAAACCTGGGCTGTGTGAATTTTTGCAGAGTTAGTAAAACTGTCTGCGGGAGATCCCCAAATTAGGATGTCGGGGAAAAGTGCAGTGTGATCTGCGGTTTAAGAAGCTGTTGAATAATCCATCATGCACTTCATTTGAAGCATACTCGTGTGTTGAATCTCTTTTTTTTCCCCGTCTTTTGGTCCATAAAACAAAACCCTGTCTCGCAACATCTGAAGAGTAAAACAGACTCGGCTAGTTAATTTGATTTCAGCTCATAAATACTAAATATAATAAATATAAAGGTTTTATTGGCACAAAGGTATCTTACCTCATTCACATTAAAAACTTGTTTTTATTTGATGAACTGACTATTAAAACTGGCTATATCCTGACAGAATTACATGAGACAATCTTAGGGGGAAAAAGACAACAAACCAGCACAGGTGGTTCTCAAGAAAAGTTTGTACCAATTCCTATAAAAACAAATGCATAGCATAGAGTCCATAGCTATCCCTTAAAATGTCTGCTAAAGAAGCAATGTGATCTTTAGAATCACAAAGATTGACACATATAACCATGTGGATGGGTTCTGGGACCCCTCTAGTTTAAACTCTATATGCTGCCATTATGCAAAATCATACAAAATATCAAAGTTGCTTACCATAATTATGCAGATGACACACATATCACTTCCACCAGGTGATTATGGATCTGTAGAAAGTCTGTCACTGTATTGATCAAATAAATGGATGGATGCATCCCACTTTTCTTCAACGAAATAGCTAAAACAGACATTATTTGGTCTGCAGAAAGAGACACATTGTTGGTACCAACCATGAATCCCTCTCTCTTGAGTTAGGCAAAGAACCTTGGGGTTATTCTGAAAAGCCACATCAAATCAGTTACATCATCTGCCTACTACCATTTTAAAAGCATTGCTAGAGTCAGTGGAACATTGTCAAAACAAGACCTGGAAAGACTCACACGCATCTATTTCCAGTAGATTAGATTACGGTAGATAACCGTCTCTTCATAGGCCTTTCAAAACAAGCAGTTCGACAGCTTCAATTTATTCAGAATACAGCTGCTAGGGTCCTGACAAAAAACAGGAAGTATGAACACATTACTCATTGTTAAAATTATACTTCCTCCCTCTCACTCAGAGGATAGATTTCAATATCAGGCTGATTGTTTACAAGTCTCTCTGTAGCTCAGCTCCTAAATATCTCTGACATGCTTGTGACATATGAACTGCTTAAACCCTTAGTGGCTGGACTACTGATGTCCCAAGAGTTAAAACAAAGCATGGCGAAGCAGCGTTTTGTTTTAATGCAGCACAAACCTGGAATAACCTCTAGATACAAGTGAGACAAGCCTCGACTCAAGTTCAAGTGGAAGTTAAAAACCCACTTTGTAATTACTCTTTTAATGTTTGCGTCTTTTATCTACATTATTGTTGTTTTCATACATTTTTAATGGTAAATTTTTAATGGTAAATATTTAACCGTAAGTTTAACATGCAATTGGTGAGGGTTGGGCTGTGTGGTGACACTGCATCTGAGCTGTGACCAAACTGTGAGCCCATATCCTCAAGGGGAATAGGTTTTGTTGTGGATTGTTAAAATATATATTGGGCAAGACCAGGATCTTATCTGTGTCTGCCTGGACAGTAAGATTAACAGACCCAACACACAATTATAAGTACTTACTGATTTGAAAAATAATCTTTATCCTTTCATCTTCATGTTTTATACATTTTTAACTCTATTCTATATTATGTTCGATACCTACTTTCTCTATAAAGCAGTATTTGAATTGAATTGCAATCATGTATGAAATGTTCTACACAAACAGGCTGCCTTCTCGCCTATTTGCTTCCTATCACGTTTTTCATTGTGTCTTAAATCATCTATGACCAAAAAAGGTTTGTTCTGTAATCACATCTGTCTTCCAGTCCTTTCCTCCCTCTTTGTGTCGTGGTGGCTCATCTGTAACAGGCTGGGTGAACAGCTGAGATTGTATTCCTGCTGTAAACAAGACTTTAAACACACAAACACATGCACATGCATATTCATGCACATTCATTCACCCACTTTGTTTTGTGATTGTGATCTTCAGAGCTCTGAATGAGCTCCCAAAGGAAATGTCAAAGGGCATGTTGAGTAATAAGTATTCATCACAGCAAATTACACTCAAACACACACACATTCTGGTCTATACCTGGATGTGCACATGCAACATGAAAAACACCATGTGACACTTGTTTATGGTCCTGCCATTCACTTCCATGCACCACCCCTCATCTTTGTCCTTCTCTCCATCCCGCAGCTGATCACGTTGATGAAGACAAATGCTGCTTTTCCCCCTCATCTCATGAAAAACAACCCCCCCAATATCCTTGACCCCTCTGTTTCCTGCCTGAAAGCGGATCACTCCCGCTCTCCTTGCCCTTTTGCTCCTGCACTCTTTTTACTTGTGTAAGAGTCATGTGACACAATGGCTAGGATACACAAAAGAGTATGGACACAAATGCTATTCTTCCAGGAATGTCAAAATAGATCAAGGGAAAAAATACAAAAGATGTAGTGCTTGTGTATAACCAAAATATAATGAAAAATGGGCTGGAATGTATTAATATTTATTGGCTACTTGGAAACCTAGGCACCTGTGTTGCCTCTCACACAAGAGTGTCTTTCATTTTCTATATTTATAACTCCCATGTTGTTTGCTATCCAGTTTATGCTTAAATTATTTAGGACCACTGCATGAATTTCTCATTTCACAGAAAAAAACACAATTGAGTGTATTGCTGGTTAGATGTTTACCAGCTGTGAACATCTTGGCAAACAAACAATGAACAAGACAAGGCAAGCAGAGCTCAGCTGGGCTGTGATGGATCCGGTGGGGAAACTTGTCAGAGAGTAATTGTGCCTCTTCTCACATAGGTTGCTGAAGATTCTTCCTCATGACTTTAAGTCAGTGAGATGGGGGAGAGTTGCTGTTTGCTTGGAATTTAGATTGTGTTCAATATGAGCCTTTTTTTCTTCTATGTAAAGGAACAAATTCAGTACACCTACTGCCAACTGTTTTAAAATGTAAATTCACAAAAGATTGTTTGATACACAGTGTATCAAGGCATCACATATATTAAAATAGACCCCCTATCAGAACATGTCACTCAATCAGAAGTAGCCTTAAATACACAAGAAAACTTGTTGTAATTTGTTTTGATATGTCATGTTGTGCAGTTGGCTGCCAAAACTGAAAAGGAACTAATAAAAGTCTTCATTTTTATACATATACTGTACATTACAATATTATGTCATACATTTGCATATACATTTCCTTATAGTTGCCTACCCCCGAGTGACAAGTTGTTATAATATCGAGACAGCTTTTCAACAATATAAAGAAAAGTCCTATTTTTTTTTGCCAGTTAGTTTTCTTCAAGATCAGTGTTCTTACTGGTGGTCCATTTTTTTGCAACCAGCATGTGCATGCATTGTCAATGCTTGTATACAATAACTGAATTCAGAAGACCATCTATTTAACCTTTAACAGGATACAGTTAGGTTTTCTAAATATAATAGATTACTTTCATCTTTTAAATCCTCCTGACACACTGAAAGTAATAGAACCTGTTATGAAACCGGCTGAGCTGAGTGGATGAAATTGGCTGAAAAGCACGGAAACAGTGACTCCCTCCAAAGCGTATATATTCATGTGCACATTCACCCATGGTGTTCCTGCCACAACATTTGCCACTCCACTCTACACAAATGTGATACTACAAACACTTTAGGAAGTCTTCTAAGCCCTTCATCCCACTTCTTATTGCCTCACTGGTTTGGTGCACTCAAGTTCTTCTCTGGAGCTTATTAGAAGCACCTTCCTGAAGAAGTGCTTATGTTTGTCCCCATGTCCCCATTAAAGACTAGACTCCACTGACTTGCGCCTGGCCTGCACGTACACATGACACTCTTGTCCCTTCTGAAGCCGCTGGCCCCAGACATGATGACATAACTGAGGCTTAGAACAGAAGTTACCCTTTTTGTCACTTTACAAATAATGTCATGTTGGGGTTTACTGGGGCTCAAACCTGAGCACCAGTTATATTTGTCTAATGTTGGGGTTTACTAGGGCTCAAACCTGAGCACCATTTATATTTGGCTCACAGTCCAAAGGTGTGTGAAGGAAGCTGTTAATGATCATTTTAAAAAAAGATTAATTATATTGAATAATATGACTGTATTTAATCTAAGTCACCTCTGGTCTCATTAAATTACTAAACTAATCTCAATAAATATTATTAAAGGTTGAAGGATTTTGGAGTTCTTTGCATAGAAGAGGTTGGCGTCATCCACTCTTGTGCAATAATATAAGACAACAAGTATAATTCCAAAATGTAAACAAAAAAAAACCTCTGCATAATATCAAATCTAAGCAATAGCTACATACAGTACTAGTGTAAGTGTCGGTGTACATGGAAGAGTGTGTGTGTAACAGATTGGGGTTTTAACATAGGCAAGATGGATGCCTGATTTCCCAAAATGAACACATGGCTTACAAACACAGGAGGCCGGAACAAAGATGGTGGACAGAGGGATGGTTGGTCTTTGTTCTGCCTGAAACACTTGTGTGGAGAAAAGCAGGAAAAGGCTAGAACATTTGTTTCCTGTTGTCGGTACAGTCCTTGCTAAGTCCATCTTGCATACGGGTCGCTGTTGTCATCTTTCCTGAACAAGCAATTCGGTGCCCATTTCCTTTGTTGGCTCCTGTTGCTTTCAAAGTAAGCTGACAGACCTTGGGTTGTGCTCTCTGGGGCTGACTTGTTACTGTACTTAACGATGTGTTAACTAACAAAGGGTTTTGTTGCCACAAAAAACTATAGAAATCCTGATGCATCCACGCATCCTTTTAGTATTTTATATTTTGCAGGCTGGACAAACACAAGATGGAATTTGTAACAACATATGTTTAGACCTGTCTCATAGCACATTAGAAGAATATTGCCAATGAAATGTTACACTGAAAAAGTAATGATAAACAACACTGTGTGTCAGCTTCTCCTTTCTTGGTCATTCATCGTGTTTCCCAGTCAGCTCAACTGAGGCTTCTGTCTGCTAGTTCAGCTGCTAGTTTCCAAGCTGGTTAATCCTGTCTGCCTTTTTTGTGCCATAAACCTTGGCCATTTTGCCAACTCTGCCTGACTCCAGAGATCATTCTGAAATGACAGACTTTAGTGTCACTTTCCTACCCTTCCATAATTGGTTGGCACACCACACTCAGACGTCAAACAACGCTAAAACAATTTGTACTGTACCAGAAGGCACTGCTTTATAAGATTGCCATTGAAACATTTACATAAAATTTAATTGCCTTCAAGTTTGCAAAGCAAGCAGTATGTCAGAAAAATGGCTTCACTGAACTTCCACTGCAGAGACAGAAGAACAACCGTCTCTGTGGCACTTCTGAGTAAACGGCAATGACAGCTCGTCTGAGAGTTTTCACAAAGCACTTAAAATGACAGTTATCATGGATTCAGTCATCTAATGAAACAAAAAATGATCTTTTGTATTGCCAAAAGCTTAATCTGACAGAAACCAGGGCTCATTTCTCAATACTGGTGATTTTCCTGCAGCTGTGACTGGGAAGACAAGCCTCACACTTAATGGTGCTACGATTTCTATTTCAGCAAGTCAGTGACCTGACACACACAGCCAAAGCAAAGATGACTTGGGGACAAGCTTAAGGATAAGCCTCATTAAAAATGCATGAGAGGACATGAGAAACATGGGAGAAGAACACAAGATGTAGGGATGGTTTTGTTTTAAGAGGAAAATATCAGACTGAATAAAACAAGATCATTTGTCATGCACTCTTGCCTCCACTTCAATACAACAAGCTTGAAGTAGGCATGTTTTATGAAACCACATTAGACAAATTGGTGTATTCATTCATTTGAGACGGAGCTATTGATTGTGGGACCATGTGAGGCTATAAAACACACCACAAGCAGTTCAACAATGGCCTATTGAATCTTTTTAGACACTGACTCATAGAGATGTATTTTCCTTTTTGAAATATGGTGATACTGGCATCAACAAAAATGGTAAGGGCATTAAAGTGATTTGAGGGCTGTGTAGTAGCTTGTTATAATTGTGGTAAAATCATAACCCAGTCGCCAAAATAAACGTTGGCCTTGTACTTTTGTACAAAACCACAGATGTGTTGAATCACAACGTTTTAACTGGGACGAGTTTTAAACACATGGTTGATTTTGTGTTGTTCACAGAAAGCTACTTTGGTTTTTTTAGGCAACAAAACTACATGGTTATGGTAAGGAAATAAATTGGGGTTTGGGTTAAAAAAACAAACACTTTCTTTCATAATTGCTAGACACGGTTTCAATAAAGATTTGAAGAAAAAATGCTGTGACGTTTGAACGTGATACAAATATGTATGGAAATTCATATACAGGTTAACTTCAAGATTAAAAGTTTTTCTACTTGACTTTATTACATTAAAGCAGTGTCTGGCACAAAACCATACATCATTATAACCAATTATTGGTGATCTGTCTGACACAAAATGTCCACATTTTTATTTCTTGTGTTTTTTCATTTTTAGCTCATTTCGTTCTTTTTTTTAAGTGTTATTAAGGATCCATGTTGTCTGATTGTTGACTTAAAACTTGAGAAAAATAACTTAAACTTTTAAAGGTTTTAAAGGGGACTCAAAGACCAGTCTCCTGGGTGAAAGTCCGGTGTCTGTCCAAGCACAGAAGGGGTGCAGAAAATGTTTCATATCTGTTGTTTTACAGAAACTTACAATGTCAACAGTACATTTTTTGTGGCAACTGAGCTGTAAAATCAATACAAATGCAAAAGCTACCCTAATGTGGCTTCTCAGTTGTTCTCTCTTCTCAGCTGTTTTTACTGTTCAGTTTCATTATTGTGTGCCCTGCTAATATGGCTCTGTGTTCAAGAGACAGTTTGCAGTTGATCTTCCATAAAGAGTTCAAATCTGTGACAAAGAGCTTTTAGTTAACCCTTTATCAGGCGAAGAACCGTATTTGGTAACTTCAGCAGATATCCAAAATAAAAAATAAAAATATTTCGAGAAAAAAGTTGCAAATTTACTAGATTAAAGTGGCAGATCTACTAGAAAAAAGTAGCAGATTTAAGAGATTTAAAGTGGCAAATCTGCGTGGAAAAAAGTCACAGATTTACGAGAAAAAAGCAACTTTTCACATTTATACATTCTGGCAGTATGAAATATCCTCCAATATTCTCTAGAGTTGAAATTTGGAATTTGCAAGTATTTCAATGAGTGCCCTATTAAGGGTTAAAAGCTGTTCAATGTGGTTATTTATCAGCATAAATGGGATCATAATTTCATAACTGAAATAAATCAAAATTGAATAATGATCAAACAAATTTTAAGCCTGTAGGCTGTTTTCACATTTTCTCGTGCTTTTTTTCTGCACGAATGAACACTGCTGCTTTTATTTAAACCTTTACATAAGACAAACATAAGTCAATTTCTGCTTTGCTTTCCCCCACTTTAACTTCCCAATCAGGATTAAAGGCCCTGGGAGAGAGGGGGAGGAGCCATCTGTTGCTGTTTCAAACAGCTGCTGTTCAGATGTGCACGCACACACACAAACTGCAGGCGTCGGCGCTCCAGATGGCATGGCTTCACGGCCAAACATGGAAAGTTTGGAAAGCCTACACAGAAAGAGACACGCGGGCTTACATA
The DNA here is from genome assembly GCF_030273125.1 of Centropristis striata. Classification (NCBI taxonomy): domain Eukaryota; kingdom Metazoa; phylum Chordata; class Actinopteri; order Perciformes; family Serranidae; genus Centropristis; species Centropristis striata. Next base: position 10,195,201 of record NC_081539.1, read on the forward strand.
TTCAGACAAATTTTATTAGAATGGACTTCGTCACGCCGGGAAAATGGCTGCTCCACTTTCATGGCCCTTCAGATTTAATTTACAGAGCGTTCCATTACTTTGCTCTAATTAAATGTGGGAAAGGAGGCAGAGCTGTTAGTGATGGAAGCAAGTTGGGAAAACGGTTATTAGCCAACCAATCTGGACTTGAAAGAGTAGGGAAACACAAACACGCTGTATTTTGTGTGGGATACACAGTGTATCTGGCAGTGTTTTAAAAAGTGATTAATATTTAATCGGACATGCTGTTAGCGAGGGATGTGCCCCCTTTGAGCGGTCGGGTGATGAATGAGTGCTGCAGGCAAAGGGAGAGCAAGACAAACACCAGGGCTTTGCCAAGACGACAGCAGGAGGCGGGGTACATCTATCACACCAAGGTTGCCACGACAACCTGTCGCCCGTTGTCACCAGGCGACCGCTTGGCGCTGCTCGCCTCAGATAGCCGTGGCCCTCGAGCAGCACACTGAACATCTAATCACCAAGTTAAACAAGGAAAAGAGGAAACAAAAGGGGGAAACTTTTGAATGGGGACAGAATAGTAACACCCACACACACTGTTTGTTTGTATGTGTGTGTATATTTGTGTGGAGGTGTGACATCTGGCCTCCAAAAGCTTTTAAACCCCTTCCTGTTTTTGTTTTTCAAGTCCCAACAACAAGATGAACCATGTGTGTACCCCTCACATGGCGCAGAAACAAAATTGCATTTCCATAATAATGTCTGCATGTGGATTGCATAATTGTTCCCAACGTACCTAATATCTCTGAGTAATTAATAGTAATTTTAATCTAAATGTGGTATGAAATTAGTTCATGGGGTTTTGTCTCTGGGCGACCCTGCTTCACAATGATAAGAAAACACCGCCCCACCTCTCTTTCTGTCTCTTTCTCTGCAGTTTTCTCTCACATGTCCTTGTTAGAACAGTTTGTCTGTTTCCTCAGGGAACAAGAAGAACCTTAAAGACTAAGCTAGAAAGAGAAAAGATCCTACTGTACGTCTACAGTAAGAAAAGCCTGCTCTCCCCCCCTCCCTCCACATACAGTAGAAGTGAAATACTTTGTAATAAGAAGAAATGCAAGATTCAATTAGCTGCATCAACTGCAGGAGAGACATTCTAGGTGTACCATTTTCAAAATAAACCAACAACAGTGTGATCAGAGCTCAGAGGTTTGCTTTTATTAGCCCCTTTCATACTACGTTTCTGAAAAAGTATAATAACGACCACAACAACCTCTGCCGACATTTCTCCTTAAGACATTTATACTGATTCCGCAACGGTGTAATATTGGCAACCATTCACACTGCAATCTGGCATTGTGGAATGAAGTGGGAGGAGAGCGTAGTGGCGTATTACAGAGCAACGGCAGTATGTGCACAATAAGCAACGGCAGCTCGCCTCATACAGTCTCTATAATTTAACGTCTCTGTTACTACGTCCAAAGGAGGTACAGAGCCGGGATCACTTTGTCCTTTATTCTGCTCCTGGGACGTTCAGACTGAAGGCAAAACATCAGAGGCATAAATATCAGAAACGGCAGTTTTTAGGATTTTGAAATTGAAATTTTTTAGGAAAATGAAATGGAAAGTGTTTGCATGCAAGTGTATAGTTGTAGTTTGAGCTGTGACTTTGGTGTAGCCATCATACTCCCAAAGAAAGGGCAGCAATGTGTAACATTGTTACAATTTTAACCTAAAGTTAATGTACACAATACATTAAAGGTTACTATAGTATACAATAATAATTTCACTATCATTTATGGCATTTTAACTAATTTCTAAGTTTCTGTATGTGAGCTGTATTTTATTATACAGAAGCAATTCAACAATGTCATAATGAATCTTTGTAAACACTGACTCAGAGATGTATTTTCCTATTTGAGGGTGATGCTGTGGTCAACAGAATCTGCTTTTTAGGCATTTGTAGTTATTGGTAAGGGCATTAAAATTACTTTCGGGCTGTTTAGTGGCTTGTTTTATTTGTGGTAAAAACCCAGTCGCCAAAATAAATGTTATCATTGTACTTTTCTGCAAACCACAGATGTTTTGAATTACCATTTTTCAGGCACACTTTTTAATCACATGGTTAATGTTGTGAATTCAAACAAAAGCTACTTGGCCACTTTTACAGGGGATTTCCACCGGGTGTGGAACAGCCCTGCCGTGGTCTTGCTCCGTCTTCTGCCCGGCGTCACTTCGCACCGGCCGCGGAACGGCAGCATAGCGAGCCAGCCGTATACACGTGAGATAACCAGAACATGCGATAATCCTGAACATACAGCAAGATCCCATGATAAACCGTGTATATAAAGTAAACAACAACAACCAACGGCTTACTTTGCTTCTCTGACGTGGAAGATCTGTTGATCTGACCATCTATCCTTAATTAAAAAAACAATATGTTATGTCATAAATGATTGCACGTTGTTCCACTTTAACAATCAGTCTCTGGTCGTCCGTGTCGCCAATCAGACCCTTTGATTGATTGATTGATTGATGATCTGGTGCCTCGGTCATAACATAATTTTGATGTGAAGTAATTTTAGGCTGCATGAACTGCATATTGTGTTTTATTTTGAAAGGGGGCGGAAGTGTATTACATTGATTCTGAGTCGGACTTCCTGTCTGGTGCGATCTGCTCTGTTGAGATTTACGAGGTTTAGCAGCAGCTCATGGAGAAAATAAAAATGCTACGGTATGCTCGCGCTGCAAAGCAGCTAGGACGTTGCTGAACCGATCCGCAGCGCGCCGGTGGAAATGCTCTCATTGATTAGAGTGGCAGCGATCAGCAATGGCGACCGCGGCGCAGCCATTCTGCGGCCGTAACGTGCCCGGTGGAAATCGGGCTTTAAGCAACAAAACTACGTAGTTAAGGTAAGGAAAGAAATTGGGGTTTGGGTTAAAAAAAAACACTGATGGGCGTAGTAGAGTCTGAATCCAGAGAGAGTTAAGTTAGGTGTACATTGTCATGCCGATGTGTTGAGAAACTGGAGAGCACTACCGAACAAGAAGTCAGAGTTACACCTTCTCATAACTAAAGCATGAAGTTGGCAGAGGACTGCAGCTGTTGCTGCTCTGTTGTGTCAACACAAGCTGTGTTCAAGCACTCTATAGAGTGGAGGACCTTCCTCTTCTGCCTCCTCAAACAAACAAACAAGTGGAGGACAACATGTGCAGCTCAGTGGTTACACGCGGCCTCTCAGAGAACTCACATGTGGTTTTCCTTGAGATGTTAAATGCTTCTTTTCATTCATGTTTAAGGATTATAACAAGGTCAAGGATCTCACTTTCAAGAAAACAAACCGTAGCCAACTCCTCAACCACGGGTTTGCAGGTTCCAAGTGTGAAATTTCATAGAATGAATTGAATAGTTTGAAGCTTCATTCATTAAGTTGACACTGGAACATTTGAAGGTTGTCAATGTTTTTTTTCCCAGTGTAAACCAAGCATTACTGTACAGCTGCAGATAAAGGGAGTGAGGCAGAATGCTGTTGCTACCTTGGCGACTTTCTTGATGGATTTAGAAAACTTTCCCACACTTAGCAACTTTATCTCTATAAAGCAACAAGCGACAAATTCGAACCAACAGGGAAAAAGTGAGAAACACAACTGTGATTAATTCCCGTGCATGCTGCTTTGAATAATCCGTCCATTGCAGTCAACAACATGGGGTTTCCTTCTCTTGTGCCATGCGTTGCGCAGTCAGGCAGTAAATCAACACAGCTGATCTGTGGTGACGTCACTGATATGCAAATGAGTGTATGACATAATTTGGAGACTTTAGGCAACTGCTGGAGCAAATTCTTACTACTTAAATTGGAAAAGTCTTAGCAACACTGAGGTGGAGGACGCACAGGATTATTCAGAAAACTCAGTAGATGCTTGGATGTAAAAAAAAAAAAAAAAAATTGAAAAAAAAAAATTCAGTAGAACCCTAGAAATTTCAACAGGAACAGCCAGGGTTCTTGCTGTCCAAGTTGTGCATCAGCTTTAACAATACTGCGGTGATGCCAAGCCTTAAAGCAGGCCACCCTCTCCCTGAGGAAACATCTGTCTTGCTCAAATTGAGCTTTAGTTGGTATCGCTTGCATCATTCTTTGAGTGTCAACAGGGAATAAGTGCGTGTTCTAGAAATTCCTTTGAAATCAGATGTGTTTTGTAGTGATCCGACTTTAAAGTTTCCTTGCTTTTATCTAAATGTTTACATTTTAACCCAGATATTTGCCTTGAGACACTTCGCCGGGAGTTTGAGGCACACACACATAAAGCTGCACATTGTATCATAGCAGTGTCTTGTGGCAACCTTGTCATCCGTTTATTGGACTTTTTTTCTGATCAGCTTTTGGTTGAAAAATAGATGAAATCTCTTGGAAATGAAAATCAAATATTTATCGATATAAAATAAGATTTTGGAGGGAGAAGCTCAGATGCAGCTTAAATTCAAAGACATTAATTTCACTGAAACAAATCCAAAGTTAAAAAGTGAATGACCCAAGATCTTGGAAAATCCAGGTCTCCCATGTCCTTGATCAAGAGCAAAAGCAAAGTCTGGAAGCTGGAAAAGTTGGCGACAGGAAGGGGACGAAGAACTAATAAGGGTATTGAATAATAAGGAAGGGAAGGTTTCCCTCAAATCCCCTTGTATTAATATTATGGCCTCTTCTTCAGTCTAATCCTGCAGATATAGAGCCTGTGTGAATCTGCTGACTCTCTGTTCCTCTGACCTCTTTTTACTGAATGTGAACGCAGATAGATCTACGTACAGTGATGATTCATGGGGCTTTCACGTCTTCATGAATGTAAAGTAATGCAGCAACAACAGAGTCAGTGTCAGTGGGGGTCCTTGGCCTTTGCTTTCATCAGGAAGATGAAGAAAAGTTTTCTTTTTCTCCACCTGTAGCTGAATCTCATTTAGTTTACTGCACAGTGTGAAGTCTGCAGAGGCACATGAGCACTGACGCATTTCCTGCTGAGGGCACCTTTGACCAAACAGTTCACTTCTTCAGTGGAATAACTGGACAAACTGGATAAATTTGCCAAGGTTGTTTCCATTGCCGTCATGAGCTCTTTTCGGGTTAAAAGAACAGTGTTCCCCATTGTGGGACTAAAATGGATTCCTAATCTTAATCTTGATGCAATGTTTTTCGTCCTAGAACTGAATGAAATACTGAATTTTCAATAACCTCAGGATGGGCGAAGGCCAACATGACAAGCAAAAGGTTTCCTAAACTAATAACGCAATCTTAAGGTGATGGAAAAAAATCAATACAGCATAGTATAGGGATATTTTGCGTGGCAATATAATATCTATTCATGGCCGCCAGGTATCGATATTTAACGTTCTGATAATATAAACTAGATAAACTAGAAGATCTAAGGAATCTATAGAATGTATAGGCACCATGTGCGTTAGGATATCATGTCAGTAAGTTGTTGAAATAATGCTGCAAAATTTAGGCTTTTTTATGTTTCATTCCAAAAAATTTCAGAGCAGTGAAGCTTAAAGTTGAGGAAAATTTGATAAAATGCTGCAGTTGTTGTCGTCCATACATGTTTGATATCAGTTCAGTTTGACTGAATACTTTGTTGGTCAGTCTGTAGGTTTGACTCTCATTGTGGAGAAATAAAAAGACTGAAGTGAGATGAATAGACTGAGAATTTTCTCTTATTTGACAAAACAATTCTTGATTTAATTTAATTTTGTGGACACAAAATTCAGTTAAACAGTTAAATCGCAAAATGTTTAAAATCGCAATAATATCATATCGGGGGTCAAGTATTGGGATAAAATCGCATCTTGGGGCCTCTACTGATTACCACCTCTACACTCTATCTCCTAACAGAGATTGGATGTTGGTTGCTTTTCTTTTCTAACCTTCCTAACTCAATATAAACAATGGATAACTAAGGGTTAAAAATAATAGGCAGCTAATGCACAATTCTTGACGTTACAACTGTACTGATGTCTGATGGTGCTGGATGGAAGATAACGAAGTTGGTCCTGTGCATTGCTCTGTTCTTAAACCTGTCGGCGGCCCATCTGATTTTGTTCCATTTTTTTCTCGATCCAAAATTGTAGGGGGCTACATTTTAAGGCTAGAAAAGATATCATAGGAAACTAGAAGATCTTGGTATCAAGAATCCATTTGTACCAACCATGCCATGATATCTTGTCTGCAAGGGAAAGAAATTACACAAAAACATGTGATTTTTTTAAAGCGACCCTCTGACCTCAAAATATGATAATATGACACAAGATTTATGGCTAAAACAAATTTGTATACATTGCTGAGCTGCATCTGCAGATTCTCAGCTTTCAGATGATGTACACCACTTCTATGTGTCATCTACTGTTGACCTGCTATCTCCCCCTAAAAATCAACCGCCCACATCCCCCAATTCTCTATAAAGGGGGCCGATCTCTAAGGGGTTTTAATGTAGTAAATATCCATTTGAGACCAACCAATCGTCCGCTTTGTTGCAGTAGCTGAATCCACCAATGGCAACATTGTCACAATACACACCTGTTTGTTTGCAGTCATTTGCACACCAGGCACTCACTCCCTACAGTACCTAATCAAGACTTAATTTGTACTACAACTGCGGTCGTAATTGAGACAAGTGCACCAAGACAGAGGCTACCATCTGTTGCGCCATCTTTGATTGAAAATTGAGCTCAAAGGGACTCACCCCTCCACCATGATAAGCAGGGATAAGCATCCACCTCATAACCACGCTGCAGTTTTTGGCCACTTTGGAACTTTATTTGTCTATCAAGAACTTCACTTTTTCTTTTTCTCTGACCAACTCACCACTTACATGTCCAGTGTGCTTCAATAAGACAAATACACCTATGAGGATCTGATGTTTTTTAGATTGATCATTTAAATTTGATAAATTTTGTTCTAAAAAAGTAATAGTTTTCATTCAAAGATTCGTAGTAGAAAGATTGCACATGGAGAATTTCAGGAAAACTATCATAGTGTAAAGAACACACCACCTTTTTTTTGTCTCTCAATTTGATTTCAGTATCACAATATACTGAATGGTAGCTCCTGTTTCATGATGGAGGTGCAACTGTGGATCTGATGCATTGAACTGACTGGTGCTTGTGCAGTAAATGTTATGTGTAAGTATTTTTGAATTGTTGACTCTAGACTGTACTAGCCTTGGCTATGCCCTTTTGATGCACTGTTATGCTTTTTTCCCCCCAGCAATACTGATCCTCTAGGACTTTGCCTAAAATTGCACCTGTTGAAGCTCGCTTAACATAAAACGTTTCTCTATCCGAGCCTTCAGGTTCCCACCAGTTATAAACACAAGATTTTTAGTGGAAGAGCTTTTTCTTTTAAACTACAGTGTAGAAATACTAAAGTCTTCTTATCTCACTATTTGTGAGCAAGAACAGCATTTTGTTAAAAAAAAATGTCATGACTACATTGCTTTTCTGATGGAAGTTATGTTGAAATAGTATATACTATTGTGAATTTAAAAAAAGTATTGATGTAACTTACATTTACAGCAAACAAATATTAAATCAGAAAACAAATTACTTGCATGATAAAAATGTCATACTACGATTTTTGTCAAAAATGGTCAAATTTTAAAATGCCTGAAGATGCTAAAATTACTTGATCATAGTCGATATAGTTGATACATATTAAAACATAGTTTGTCCCGAAAAGAAAGAAAAACACCATTATGGGATTTTATTTTAAAAAGGCCAAGTAATTATCATTTTAAAGTAACAGCCTGCTTCTCTTTGCATTTGAGGTGAGTTCAGGCCACTGCTTGTAAATCGAAGGTGTTAATAAATGTCTTGTGTGTAACTTAAACAGCTATTGACAGGACAGAGGTGTAAACGATGTGCAGTAATTAGTCTGACAGTGAGATCTATTGTTGGCCCTGACAGACGTGACGGACGTGCAGCTTGTTTTCTCCTGAACATGAGCAGCCACAAGAGGGAGTCCTGTGTGTGTGTGTGTGTGTGTGTGTGTGTGTGTGTGTGTGTGTGTGTGTGTGTGTGTGTGTGGCCATTGCAGGGGGTATGACTTTGTCAGCAGCTGGAGGCAGACTCACAGATATATATAGGAGTGATGATCATTTTCTCTGTCACACACACACACACACACACACACATAGATGAGACCACATGCCATCATTCACTTCTTCGTCCACTTGGATGGAGTTTGTCTCATGCTGTCTCCTCTTTGATTTCTTTCTATTTATTCCCTTTAGCCCTGCAGGAGTCCAAGCACGGAAGTAAAGCTGAAGGCTGTCGTATCTGTTCTTTTATATATGTTGTGTAATCTCTATTTCTCTCTTAAAATCCCACTCGCCACCAACATTTCACAGGCTTGGGCCATTCAATGTAATGACTATCATTAGTGACACAGAGTTATATTGGCCAAGGGAGTCACAGCAGCCTGGTTTAATTTCACTCAATTTGGCTCCTTGTGTCTTCTCACTGAGACTCTATGCTGCCCCTCAGTGTTCAGCAACATGTGTTAAGATTTGTGTTTAGAAAAAAACACATTTCTCATTCATCCACCCTTTTTAAATAAGATTACATCAGCAATTTTGGTTTTTGTTTTGCTTTTTGTTTGAAAAGATAATAAAAGTTAATTTAGTACCTTACCTGGCTGTAGCCTACCTTAAGGCAATAATTTGCACAATAATAAGCGGAATTGCTTGTTTGCTATTTCTTCTTGAGATGGGAATCTCATTTTTGATTTAGCATTGGTAAACATCTAGTTTACTGATGGTTTGAATTATGAATTTCTCCACCTCAGTACAAGTAGTCTCATATTGCTGCAACATTGAAGTATAATTTTTCAAAGTTTCCAGCCCTCTGCTGACCTTTTCTCAGTGCATCTAATTACATTATAACAGAACAAGATGCTGTAAGATTGTAAAAAAAAAAAAAAAAAAGAGAGATAATATGGGGAAAGCATATTTTAGCTTTATACAGAAATAGTCTGATTTAAAACAAACTGCATTGGCTTTTCTTCAATGTGAATAAAAATCCATATATACATATAAAAACATATTTGGGGAAATACCATACAATAGATGGAACAAAGATTACAACATTTTATCAGAAATAAAATTGTAAACAATTGTGAATTTGTGTGTTTTACTTTTTGGATTGACAGATAGTATAGTTAGTATTGAATAACAGCTAATTCTTGCCAAGAAAGTGAAACCGTTTTCTCTCATTATTCTTTATTATAAAGGGTTCATATTGTCCTTTAAGGTCACAATAGACTGACTTTTTCAATCAAATTTTCTCATTATTTTTTACCTTACTTTTTCCATTGAGTTTCATTGGACGGAACACTTTAATCTGCTGTAATAAAGCTGACTGAAAACAGGTTGGTTTGTCTGTGGTCACTTTCCTAATGCTGATGATATACTGCAGGCTCTTTTCAGATATAGCTTAATTTCATAAAGACGCAAGACCCTAAAGACACATACATTAGATACATTTAGTTACATCAGATAAAAGAGAGTAGAACACAGACAAGAACCAGAGCTGTGGACAGAAAAGAAACATCAATAATGTGCAGGCACAACTTCACTTGCAGTGGAAAGTTTGTCGGAGCAGATTGATGGTAACTCAGGGGCTTTCCTGTACACACTTAAACACAAACAGGACAGCAGTAAAAGTCAAGATGAAGAGGTTGAAACATTGCTGTGGAGACGGACGTCTGGAATACCTTGCTTAGTCTGCTGCCCCCGCGACCCGGCCCGGATCAGCGGAAGAAAATGGATGGATGGATAATTACAAGGCTGAGGTTCAGTCTGCAAGCATATTTATGTTTCGTGCAGGAGGATATCAGCAATGACTCCACTCTTTATGGTGCAGCCACACCTATCAACAAGCCGCTGACTAAGTCTTAGTGTCAACAAGTGGTGGAAGAAGTTCTCACACAGGCATCCAGATGCTTACTTTTACTTTTGTACTTTTATGTATGTACAAACGTATCGGAGCAACTGCTGTTTGTGTGAAAAAACTCAGATGCACGTGTCACTGGTGGGCAAAAGCATCATTATCAATATAGTTACTTGGAAGCTATATGGAACCATTATTTACAAGAGTTCACTGTAAAGTTTCACAGTGTACTGTAAATACTGAGTAATTGACTTAGTAGGTGTGCTCTAAATTTACAGAAATACAGTAATATACTGCAAATGTATTTCTAGTAATACACCGTTTCTAAAATACAGTATGAAACTATAAAAAAAGTTAATTACTGTAAGTTTACACTGAAAGTTTTACAGTGAAGAATTCACCAAATTATTGTTACCTGATCGACACTTCAGGGATCTACACAAGATCATTTTAAAGTTTATGAAAACTTGGATGCATTCAGGTAAGAACTTGGGTTTAGGTTGATTTAACTTGATAATTCCAATTGTTCCATATTGAATTTTAAGGGACTTCTACACTCAGCTTTTCAGTTTTTCCCTGTTTCTCTCTGCAGACTTTTCCTTCCTGTTGGTTCAACTTTTTAAGACACTGAAGAAAAGTTTTTCCCCAGTGTTACGTGCCAGAGGACCGTTTGTGTGTGTTTCTGCCTCTCCTCCTCCCCCCCCCCCTCCTTTCTGTGTCCTTCCAGGTGCTAACTAGCTGATTGGATCCACCTGGAAAGCTGATTTCCACCTGTGGAGCTGGCCAATCAGAGGAGGTGTGTTCAGCCTGAAAAAGGACCGTTCTGAGGATCACGGAGGCCATCTTGTTCTTGTGGTGTCTCTGTCTGTGAGACTTGTTTTTGGGTGCTTTGACATTTAAAATTCGTCTTGTTAGTGCTGTTTGTGGTGGTGAGGTTGGGACTAGGTAAGTTGGGGGTACCCTGTACATTTTGCATCACGTAGGTTATTCTCTGTTACTCCATTAGGTTATTGGTTGTGCCACCCCTGTATTGTTTTGAAAGCCTTTTTTGTAGATAAGTTAGTTAGGCCTTTTGTTTGGTTGTTTTTCTTCACAGCTAGTTTAGATAGGCCTTGTTTTGTTATATTTGTTTCAACTTTCTTTTGGCACAATCACTTGTCTCATCCTCCCCCACCTTAGTGTGTCTTTGTTTGTTTTTTGTAAAATAAATCATCATTGTTCATATCACCTTTGACTTTGTCTAATTTTCTGATTGTTGTGTTATTGTCTGCTGGCTGGGTTTAGTCAGTGGACGTAACACCCAGCTTCTAGAAGAGTTTTCAAACTTTTTATCTTCAGCTATTTAGAAAGTTATTTGCTGTCAGAATTGACTTTTCTGAGCATCTATATCTAATAGGTTGGCATTTCCAAGACTGCACAACCTTTAGCTCAGATAATGGAATAGAAAACTCACTTTCTAAAAACTTATCTTGATCTGTAACTTATTGTACTTCCTCTAAATCTCTTTTATAGTTTTTCTTAACTTAAACCTTCAAAATCCATTTGTAGCTGCACAATTTAATTATAAATCATATAGTATGGACATGCAGATGCTGCTATACCATTGCATAAAAGTAATCCTGTTTTTATATTAAAGCTGAGGTTATCTGAGTAAGCATTCAGTAGCTTGATCTAAATGAATACTGATAAATATATATATTTTATATTTCTAAATGCCATGCCTTTATTTGCAGTGGTCATAAAGAGCCGCTCCAACTAAGGTAAAACAAAGGAGCACCTCTGTTAACCCCTTCACCACATCTCTTGACTTTTTTGTTGTTCCAGTTACAAATCTGCTGGAAAGGATCCACACTGAAGCTGATAACTGTGGTGAAATCTTCTAAAGGATAAAGTCTGATGTTTTGTTTTATCTCTCGGATCAATAAAGATTAAGATAAGATTGTTGTGGCTGAGCTGAGTAAGATCCAGTGAATAAAATGCAAAAACAGCTTTCTAGAGCTTTTTATTAGAACATTCAAAATGAAAAAAACTTTACATAACCATCACTGACAAAAAGTAACAAACCAATCTTTAAAAAAAGCGTGAGATGCATAGATACAGAAGCAAAGCTGAGCACTGAGAAGTCATTACACATTCGAGTGGTTTAAGGAGCTGGAAACTGGAAAGCAATAGGCCAAAGCAACTGGTCTGAAGCAGCTTAAAGAGATGAAAACATTGCTGAACACCCTCGGCTTTCTGAGCGTGCTCCTACAGCTGGAAGCTACGTGTGGATGTACTCGCTCATTGGGTCCATAGGCTTCTCTCGTGTCCCATATCTGGTCCAGGTAGGACTTACTGAGCGCTGCATGAGGCGGTCAATGGCTAGGCTACAAGAACGCATGGGACTGTGTATTCATGTCCATCTGCATGCATGTGTGTGTGTGTGTGTGTGTGTGTGTTAGCATGTTTATTTCTTGCGGTAGTCGTCTGCGTAAGCTCTGTGATCATCCTGCTCGGGGAACGCGTCCCCGTAGCGCCTCAGTATGTCCTGGAGGCTGGGCATACCCTGTGAGAGTTGCTGGTAGCCCATGTGAGGCTCCTCCTGGCCGCTCTGGTAGGGCTCCGCCTCGTACTGCTCCTGTTCCTGCTGCTCCTGCTGCTGCTCCACCTCTGCTGCCCCCTGGCTGTGGTCCTCCTCAGCGTGATGCTCAGGCTGGGCCTCGGGCTCTGGCTCGTAGCGGCGCAGGCGGCAGTCGCGGTCGTACTCGGGGTCACAGTGTGGGTTGGATGGCTCCATGACTCCTTTACGGGTGCCGTCGGCATTCAGGTGAGGCTCGTACGCCTCGGCGGGGTAGGGCACGCGGCGGTGAACTCCAGAACGAGGCTGAGCGGGTTTCACAGGGTAGCATTCACGATCGTAGCCGATGTAGCAGTCGTAGCCCTCCTTGGTTTTACCAGGGGGGCCCAGAGGGTGGCGCTCCTCCTGGGCAGGCTCCTCATAAGTGGGGGCAGAAAAGGGGGACTGCTGCCTCTGGGTGGGTGGGCCGCGGCGATGCATAGCAGCTGCCGCCTCACGGATTGCAGAGAAAGGATCATTGGGGTTGGACTCTGGAGCAGCCTCCATGCGTGGAGCATATGGGTCACTGCCGTGAGCTTGGGCCATGAATCGGCGCAACATGGCATATGGGTCATTAGCTGGAGCAGGAGCTGGAGTGCTAGGCTGACGGTACATAGCATAGGGATCAGAAACTCTGTTAGCATTAGCATAAGCATCCCTAAACATGGCATAGGGGTCGCTGCTCTGCTCTGCAGCAGGAGGAGCACGAATAGCAGCAGCCTCCTCTTTCTCCTCTGTTTTGTATGACTGTGGGGGAGAAGCAAATCTGGTGGCAGTAAGAGGGTTGCAGCCTTCTTCAAAAAGAGGGTTGCAGGATCCAGGGCCAGCAGCGGCAGGGGGGTTAGGGGCACGGGGAGCCTGGAAGAACACATCATAGCATTAGTCAAGGTAATCAAGGCATAGATGCTAATGTAATAATAATTTAAGAAAACTTTCATTGTGATAAATCACGCATACCACAAGGGAGGCAGCGTAGGCACAGAGGGGATCCCGTGGATCACAGTTGGGGTACTGCAGGTAGAGACCAGAGGGGGCTTTCTGCACCAGTTTGGCTTTGCAGGCAGGATCTTTCTTAGGGTCACAGCCGAGGTGGGCGTAGGAAGGCACAGGTCCAGCAGAGGGTGCATACCCGTGGGCCGCCCTCAAGTGGTACTGCAGACACTCCACATCATCAGCGGAGCAGATACGCAGCAGCTCGGCCTTTTGCTCCTGAAGGATGAAGAATGGAAGCGTGATTCAGTCACTGAGCCTAGAGAAAGTACTTCATCTGGCAGTTTAAAAGCACTATGTGGCATTGTCACTCCACAGATTGAGCCAATACGGGAAGTAAAGTCCAAAACTTTCAAATCCTACACAATTGCTTTTACGTACGATTCTTTGCAGAATGTCATACTTGTTAAGAGGTTAAGTAAATCTCTTGACCTCCAATATACTAATGATACCTTAAATGTCTGGACTCATACCTTGGAAAGGAGAGGCACTGCAGATGGAGCGTAGTAGTAATACCCCGACTGTGGGTCCTTGGCTGGAGCAGCGCTGCGGACATACAGAGGAGCTGGGGCCTTCACTGGTGCGGGGGCAGGGGTGGCTGCCGGGAGCACCAGGGGCAGGTAGGGGCTCTTGCCCTGGACCAAAGCAGCGTACAAGCAGTACGGGTCCTTGGTGGGGTCACAGGTTTTCACAGGTGCAGGTTTGGGGGCCTCTGGCTTAGGTTTGGGCCTGGTGGTGGAGGAAGCCACGCAGTTAGGGTCATCAGAGTCGGCGCAGGACTTGTAGATATCCCCCAGGTGGCGCAAGTAGGCCTTGTAGGAGCGACGTCCCTCAGCGCGGTTCTTGTTCTGCAGGTAGGCAAGGTAGATGCGGTCCATCTCCTGAACCTGAGAGGAAAGAAGAAGACTTGTTACTCATGAATGTTTTTTCTGTAACCCCCATGCTGCACAAGAGACTGAAAAAGAATCTGGAGTCTCGGAAGTCAACCTGGCTCTTAGAACTGTGCATGCACCATACAGAAACAAGATTTTGGATCTCATTCCCCTTTTAATTCCTCGGAAAAAAAACAATTCATTTGAAAATCTAACATCACTACAGGAGCTTATTGTTGAGCTGTTTCGGGTGACATTTTGGGAAACCACTCTAAAGTATTTTTAAATATTCATTTGAGGCTTAAAGGCAAGGTGCAGGTGTTTCATTCAAGTGACCTGAGAGAAAACTAGACTTCTGCACCTCATTTTGGATCTATTTTTCGGCGATAGAAAATCTCGCCTGTGATGGAGACTTTGGCCAATCACAGGTCATTTCAGAGAGAGGGCATGCACCTCAATTCAGATGGTGAAAGCATGGTTGAATGGTGGAAAATCCTGCAGACAAAGTTACTATTCCAACAACTGTATGAAACTTGCACATAGGGCCGTGTTCGTCAGGTGGGAGGGGCTTAGGACAGAAAGAAAACTACCTACCCCAGCTTTAAGTTGGATTGTCACTTTTCTGTGTGTGTGTGTGTGTGTGTGTACTTACTGCCTCTGCATTGCCGTTGTCAGTGAAGTACTTGTACCAGCCCCAGAAATCAGAGTTCTGCTGGTACCAGCTGATGTTCCTGCGGTTGCGGATCAGCCTCCTGTGCAACTCTGCAGCCGCCGCCTTCTCCTGGATACTTTCTCCTGCTGAAGGCAGAAAAGGAAAAGAGAAGGCGTTGATGAGCCCCAGGTTTCTGCACTCACTTGGACATCAAGTTCAAGGACTTTCTAGTGACTTTTAAAGTTTATAATGAGATAGTCATGGCCTCCAACAGACAACTGCTACTATATGACATTCGTTATTGATCACGGGGTAAGTGTTAAGCGAGTTGAGGTGATGGATTTGGGTGTCACTCTCGATTCAGAAAGCACTTTCACTGACTCATTTTTCTACTTTCATGGTCTTTCAGCCTTGGCAAATTGGTGTTTGTTTCTAAAGAGCACACAGTGGCAATGTTTAAGTCATGCAGTCAATGCTAAGGTTAAAATTATCCCATATTTACCATCTCCTTTTGTCTTTTGCACAATCGGTCCAGCAGACAAGAATGCTGCAGAAAAAAGAGAGAAAAGCAAAAACAGATGTAACATCCAAAAGTTGCTGAAGTCAACATTAAGTCATGGAAAATGCTTACTCTTTCTATTCTGACCTTGAAAAGTGTCTGCATTACATACGTGAAGATATATGACAAAAAAAACCCTCAAACACTTACAGGCAGATATTTATTCATTAAACAGTGCAGGGGTAATTGGCTGTGCCTGCAGCGCCGGCGACTGTGGCTCTTTGTAGATTTTATAGGTGAGCCTGTAACATCAAACCCCATGCTGCGCTTTCAAAGAGCTGTGTGTGCACACGTATGTGTACGTATGTGCACTGTTTGACCCCCGTGCAGCTGAGGGAACAGCATATTCAGCTCTGCTCCGGGTTTCTTTCATCTCCACGGGGAAAAGGTGTTAATGCCTCACAGAAGGAGAGGAAGAGGAGGAGAAAGAGGAAGAACAAGAGGGCAGCAGATGACTGGTTTAAAAGAGAGATCCAGGGGGGATAATTTACGGTTGTGTGACGCATGACGGAAGAGAGGAAAAACATCAATCTCCTGTTTAAAAAAGAGTTCTGATACGCTTTGATGGGTAATCAGGAAGATGTGATGCACACAGTACGGCGCGGAAGGTCACATATGGAGGAAAACAAGCATAGATATGAATTTGAAGAGTTTAAAAATAGACAAATAGAGACGTGAAGGTGACCCGAGGTGATGGAGTGATGTGGAGGAGGAGGGTGGGCTAAATGATGCTGCCTCAGTGTATCCGCTGTATTGTTTTTTACGAGCCTATAAAAAAAACGGGCTGGCACATCTGGAAACAGCAGATCTTTAAGAGGGCAGAGGAGGTGGTGATGCTGACAGGTACTAATTTTTTACAGGAGCAAGAACGATGAAAGGAACCTCTCCTCCCCCTTTAAGCAGCACACAGTGCTATTTTAAAAAACATTTTTAAACGAAAGATGAGACTTGCCCCTTTGTAAATATGTCAATCATTCGGAGAGGAGAACTGGAAACAGGTGGTGCAGGAGCCACCTGTCTTCATGTTGAAACATTATAGATGATTTATGAACACTTACAGTGGATGTTAGGGAGCCACATTATGATAAATATGAAGCACAGATGAGTCACAATCACTCTTAGCATGTTTGGCATTGACTTGTGTCCATGAACTGGTGAAGGGCAGAAACCCTGTGCAGTATAACTAACCCTTAGCCTTGAGATGCAGATTGTGAAGCAGTTACAGTAAAATTGATTTATTAAGAGTTTTAAGATGCAAGGTAACAAAGCAAACACAGGCACAGTATGTAAGTCAAGAGATGAAGCATGGATGTTGGGTAAATAACTTTGTGGCTGACAACAACGAAAATCTATTTATTCAAGTTCTTTACCTTCAATATTTCCATTTTATGATACTTTATACTTATTTTCCGTTACATTTCCAAGGCAAATACTTAATATATGATTACAATTGAGCATTGCGATGTTATGTTCTGTGATGCTGTATCAACTCTCAAAAACACTGTATTCATTTTTAATTAATAGCTTACATGCATAGATTTATAATAGCAGTTAATTTTAGGTTGTGTTTAACAACTTCTAATTCCCAAAAGTATCATATGCATCAAATCTGACTTTTCTTTCTTTCTATTTCAATTCCTGCTACTTAATACTTCTATTCATTTACATTTCAGAAGTAAATCTTGTTCTTTTGACTTCACTACATTTCTCTGACATTAGTTACTTTTGACTAATTTTTGGTGTTGAGATCATTAACACAGTCATTTATTAAATTCTGATGTTTTATTATGGATTAAGTTACCTGGCAGAAAATAAAATAATCCTTTACCTCTACTTTCACGAGCTGCAAATCAGTGATTAATACACATTAATGCACCAATATTTACAGTTTAATAATATATGGTAAATTATTATTTTGAACTGGATCATTCTGCATAATGACTACTTTTAATACATATATAGTTAAGTCATTATTTAATTCAGGAGTTTTACTATTTCTACATGGTGGAATTGCTGAGATCTGAGTACTTTTTCCACCTCTGATCAGCACTCCTAAGAAAATGTGATTATGCTGTGAGTTATTTTAAGGTTTCCTGAACTCCCAAATCTTTACAGTGCAGCTGTGAAAAGGAGACTGATTCCAACATACATACTGTGGCATGAAAAGCTCTATCACGTCATGATCATCACTAACCAGTCAGTGATGTCAGGTGCAAACTCAGTGGATCTTTTCTTTCATTAGGCAACATTACAGAAGCTCATCATTCAGTGCCTGCAAAAATTAATTACCATCATTTGGTGATTGTATCAAATTATTGCTTTGTTGTTTGTAAGAAAAAGCTCCAAATTAGGACCAATTACTGCCGTGTGTCTGCGAACATTAACAGATAATAGCTGACTTTTTTTCATCAAAGCATCCCTGTAATAATCAGGACATGGTGAATGGTAATTTGAAATATTACTCACCTATTTATAATCCTGAATGGATGATTGGGTGGAGAATGAATAATCAGTAAAGCCTAAAACTTACTTCAGAAATGAGAACAACTTTGTGTTTTTGTTTAGTTTTCTGTTTGTGTTTAACGTAGTCAGTTAAGATAGTGTACTAAAGTATTTGGCTGTTTCCATTTCATGCCCATTTATACTTCTACTTCACTACATTTTACAGGGGAATATTGTACTTTTTACTCAACTACATGTATACAACAGCTTCCCAACTTGTTGCTTTTTAGATTAAGACACACAAGTTTATGAAAATATTTCATTGTTATAAATTAAATAAGAGCTGAAGCAGTTTAATCGTTGATCAACCGGAAATGTGGGATTTTACTGCTTTTCTCCGTTGTTATTTATTGTAAACGGAATATTTTTAGGTTTTAGGTTATTTTTGTTGATCTGAACTACTTCAAATCTCTCAGGGGCATTTTCTGCCATGTTTTAGACTCAATATTTTTAATCATTGAACATTACAATAAATGACTAAACAATCATTAGTTGCAGCCCTAGAATAAATCACCAAGCAGTATACAAAACACTCAAATTTAGCTCCATCTCTACAGAAGTACCTACAGAGGACTGTTTTCTGCCCTGGGTGCTTTTTTTCAGTTGATACTTTCAGCACATTTTGCATTTATAACATTGCATTTTTACTTTTACTAAGGTAAAAGATATGAGCACTTCCTCCACTGCTTGTGATGTCACAGCAGATGGTTTTATTTCACCACATATACCACAGTAATGATCTAGATGGCAGGGTTTTCCCAACCATTATATGGCTTATAGGCTCAAGCTTAGCTGAATGATTATAAAATGAATGTGGAGAGAATCACAACAAGCTAAATTACTTTTACAAGTTGGTCCCCAGTGGCTTTCTTACTTTTGTTTAAGCTTTTTGGGTGTTTTTATGCACTACAGTAACTTTTCCAACTTTTTCTACATATATGTGGCAATAATAATGGTCCAAAATGATGAGAAATTGCATATTTGTTGTGGAAAACATACACATTTTCCAAATAAATGCACCTAAGTCTTCCACACACCTACATAAAAACACTGAGATGGGGGCAGATATGTCACAGCTCGACTCTGTGATCTCTGATCATCACTGTGTACTCACCTGGCAGCAGCACAACAGCCAGCAGGGTGGCGATGAAGACACCGGAGAAACTGGTTCTCCTCCTCACAGCCATGACTTCACCTCCTCTCCTGTAAAAGACACCAACAGTGATGCTTTACTCCCCCAAAAAAACTTCACAATCCACCACTTTCATCATGTCAGTGCTTTAAAATCAGATGTTTGTAGCGTCTTTTGGGTTGACATCAACTTTTTTGTCACCAATGTAAAACAAAAAACATTTTCTATAGATGCCAGGGTCATTTTCATCCACTTGTCAAGCTGTTTTTACCCAAATAGCTGCATTTTTACACAGATCTTCAGACCAAGGGCTCAAAAAGATCTTCAGTGCCTCCAATAGTGCAGAGAATCTTACAAACCTTATGATTCACTGGCTTAAGGTGTTAAATTTCCAATCCATTCAGAATCTAACACTCCAGATCTGTGCTAGTTTTCACCTGGAGAGCTGCTGAAGTGACCCCTGCAGCTTGGAAGTGAACTCTGATTTGAAGGCTTTAAACAAACATGTTGTTACAAAGTCTCCCGGCCAGGGCCAAGCTACTGGTTTTGCCATCGTAAAAACAGAACCAGGTGTTGCTGAGTAGTCAAACTTGACTTCAACCTGAACTTGAATCCCTCGTTAGATGCACCTTAAAGAATCACAAGTGTTTGTTTTTGAGTCTCTTACCTGTGGTTATCGTATCAGCGCGTCTGTCTGTGGATCCAGATGTGGACTGAAATGAAGCGGACAGACCAGGTGACTCAGTCCACCTGGGCTCAAACACAACGCGTGTGTGTTTGTGTGTGTGTGTGTGTGTGGGGGTGATAGAGGTTCCTGGTGCACCCTTGTCCCTGTGGCCCTTCTGACAGACTGCCCTGACGAGGAAATCTGCCAAGGTTTTAAACCGAGCCCGTTCATTAACGCTCGCACAGGAAAAACGCACGCTGGGACCACCTGAGGGGGTCAAGGGCCGCCTCGCGTGGGCACCTGATTGGTTGGGGCTTTCAGCCAATTGGAGGCACCGTAATTAAAGACAGGAAAAGAGAAAAGGTGGGAGGGCTTGAGGCAGAGATGGAGACGTGGAGCGATGAGAAGTTGTCTCAAAGGGGGTTTTTGAATTTGTTTATTCACGATGAGTCGAATTTGTTTATTCACTATGAGTCGTTTTTAAGATTATAGATCACACTCTGGGTCTTCTTTTTGTTTGCTTTTGGATGCAACAGCCACTCCCAAGCAAGAAAAGCAAAAAAAAAGCAACAGAAGAAAAGAGAGAAAACATCAGGAAATAATGAAGGGGAGCCGAGGTGCCACATAAGCACTTCTCAGAGACCCTCAATGAGGGCCAAACCACAGCTTCTGTCTAAACCTGAACACACACACATGCAGGGACAGCTGGTCTACACATGAGGAATTTGTTAATCTACAGTTTCCTCCTCAGTTTAACTGTGTTCAGGCATGCCAGCCTTGTAACACACACACACACACACACACATATATATACACTGCGGCTTTTAGTGGCTCTCTGAGAAAAAAAAAAGCCATATAGCTTGCTTGATGTGTGATGCAATATCAGCACATCTGATTGCATTAGTGTGTAATTTCTTTATAACACGGAGACGTTTGTGTCCAGGCCGGCTTCTCTGGAGCTTTTATTAAGTTTATAGAGAAGTCGGGGATCTGCTTTTTCACAGCAAAAGTGATTTAACCTCAAATAAATCATGTTTGTTGAGGACAAGATTAGGTTTTAAGCTTTGATCTTAGTTTAATTTAGAGAGAGAATACATTTTTTCTGTTATTAGTTTGGCAGTGTATTGGATTTTGAAAGCCATGTGAACATTGGCTCTAATGTAAGACACAGAGGCTCAAGTTCTTTATTTTATGTACATTGAGACACAGTGTTAAAGTGCAGTACTTTCTGTGATACTGGGGCTGTTTTTTTAAATACTTTGGGCTCTGTCCCTTGATTGCAATTGAGGGAAATCTTCATTTTTTTCTAATCTTAAAGCCCCTGAAAAAACCTTGTGTTTTACTGTGACTGCTGCAACATTCAGCATACATCTATATTCGTCATGCCTGTTTTTTTTTTAATGTTTTCAGTTTGGTTTGTTTGTCCGTCTGACAGCAAGATTACAGTTAAAAGAAGCTGCAGTCCATGGACAAGTTTTGCTGTAATCACCTGCCCTGAACATTCCTCTTCCTCTCTCTGTGGTAATGTTATGCAAATACATTAAACTAAACTTATCTTTAAGCCTACACATGCAGATGGTTTATGTAAGCCATCATCTCCTCAGGGAAAGTCAGAATTGAATACATTAAAAATGTAATTTGCACTGCAAAGTTCATGTAACAGTCATTACAAACAGTCGAAGGCACATAAGAAGTTTTCCTAATCTGAAAGTCAAATCACGGCTTTTCCATTTCCACTACCTGTAGAGTAGTGACACTTCCACAGCTTCCAGCCTGTGGGCTAAATGTGGCCTGGGATAAGGTGTCGTGGCCAACGGACTGTTTTCTAATTTACGAAGAAAAATCAATAGGTACACACTGGGTTCTATTGTGCTTTGAATGCAAATAAGGTGCATAAAAAAGCATAAAACATTTTATAACAAAAATAATGGCCAGAGGAGCCTCAAATGTCCTCAAATCCTAAAAACGTCCCTGTATACACCTAACAAAAGGTTGAAAAGACCCAATTACAAATACTTCTGCGATTACATTCATACAACAGCTGTCCCAACTAGTTGCTTTTCAGATTAAGACACAACAGTTAATTTGATTTATCAATAAGTCAAGAAACAAAAAATGAATCTGCAGTGACATTTTACTGCTTTTCGGTTTTTATTTTATTGTAAACTGAATATTTTTGGTTTTGGTTGGACAAAGCAAAGCATCTGAACTCCTTGGACTCTCTCAGGGCCATTTTCCTTAATTTAATGTTCTTTCATTTTCAATAATTGAACATAATAGATGATTAATCATTTTGTTTGGAGCCCTTTCTCCTTTTGTGGTAGCACAATTTCTTTATTTAGATCTGTGCACTTTGCTCATTTTATTTGCATATACACAATGTGCTCTTATGAATGCAAATGAGGTGCATAAACAAAGTATCAAAATAGACCTTTTATAACAGAAAAAAGGCCATTGGAGCCCTGAGTGTCCTCAAATCCTAAAAATATCCCTGTGCTGTGAGTAAATACATCTTTTGGCAAAGTAAGAGTGAATAAGCAGCAACTATCGAAAGGTTGAAAAAGCCAATTAAATGAAAAATTAAAAGCAGAATTTGTTTTCTGCAGATGTAATTGGATCATTTTTATCCCATAAATGTTTATTTCACACTAAAAGTGCTTAAATATGCTATTAATTCCAGTAGGAGTAGTTTTATGTTTATGGTTTGTTTGTTTGTTTATGAATCATTCCAGGCTATGTTTAATGCTAAATATATAATGAATATATTTATTTGTTGTATATGCCTTGTATCAATACATTTGCAAAGTTAATTTAGTCTTTTCATAAGTCAGATAATTTTAAAATAAATGATTGTAAATAAAGATGTGTTTCGGAGCTTTCAATGCCAATTTCTTTTATTTAATAATTAATAGTTCTTTAACTGGCCTCTGACTCTCCCTGATGAAGAGGCTACACCTGAATGCTTTATTTGCTCAGTATTTTTTTTTAGCATTTCCACATTTTTGCAGCCTCTTTCCTGTCCCATCGAGCCCCAACTGAACATTTAGTGGTCATGTTAACACTGTATCTCGTATGTAATTAAGTTTGCTAACAGGTGTTTCGCAGAGCCCGCAAACCTACAATCCAGCCAGGAGCAGATTCGAACACGAACACACCAAAACCATACTCATAATTTTCTCTAAAGCTGGAATGTAAGGGATTCTCAGAATTCACAGACACCTGGTTCACCACAACAGCTTTTTTGTAAAAACAAAAAGACTTTATTTCAGTGCGGTGGTGACATGTAGGAGGAGGGGGGCTGTACAAATAAGAGAGAGCCTGTTGTCAGAAAAAGACAGTTTTCATGATTTCTTCTTTTCTTATGTACACGTTCACAGCAGCACACAGGTGTTGATGCTGTCATCACTGCAGGTCGTCGTCATCGAACAGATCCTCAAAGTCTGGAGGCGGAAAAGAGAGCAGAGAGATGGAAGGAGAAGAGAGACAAGAAGACGAGAACAGGGTTAGAATTAGTCCAGCTGTTTCCCAGAACTCCTACATTCTCAGCTAATTAGGCTATACATCATGTTCTTCTTTTTCATTTTCGATTCTACCTTCTAAGTTTAAAAGCTAAAACTTCTCATAAGCAGTTTGGAGGACACTTCTATCCACAGTGTCTTTTACTTCTATTTAAAATGTGGCAAAGCACATAGAAGCTACAACTACATCTGCAAACATTAACATTTTCTTATAAAGGCAGATATCTGAGGACCCAAGCTGATCATGAGACAAAATTAATAATAATAATACTCATAAAAAAACAAAACAAAAACGGAACAAGAGCCTGTATACTTTTTCCTCTAGCAGCACAATTTCTAAATCTGGACATTTTCTTTGCATGTCCAAACAATTAAACTTAATTTACAAACTTGATCTACAGAAAAAAAATAACATCAGCTATTATCTATTAAGTAGGGGTGGGCGATATGGGCAACATAAAAAAAAATCTCAATTTTTTTTTTCTTTTTCCGACAACGATAATCTGACGATATCCTTTAAAATGTGATTTCTTTACCCAAAAAAAAGCTGTTAAAATTCTTCTTGCTTACAGGACATCTATGGATGGACACAATGTTTCAGAGCAACAGCTCGTTTATTTTCCTTAAACTTAAGCATTCAAGACACTCCCAGATAAACTTCAATGTAGTGTCATTAAATGGGTAAACATTTGTTCTTTTTGAGATACTATAAATACTCGATAATGTAAAGTTGCATACCGTCAAATGATTGTAGCAATATTATCGTAGACGATATATATCGCCCACCTCTACTATTAAGTACTTAAAAGTTTCTTTATGACAATGTGTTAAAATGTTGAATATATGTGTTAAAATGTTGAATACATCATCAGACTCTTCTTCAAGCATTTAAGTGAGCATGCACATCCTTGTAAGAAGAGCCGGAGGTGTGGTCTTATTTCATATGGTGCAGAATCACAGATCTTAAATTTGCCTTGAGGGGATTTGAGCTGTCTGCTGCTGTCCTAAACTCTACAGGCAGTATGCAATCATTTATATAAACTGTTTAGTATAATTGTATATATTTACACATTTGCCAGAATGTCCATAGGCTGAAACTGATTCAGCGCACCAGGCTCGAGAAACTTTTTCTTTCATGTCTCTGTGGTTTCCAGGAACAGGACATTCCTGTTTTGCCTAATAAGGGCCAGGCGAAGAGTCCAACAGCTTGCCCCTTGGCTACCCATAACCCCTTGCAGCTTTTAACACAAGCCTCTGCAGCACCACAGCAGAGACTGGGAGTCTTCTTTGAGAATGGGGCTTCAATGAAGCTTCATTAACATTATATTCATTCAGTTGATAAAGATTAGGCTTCACTGATATAATTAGTATCATACTAGTTTGAGAATTAGATTCCAGGAGTGTTTCTGACTCCAAACATTTCCAATAACTGCAGAGAATTTACTGAACAAGGATGGACGTAATCATTTCCAAAATACACAAAACTCTTCATCCAACAAAATATTCTGTTTTAATCAATATTTGTTGCTGTTTAGCCTTTCAAAAACATTTTCACTGCAGTCAAAAAACTGTTTGCTCTCTTGCTCCACGCACCTGTATTAACGGGGCGGTCTTGCACCATAAATCTACATTTATATGACAACAGAAACAGCAAATGTATTTAGGCTCAAACACTATTTTTGTTACTTAAGTTCTTACAAAAAAAGATAGCATTGTGTTCCATCAAGACGTCATCACTTAAAGACCAACAAGGACTTTAGAAAGATGTAAAACAAATCGCCAGTTCTGAAGCATTTTAAGATTCCTGATTATGAGCCCCAAACAAGCACAGTGCATAATCCATCACACTACTATAATTTTTTAACCATTATCTAATTAGTCTGCTGCCTACATTTGTTTATGCTGCTGAAATTTACCAGTTATATCACTTGTAAACAAAAATCCAGAGCTTCACTCGAAAACCTCAACAGAAGCTTTTTTTTAAACTAAATGACATCCAGTAAAGTCTTAATTTAGATACCCCTTTCTCACAGCACAATTTAAAAATATTTCCCATGTTTCCCACTGTTCAGATGACCTTTAGACACGGCTGAACATTGTACTGTCATGTCCACATGAAAGCAGAGAAACCTTAACCTGAGCTTACAGAGGCTGATTAAATGGGATTGTTGGTATCAAACAATGGTTTTATATTCTCAACCCAGTCTCTATCATCAGACAGAACTTTTTAACATGTCTTGCTTTTCCATTCGTCGCTGTTAAATCCTGCTTCGGGCTCAGGCTTTAGAGTCCCATTAGTGCTCTGTCTGCGGTCACTGAAAGAGCATTACAGGAAATTACAAGCTATTAAGTTGCATTATTTTGGACAGTGTGTCAATCTAACCATGCGTACCAGCTGTGTCTATTTCTGACTAAAACATGGCATTACAGTGCATTATTATCATGAAGGGCCCTTATGGGTCACGCTGTGAGCTGGGATGTGCCATACATGAGAATTCACTTAATGGCAGTTTTAGTAGTGTTAAAAACACAAGTGTGTGTATGAGTGTGTGTGTGTTTTACAACAGCTGACTGGCGAGGTGTCCCGCTGTGGATCAGTCTAACAGCAGCTATAAAACTCACTCCTCCTCTTAGCTTCTCTTTTTCCTCTTTTTTATTTTCTTTCATTCCCTCCTTTTTAACAATCAGCTCTTTTCTTTCTAGGTCATGTGCTGCTGAGCCAAACTTGTTTTGCCTGCAGCCTACGCTGCAAGACGGAAAACAGATTAGCTTGGTGCTTTTTGTGCGTCCTCTGTGTGTGTTCATGTGTGTGAAACTGGTGTTTACAGGGGAACAGCAGGATTTTTGAGGGCTAATTTGAGAAGACAATGTGGTTGGGGCAAGAAACAGGATAATGTGTTTACACTCAAACTCCAGTTTCATGCAGCTTGTCAACAATCTTGTTTCTCCCCCTTACATATTCATATTACTGAAAAAATACTGGAATATTTTAAGTGCGGTCCCATAGGAAACTCTCCCAGTGATATGATGCTTCCCTTTAAAAGATTTTTTACTTTACTGCCTACATGTGTTTGAGCCATTAGGTCAAAGTGTTTAAAAACACTTCACAAATGATCAAGTTTCTCTGTGTGTTAACAAGCTTTCTGTTTAATCTTTTGATCGTTTAACGAGAACTGGGTTTCTCATATAATTGTTGCAAATATCATACAACTCCCAAAAAACAAGAATAACTTAAATGCATGTAAACAGAGCCATCCATGTCTAGCCAGGCGCAATTTTACAAACAAATAAGCAATAAAGCACAAGGACAGATGGAAACAAATCAGAATGATTTGCTTGTGTTAGAAAAATAGTCTTAGTAACTATGTTTATCTGTTCTGTACAAAAGACTTTTATTACATGTGTCTGGAGGGGGGTCCCTCCTCTGTTGCGCTCCCTTAAATTTCTGCTTTTTTCCCCCCTCCTTGTTAAAGGTTTTATTAGAAGTTTTTCCTTGTTCGCTGTGAGGGTCAAAGGACAGAGGGTGTTGTACCCTGTTCAGTCTGTAAAGCCCTTTGAAGCAATTCTTTGCTTTGTGATTCTGGGCTATATAAATTAAATTAAATTAGGGCTACATTGGAGATGAATTGGGGTGTACTGGTTAGCACTTTTGCCTCACAGAAAGAGGGCCGCAGGTTGGAATCAAAGTCTGCAAATTCTTCACGTGTCAGCGTGGGTTCTCTACAGGTCCTCCAGCTTCCTTCCACACTCAAAATCGTGACTCTAAATTGCACGTAGTAGTGAATTAGAGTGTGAATGGTTGTCGATCACTATGTGTTGGCTTTTGGTTAAGGAGAATGAATGAATGACAAGCAAGAGGACAGATGGAAACAGCCCTGGAGGGGTTTTACTTCTTCACCTCTCATTTCTCACACAATTTCATCAGATATGATCCTTAAAAGCAAAGTATATTACTGCCTGTTTTGTTGCTTCATCCCATATGGCTTTCATCAATTTAGTTTTGGTCGAGACACAAATGGAAAGAATTTAAGATTACTTTTAAGACTGGAATAAAAGTAAGATAAAAGAAGATCTCTGTTTAATTTCCTCCAAATCAAAATTACTTTATTTATCCCTGAGGGGAAATTCAGTTAGTCTGGTAACTCTGGAAGAATGAGACAGCCTGCTGGCTGTAGGAGCGAAGGATCTTTTGTATCTCTCCGTCCTGCAACTGAGGAGCCGTCCACTGCTGTTTTTTTTGGTTTTGTGTATCGGATGATCCGGGTATTTCAAGATGGCCTTCTTCTCATTTCATGCAATCTTTCTTACATATTGTACATATATCTTCCTAAGTGTCTGCAGATTTGATCATCTGTGGCTTACCATTAAAAAAATCAGAGTGCACTGCTTTTTCATTGGCTGCCAGGTCCATCAGCAGGCCGCTGCTGCCTCCTGCCTGTTAACACACAGCAGTACAGACAGTTTAATGACTTTAGCAGAACACACACAGACACTCAAACACACACAATGATACATTCAATTTAAACAATAGGGATAGAGAAGCTACTTCAGGGCAGTGTGCATCCATAACATTGTACTTTATAATAATTTAATAACGTTATAATAAAGCGAACACTGTGTATTATGGAGGGTAATACATATTTTGCCTACACGTCCAGCCTTGTACGACAGGTAAGGTACCTTAATATGTTTGTTTTTGTCGTGTCTATCATTGTGGATATTATTTACCCCAAAATGCTGCAAATCGACTGTGTCTGAAAGCGTTATTCTTATAACAACACTATCGCTGCAAAGCTACTTAGCATTCGCCTGTGTTTTTAACGTTTCTTTCGCCATTTCCGGACCAACTTTGTTAAAAACCCACCTCGTCCAGATCCACATACGGTCCGGCTCCTTCAGGAAACATCTCATCCACTGCGGGTTTCATTGTGTTTTACTATCAGTTCAGCAGACGTTGTGGTTAAAGAGATGTTGTAGCGTTTAATTTGTGGCTAGCTAGGCTAGCGTTTCCGGTGCACGTAAACAAAACAAACGCGTGTAACACTAAATTGTGCTCGGATGTCTCTTAACAGTTCGTTTCAATAGTTCCGCTCTTCACTGTGACAGCAACATAGACTGTAAAGGATTTTTTTAGCATAATTAACCATATGAATTTACCATGGGACTGTTTTACCATGTTAGTGGTGGAGGAAGAATTCAGATATACTGTTTAATAGCGCTGTGGGGGATTATCATTTTACATGTTAACCGATACGACCTGACACATCTACTGAGAAACAACCCGCGGATTTTCCTAATGTAAAAAGTTTGTTTTAATCATACCTGAGTAGAAGTTATTAATAAGCAAAAAATATATAATTATGTGCCAGTATCAATCCAACATCTAAGGTATGAATACTAACCTAATTAGCTACATATCACTCAGCTCATAATAAAGTTTAATAAGTATAAGTGTAAGTTAAGTTTAAGTGTAAGTATCCGTAAACGTTATGTTTAAAAGTTCGACATCTGGTGTACAGTGTTTTAATATTCAAATGCCTGCTTTGATTATGATATTAAATAAAAAAGATAAAGTCTGGGGTTCTGCGCCGTCAAATTTTACGTTACCCAATATTTCAGTCTGAGTCTTAATCTTTTATACAGTCTATGATCAAAAGGAGTAAAAGGAGTATCAAAAGAACTAAGTACTAATTCTGCAGTAAAATGTCCCTTTATAACTTGTTTATTATTACATATTACATTATTAGATTGTAAATGGCCCTACTGAATCATCGATGTCTACTGTAGAGAGCATTTTATTGTCATAAAGTTTAGAAACCACTTGTTTAACAACAAAAGTTCAATATTTCACTCTGGAATTTTGTGGAACAGTACAAAATAGCTTAAAATGGAAGTATAGTACTTAAGTACAATTATGAGCTACTTTAATTGAATTTGAGAAAATAACTTTTTTCTGTCCCATATTAACTCCTTATATAAGTCTAAACTCTTCTGTGCTGTCACAGAGGATTTCTGGTCCATTCTATATGTAATAATGATTAAATTGGTGAAAAATAAAATATAAATAAATTGACATACAATGCAATATCAACTTGGGTTTTATCAGTGGTATTACTGTTTTATTACCAAAGAGTATTAACAAGATGATAATAGGTTGTATTGTATGTATTCTACTCTATTAAATGCTATTACCAACAAAATAAATATAAAAAATATTGCATTTACATTTACATTTAGTCATTTAGCAGACGCTTTTATCCAAGGCAGCTTACAGGAAGAAGAAAAAAAAGCAAACAATCAAGGTATAGTGCAGGTATAAGTTTTGTTGTGAATTTTAACTGGATTGTTGGGGATGCAGTGAAGTCACATGTATTTACTTCAAAAATACCAGGATTCTTTTAAGAGTTCATTTAAAAATATATATCAGAGAAAACAAGACAAGTTTTTAAATATAATTTCTAAACATTGAGAAGAATTAAAAAAAAAAATTTTAAGAAAAGAAAATTAGGTTATTTCATAGACACTCAGTACATATTTGGAAAATGTTTTATTTGTTTTTGGCACATTATATGAAGATATAATACATCTCTACAAAGGGCTACAAACTCTACATTTGTATTCTATATGTATGGCTATTCTACAAACAGTGATATATTGGGAAAATAAGAAACTCTAGTATTCACTTAATTTAATTTCTTGCATGTTAGATTTACTCTATATTATTTTTCCTTATTCCCTCATAATCTGTCCTTTCTATCAATATCAGAATATCTTTATAATTCCTTCCAGATGCCTCTCAGTGTTCGTGTCCCGCGTTGGTTTCGTATCCCAGGGTGTCTCCGAGGTGCTGGTGGGCGTAGAAGGCCCGGGCCAGCTCGTTGATGTGGTTGTAGGCGCCGATGGATCGGAAATACTCGATGTAGTTCCAGAAGTCAGAGGTGGAGTAGGGCCAGTAGGGAACAGCTGGTGGTTCATCATACGGCACTGAAGACACACAGCAGGTCAGAGAACTTAAAGGATAAAAACACTCTCACCATATACTGTTATATGTCACATTACAGTTGTTTCGGTTCATTTAGTTCAGTCAGAATATTAAAATCAGAATCAGATTTATTGCCAAGAAGGTTTTCACATACTAGGAATTTGCCTTTGTGTATTGGTGCAGTAAATATAATTTTATTATTATTATTATTATTATTATTATTAGTTTATAAAAATGAGTTTTAAAAAGCAGGTACCATAAAAGTCAAGAAATATAAAGATAAGATTATTTAAAATAATATATACAATACATTTTTTAAATTATTTTTATGAAATAAATATAAATAAAAATATAACAAAAATATTTAATATTATTTAATAGAAATATGAAGTGAAAATGTGACGTTTTACTTAAATCTGTGCAATATATCTCTTTTAAAATTAAAGAGCTGAACAGTTATTTGCAAACTATTAATCAGAGGCAAAGTTCACATGTGAAAATGTACACAATGTACAGAGATAAAGGTGCTAAATGTTAAAGTAAAGAAAAATTCCTAGAATGCCTTCACACAACCTTCAGTAAGCTTCAATCGGTGAATAGAGATGAAGAGCAAGTTCTTCCACTAAAGAAAACGTGAGCCACACCTCACATGCCACGTGTGTTGGGATCAGTTGTGGAAACTAAGTAGTTCCTTGAGTGTCTCCACTTTGTGCTACTTCATACCTTTACTCCACAACAATGTGGATGCCAATATTGTACTTTTTATTCAACTACATTTACAACATGAGCTGCTTTGCATATTCATGTTTTTTTAAATCCAAAATGTAATTCAAGTTCTTCAAATTCAAACTTTGATGTGTTATTATGGATTCATTAATATTAAGATTAATTACTTTTTTAATCCCACAATGGGGAAATTCAACCTCTGAATTTTACCCATCCTTTTTTTTTTTACACACAAGTGAACACTACATGCAAGGAGCAGTGTATATATAGTAATCATGCATGTTATTTTAAAATGTAATATCCTGCATAATGAGTAATTTTACTGTCTGTACTTTAAGTATATTGTGATGCTAAAACTATACCTTGTACTTTAACTCAAGTAAAAATCTTTAACGTAGGTCTTTTAGTTGTAACTTTATTTATACTTGTAAGAATATTACTACACTGTGATATTACTACTTTTACTAAAAGATCTGAGTAATTCTTCCATCTGGTTGTAGCTGCAATGCATTCTGGCCTACTGAGTCTTTTAATTGCCTCTTTGATGAATTTCACAATACTAATAAAACTTAAATAAATAACTAAATATAAAAATAAATGTGACAGTTGTAATTAGATACTTAACATTTTTGGAGGCTTTTTAAAAATGTTATAAACTTCACAAATAGGTACAATGGCTGAAAATGTGCCTAAAAGAGTGCCCTTATTTTTCAAATATTATGTTAAAATGAGAACCAGCTTCAGAAACTATTTTGAGTTTAGTACCTAATTTCAATCCTGATTTTACAAAACCATGCTTTTACAAATGCTTCTAATTCTGATACTTTATTTTTAGAGCACTGAGCTACTTATCAGTGCATTTACACCCCAAAAAGTTTGACTAAAATGCTTTCATGACAGTAGAAAACAAAGATTGAGGTTATCTCCTTTTAGATGCCTTCACACTTTGCAACAAAAATATAATGCCTCAAATATAACAGATAGCTTTCTATGTCTTCCACTTCTAAAATGGATGTCTGTGTTATTTATATACAGTACCTCCTTCTGGGATGACTCTGGCCTCTGTGAGGAGAGAGAGAGAGAGAGTCAAAAATTAACATTCCCGAGCATTCCAAGGCTTTCCTTGCACAAAGACGGGATTCAAGTGCGGAAAACTGAAAACTGAGTTTCCTCCCAGAGGGCTGCAGGATACCTGCTCCCTCCTCAAATATTATTGCTGACACACACACACACACACACACACACACACACATACACAGTCTGAAGCATAAAGAATTCATCCTCGGACAGAGTCCTCTTTGTACGCATGAAGTCGCCAAAAACAAAAACAAAAACGTTCCTATAGATGCAGTCACATCTGTTGTTGTACAAAATTCATATGCAGCATTATACATGCTTATATCAAGTGTATTGCATCACTGCTGCTTTTTTTTTTTACTGTACAAACAAACTAAACTTCAGTAACAACACACAAACTGTTGCCTTCAAGAGAATATTAAACCTGAAGTATAATTTACAGATTAAAAAAAGAGAAACTCACCGCTGAGGTAGAGGCAGAGGAGAACACCAAGCCAGACCAGCAGCTTCATCTTTCCTCCCTTAATGAACAAAAATCCAAAAGGATGCTCTTAAATCCACTGGTCAGCCTATGAGTACATATATTGATTCCTCATTTCTACAAACAACAACAATTTTCTTGTAGTTTACATTGTTTTGTGAGAGTAAAATGATATTAAGATGTTTACCTGTGAATGTTTTGTGAAGCCTTGCAGAGAGATGCTGCTGTTCTTCTGCTGGAGGACTGTGGTCTGTGGTGAGTGCAGCTCAGCGCAGGAAGACCCAGTGGACCTCCAGCAAACACACACACACACACACACACACACACACACACACACACACAGAGCCAAGCCTTGCCTTTCACAGATTATACTGTATTTACACAGAGAAGCCCTCCCTTGATATGCACATGATGCACAGATGCACATATTGCCCTCTCACTGTTTTTCTAAAATTATACTTTTGCATAATTATTACTTAAATAAAGTTTTGCTGTATAATATATGCATATGTTTTGTCTTCTTTTCATTATCTTCCTTCTGCTTTCCCTTCAGTGCACCAGATGGCTCGGACCTCATCTTCAATAACAAACAAAGTAAGAAAAAACATTTTTTCTTTCATTCTTTTCATTCTTTCATTTCTTCACCTGTTTTGCTCTACTGACAACCATGTGCATCACACCCATCACATAGGAATATTTTTTTCCAAATTGGATTCTGCTTTTGATAGTTGTGTTGTGCTGTTGCTTTGTAGACTGGCAGTGCAGAAAAAAAAAACTTGGGAAAACCAAAAAACATATTTTTCTTCAAAAAATGAAGAAAAGTTGGATTGGGGTGAATTGAAAAAGGTCATAGCTACCCTACTTTGACTCCACAAATCAGTTCTGGTTTATTAGATTTGATTTGTCAATGGACTAAATCTCATATCTTAACACTAATATGATATCCCAATTTTCAATAACATAATAACAAAAAATGTAAAACTTCTCACTTTGAACAGAAAATACTAGATCCCTCTCATTGTCCTGTTTTCTCTCAGTTATAGTCAGCAAAATGTTAACCAGATAAATTAAGAATGACCAAATGATCTGAATGATGAATACACCTTTAATATACATATAGAACTCACCCGTATACATGTTTTTTTGTTGCCATCACCATGAATATGTTTGTTTCATTGCAACACCATGTAACACATTATTTCCATTAACATATTTTACTAGATTACCACCACACTATACTATGTATTCCCAATGAACAGTAACTTCATTTAGCATTACCCTTTCACAAATTCCTACAGAATTTTAAGCAGTTTTAAAATATAAAAATATATTTTAAAGGATCTTTAAATGTTTTCATATCTGTCATACAACAGATTGAACTATTTTTTTTTATCAGGGTTTATGAGAAACAGTTGAAACGTGATAAAGATAAAGATAATTGGATAATTGCAACTCAAGGTGCTGTTGATCAAGTATTCAGCCTCGGCTCCTCTGGTCGGAGGTCTCCATAAATCCCTAGTCATCCTTGCAGCCCGTCTGATCTGTGGCCTTCATCCTGAACAGGTCGATCCCTTCGTCCATCATCAGCTCTTTGGCGTAGCTCACGGTCTCCGGAGGCAGGAATCGCGAGCGGCCGAGGATCCAGGCGTAGTCGATGTGGAAGATGTAGAGGATGTTGGTGCAGGAGTAGACGACGGACAAGCTCTCGTAGTCAGTGGTCAGAATCCAGTATGGGCCATAGGGAGTAACTGTAAGCAAAAGTCACATTTGTTATATATCCTATTGCTATAGCAGAGTTTAGAATTTATTTCTAATACTTTTAAGACTGTAGGTGAATTACAGAAAAAAGAAAACATTTTCTTTCAGATTTACATTTCAAATAAATGCCAGTATCATCTGCATACGACTCAAACACAACAACTTAAAAATACAGAGATGCAATGAAAGGTGGGATAGGTGGACTATTGCATGCAACATTTTTGTAAGTCACTCAGAGCATTTTGCATCGCCAGTTCCCGGGTATCACTCAGGGAAAATTGAGAAGAAGTAGGCATCCTATTTGGGAGTAGGGAGACTAAAGCCAGGTGTAACAGCTGGATTTCTTTCAAACCTCTGCAAAACATACATCTAAATGAACTGTAGAAGCTGTAGTTTTAAGCTGTAGCCTATCTGTTAAATTCCCATTTCAGTTGAATTATAAATAAATGCAAATGCAGCATCATAGGAATTTTAAATGATTCCCTTCAACGGAAAGATCAATCTATTTGGCGCTTTAAGCCCACAATTATTGCCCAATTTAAGGTAACTTCTGGAACAAACCATGCCCACCTCCGGTCTTCTCATATTATTTTGTTGGTAAAACAGATACAAAGTCAGATAATGATGTCTCCGAACACCTCTACTAAAATCCGTGCTAGCAGCTCTTTAAGACTTACGCCTGGATTCCACTGGATGCGTAACGACTCCGACAGGGGTCTGTCCGAAACGGCTGCGTATCTACGCAGTCCGTCAACACCCACCGGATCCGTCTGTGTCGGAGCTGTTGCGGACAGCAGAGTCCCGAGGACGCACGAGATCTCGCGAATTCACGCCTAATCAATTGATATAACTGGAAGAGAATCAACATCTCCTCGTTAATGACTGGAGACAAATCCAGCGACTCCGTCTTAACGAGCGCTAACGAGGTCGGCCGGCTTGTTAACGAGCCGGCCGACCTCGTTAGCAAACCCGAGGTATTTTATTTTGAAAATATACCGGTGTTTTATTTTGTGTCTGTGCAAGACTTCCTGTCCGGAACGATCTGCTCTGTGCTGAATTTATGCGTAGTGCTCCGTCGTCCGACAAAAATAGAAGCTCTGCGCAAGTGTTGCGAGGGCTGTCGGATGGCCCTGCGTTGTCGGACTCATTACGCAGCGGATCTGCAGTCGGTGGAATCTCACACATTGATTATAATGGGTGCGTAACGGCTCCGAAGACGGATCTGCAGCCGTTACGCATCCAGTGGAATCCAGGCGTTAGGCTCAATGGTGCCTTGAACCTTGTCACCTTAGCAGCTTCCCCAGTGGACAAAAACATCTACTGATAACTCAGTGGACCAGAATAGACGATGACATGTTTCACATTCAGTCACGTAGGCTCATTGTCAATTCACTTTACGAATGCAGTGAGGCTGATGCATCATGTGTCAGCCGATATGTCCTCATTCACCAGCTATGTGAACAAGATGAGCTCAAATAAGTTCAGTGATGAGTGGAAAGTCTACTAAAGTCTTGTTGAACAGTTTTTAAGGGATTGTAGAATCATTTTTACATAATTACCATAAACTTTATCTCTTAAACACAATAAATAAAAACAAATAGAATATCAAATAACATCGAGAAGAGGGGGAAGACAACAGTTACGATAACGGAAACAAAAACATTTAACAGTAAGGATGAAGAACAGTGCTTACAATATGAGAAGCTGACTCCCAGTTTGGCAGGTTCTCTCATGTCTTGAATCACTGCGGTCCCTTCTGCTGTCCTCACCTTGCCCTTACTGAGAGACAGAGAAACATTTGACTTTGTTAAGCTTATATGAGATATACCAAATACACCAAATCATTAGAAGTGCATGTTCAAGTAAAGAATGAATAACTCAACCAATAACACATTATTACAGAATCAATTGTCCATGGTCTCCAGAGGGTTTTGTCTTTCCTTTGTTTGATAATAACTCCACTCCACCCTGAGGTGTGGCTCCATTTGCTCTGTTTGTACATGAGTAATAAGTTATTTTATCATTTAATTATTACTCTTTGCATGTTTTGTTGAGTATTTTCCAAAATGCTGAACTGCTGTATCACTCAGATCCAGATCAAAAAGATGTACTAGACTAATGGGCTTGTTTCTCTGGCAGAATCTCTAATATTGACATCAAATTAAATGTACATTGAAGTCAAATCTTAAGCATGGGCAAGTAAGAGCCTAGTCTACCTTCTAGCAGGCTGGTAGGTTGTTAACAATGGCCGTATGTTGTTTCGTTACATTTCACTTCCAGTTTCGTTCGGTTTACGCACCGGAAAAGGCTGCAGTTTTGTTTGATATAGGCTAAAGAACTTTTTCTCTAAGGTTAGGGCAAAAAAAGTTCCTGGTTGGGTTTTTATAAAAGAGTAAAATAAATGTGCGTTAATGGCAATAATGCAGTTGTTACAAAGATGGCATACCAGAAATGTATGTTTGTTGTACGTAAAAATGTGATGCACCGAAGTTATGTGAAGTTGCTTTGAATATTTTGGTTTCATGCAGGAGATGAACACCGATCTCCTGAGTGAAAGTCTCTGACTTGTTTGACCCATCCATCCTGTCAGTTACTTTAGGCGTGTTTCCCTCTAGTGAGCCGCTATGGTTGTGGCTTGGGAGAGAGGATCCGCCAAAGATCCGCCCAACTTCACCGGTTAGCAGCTCAGAAAGTATCTGCCTTGGTTAGGTACTTTTCTGAGCCACTACTAACTAGTTGACGGTGATTGGATACGGTTGAGGCGAGATATGACGTGAATAGAACTCGACACTTTCGTTTATTTCAATCTCCTCCTT
Source organism: Centropristis striata (assembly GCF_030273125.1). NCBI lineage: Eukaryota > Metazoa > Chordata > Actinopteri > Perciformes > Serranidae > Centropristis > Centropristis striata. The sequence continues at coordinate 10,232,460 of NC_081539.1, forward strand.
AATGGCTTGCATCCTTGTCTGGTGCACGGTCTCAAAGACCAGGTGTACAAACACGACGAACAGTAACACAGAAACCATCTCCTCTCCTTTCACGTTGATGTCTCGACTGTTTGGACTTGCCACGTCGGTCTGTTGTCGGTCGAGTCACTGATGTCACGGTCAAAATTGTCGCTGAATAATCACGTAAGTGTCGCAGAACTATTTACGTCACATTCGAACTCCATTGGTTGGCCACTACAGTACCTGTATGGGAACAGAGCCTGAGGGAAACTAACTAGTGGGTTACTTTCCAAAAAGTACTCAAAAAGAAATTAAAAAGTACTCGCGTTTTGCTTTCACGCTCCGTAACATCACTTCCACCTTTGCCTCATTCATAAATAATACGGCCACTAGATGGCGCCACTAGAACAGCACGTTAATATTGACTGATCTGATAACGACCTGCTGCACCTACTAGAAGGTGGAGTAGTCCCCGCTGAAATCAGTAAATAATATCCCACAATACTCACTAGAACTGTGTGTTCAGCACCTGAATGGTGCTGTCTCTTCTGACGGCGTAGTTGGCCGTGATACACTTTCCTCTCTCGAAGGAAGCAGGGAGCTTCTCGATCTCATACCACCTGCCCAAATACTGACAACAGAAAGGACTTCAATGTAGTTCAGTGCTTATAGTAAATGTATTGATTGAATGAATGCTTGTATGCATTGTGTTTACCTTTTCAAGATTGAAGTTGGGCTGCACCTTGGGCGTAGGACAGGGACCCCAGTGGTAGGTCTGTGCCGACACAAGCGGGAGCAGCAGGAGGAGGAGGTAGACTGCAGACATGGCTCCTAAAGTACAGTGGAAACCAAATACAGTGATTATGGTTAGAGTAATTAATGGATTAAATGGATCAAAAAGCTTGGGACAGAATAAATCCTGTACAAATGCCATTGAAATAATTAGCTTTTAGTAATAAAGTACTCCGCTTAAAGTGTTTTGGGGCCTTTTTCTTATCCGACAATATATAGACACTATTATAAATCATCTTTTTTTTCTCTTTACTTTACCACCATTATAGTCTGTGTTTCTTTCCAAAACCTGCTACCAGTTTGGCATCGACAGCCTTCAATTTTTTTTCCAGGCCTGTTTAAAATGTGAAAATGTGTAGTTTAGTAGCCTTTTCACAAATTTTAAAATTGTTTTTATGAACAGCACAATTGTGTTTTAGACTATAGTGTAATTATAATGTTAAATACACTCAGCTGCACTTTATATATAGTAGGCCTACTGTATTTTAATTATACACAGTAGAGTAATTTAATTTGTACAGTAATTTGAAAATATGTGTGTTTAGTTTAAACAAAAAGCTTTTAAAAAGTTGAAAATCCGATGATATTGGCTAATTTTAAAGTTTCTACTATGACGAACGGTGCAATTTTATTTTAAAGAAAACACCCTTTGGTACTCATTCTTGCAGCAAATCCCTCCCAAAAGCTTGTTTTTGCTGTCAGAAGATCAAATAAAAAAACCTTTAAAACTGCAAGAAAAGGGAAATTAAAAAGTAAAAAAATGGAGGGAAATACACCTGCAAATGGCATTGCTTCATTACTTTATAGTGATGTAATTTACAAATGTCAATTAGATTAAAATCTGCATGAAAAATAAAGAAAAAAGTTATAAAAATCATGTTTACTTTAAAACGGACATTCTACACAATACTGCGGAAAACCACTTTTAATGGCAAAGTAAAGAAAATATTTTATTTACCTTACTCAGTTGCTTTGAGTAGGAACATATTGGTTGAACAGATTTGTGTTTCTTGTAGATAGCCAAATTAAAAGACTTTTTCTTCATTTTTTAATTCTTGCTTTTGTATTTTGTATCAATGTAAAATATTGTCAGTAGATGACAATCATGAACCTTTGTAGAGGGTGTTGGCGTGTTATATATCTTCTATTATTGTTCACGGTTTTGTGAAATATGATAGCAGTGAAAAACATGCCAGAAAGCACCTTTTATCTCTCTCACACTGAGCTGCAGCAGAGAATGCAAACTCTTCTTTTGTCTTTTCACACGAAATCACATGTCGCCTCACCTGTTCTGCTGGTTTCACCTAACAGCTTCACCTGCATACACACTAACTGGCTGCCTTGTTTTGTAATAGCGGATACCATTGTATAACACCAAATATTACATTTATGAGTTTCTCAAGGGGTTTCAGCTGAATGTTAAATAAAAAGTAAATAAAATACTAATTTGTGACCACAGAGGATAAGAATAAGCAGGAAAAGTTCTTGTTTACTGCAGAAAAAATAATTTGTGTTATTTAAAACTGATAAATAATCATTTATCCTGTTAATACTGCATTTAATTATGACATTTAATGTTCCTACCTCAGGTGATGGGTTCGAGGTGTCCGTCTGTCCTGCTGGTTGCAGCTGCTGATACTAAACTGTCTCAAGTTCTCTGGACAAAACACAGACTGGGAGTGTTCACGTTTACGTTACATCACTCCCGCAGCACGAGGCAGCTCATTAGCTCAATTGTCATCATGTGCACATTCCAACATTGTGAAAAAGCAGACACTGTGTTAAAATAATTTGTCTGTCTCTGTTGTCGGTCACTATCAAATGCATGCGTAGTTCACTGTGTGTGTGCTCTCTCTCTACGCATTTATATACTAATCATGCGATATGATTTTGATACTATGATTATGTTTGTGTGTTAATATTGGTTTAGAAACTGTGATTACTTTAAATACATATATTCCATTCGCTTAAACTTTGATTAAGATTCTATAATCTGTGTCTCCAAATTATATCTGTAAGACATAACGAGGCAGAATGTTTGTCTTAACAAGTTTTGATAGCAGGTCAGGACACACAGTGTGACACGACGTGTCTCTATATTGATTAAAACTGATGAATCAGCGGATCAAGAATGCGGCACTTCCTGGAAGAAATCTACCGTCATGATTAGTAAACCATTGTGAGGATAAAATAATGGGTTTGAGGGAAAGGAGACTGGTTCAGACTTCATGACCTGAAACCAGTCTGCATGGAAGTGATGTTTGAACCTACAGAGATCTCTGTGCGTTCAAACATCACTGCAATCTTCTCTGCCTGGCACATTGTGTCCTGACCTGCTATCAAAACTTGTTAAGACAAACATTCTGCCTTATGTTTTACAGATATAATTTGGAGACACAGATTATAGAATCTTAATCAGTTTAAGCAAATAGATTATATATGTATTTAAGGTAATCACAGTTTCTAAACCAGTATTAACACACAAACATAAATATTGTATCAAAATCATATTGCATGATTAATATATAAATGCATAGAGAGAGAGCACACACACAGTGAACTACGCATGCATTTGATAGTGACCTTTGATAGTGACCTGCGTCATGCACAGAGAGACAACAGAGACGGACAAATTATTTTAACAACTGTGATGAGGGTTCAATATTTGATTCATTCAGGTCCAATAACACTTTTATTTACTTTTTACATCATTACAGCATCTCATCTGAACAATGTTTTATAATGCATATAGTTGATTTTTTTCTCAAACATACTACCAAGTTTTATATTATTTATTAAATCAAACTAATGTTGTTCTGTAGGTAATCTGATGATGCTTGTTTGTAAATTTGTTTCTTTGTTTTTTAACCTTATTTCAGCTTGGACCAGTAATTCTCTGTACTTTGTTGATTTTATTGTATTGTGTTGCTGATGTGTTTTTGTTTTCCAGTGTAAAGCACTTTGTAACAGTTTTGAAAAGTGTATGAGAATAAAGTTTAATATTATGAAAAATTGTGTATGTTGCTGTGTGTTATTCTCAATGTAACCACTAGAAGGTGCCAAAGTAAAACAAAATCTTTTAGTTTAGAAACTTTTAGGGCCCGAGCAGGCAACGACCTGCGAGGTCCCTATTGTATTTCGAATGATTTTTTTTTTTTTTCAGGCAATGAAATTCATTATCATTATCATGTTTTTTATCTTTTTATCTATGTTATTTACTTCATACTGCAAACAAAATCTACCTCTGGGTACAAATAGAGTCCTCATACACACACACACACACACACACACACACACACACACACACAAAAGAGGCACATATCACACATCATTCAACTTAAGACAGTGGGAGTTAAAAAATTGCAAGTTAAATAAAAAATAAAAAAAATAAATTAAAAATTATTAAAAGTTCTTAGAGGTCCTGACTATACTTAATATTGATGTGACCTAAAATACGAATAGCAAAAAAAAAAGAAGACAGAAAAATAAACAAAATAAAACAGCAAAATAAAATAAAACTTGTTTTGGCTGTAAAAAACGTAGATAAAGGTTAAAATGTATATATAGAAATAGTAAAAACATACATAAAAGCAACAATAAATAAACACCTGTGCAAAGCATAGCAGGGACAAAACAATTTTTGTGTCTTTTTGTTCTACACCTAGGGATTGTAAACCTACGCCCAGAGGAGAGGAGCTGAAACTCTGTGTGCAATGGATGGGAACTGTCATTTAAAATTGAACCAGTAATGCGCTGTAATTGTTTTGTGTACAAGGTTCACGTTGAGCTGTGGCTCACCAATCAGTCTGCTAGACCACTTTACTATTTGGTTGACTGAGTTTTTATTTTTCAATGAGAGGTTGCCGTCGGTGTGTGCGTTACAGGGGCCAGTCTATACCACCCCTATGAATTTCATTGCCTTAAGTGTTATAGTGTGGCCACGGTACCAAATATGAAATTAGACTGCCACCACAGTGCCACATAGGGGCCGATCAATAAATCCTTAAAGGGTTATCCTCAGGAGGGCATTGACAATAGTTGTACCAAGTTTTGTATAATAATGCACAAACTATCCCTTTAATCCTCATACAGCGTCTGAAGGAGGACTCTTAACTGATATGTATAAGTTAGAAGAGGCAGGTAGCAATGGTGGAAAGTAACTATGTACATTTACTCAAGTACTGGACTTAAAGTAAAATTTTGAGGTACTTTTATGTACATTTTATGTAACTTTATATTCCTCTACATTTAGCTGACAGCTTAACTTACTTTTCAGGTCAAGATTTAAAATGAAAAACATGATACATTTAAAATGATTACTCATTTTTATAAATTAAACCACTTAAAAGTTTATTAGGTAGTTAAAATGAGCGGAGTGGAGTCATTTCACAGTGTGGTATTAGTACTTTTACTGAAGTAAAGGATCTGAACACTTCTTCCACCACTGTCTTTTTTACTTCTTGACTTTTTTTTAAAACTTTTTTTACATTTATTTTTCTTTATTTTTTGTATTTTTTATTTATTTTTTTATTTATTTTTTTTATTTTTATTTTTATTTATTCATTTTTTTGTATTTTTTTTTTTTTTTAATTTTTTAATTATTTTTTAATTATAATTTTTTTTCTGGGCTTCTGCGCATGCGCGGCTTTTTTCCGCTTCTGCGCATGCGCGGCTTTCCCCCGCTTCTGCGCATGCGCGGGTTTTGCGCATGCGCATTGTCCAGGGAACCCGCGCATGCGCAGAACTGCAAAAAGCCGCGCATGCGCAGAAGCGAAAAAAGCCACGCATGCGCAGAAGCGGGGGAAAGCCGCGCATGCGCAGAAGCCCAGAAAAAAAATAATTAAAAAATAATTAAAAAATTTTAAAAAATAAAATAAAATAAATAAAAAAAATAAATAAAAAAAAAATAAAAAATAAAAAAAAATAAAAATACAAAAAATAAAGAAAAATAAATGTAAAAAAAGTTTTAAAAAAAAGTCAAGCAGTAAAAAAGACAGTGGTGGAAGAAGTGTTCAGATCCTTTACTTCAGTAAAAGTACTAATACCACACTGTGAAATGACTCCACTCCGCTCATTTTAACTACCTAATAAACTTTTAAGTGGTAGTTACTTTCCACCATAGCTACCTGCCTCTTCTAACTTATACATATCAGTTAAGAGTCCTCCTTCAGACACTGTATGATGATTAAAGGGATAGTTTGTGCATTATTATACAAAACTTGGTACAATTATTGTCAATGCCCTCCTGAGGATAACCCTTTAAGGTTTTATTGATCGGCCCCTAGGTGGCACTGTGGTGGCAGTCTAATTTCATATTTGGTACTGTAGCCACACTATAACACTTAATCCAAAGAAATTCATAGGGGTGGTATAGACTGGCCCCTGTAACGCACACACCTCAACGGCAGCATGCCCCGACACGCATGTACTGCGAGGGCCCGTTCAGTACTGCTTGCAGTCCGAGTTTATTTACTTTTTCTCATGCTGAAGTAAATCCTTAAAAATCTTACTACTAATATTACTAAAATGTGTCATAAAAATGCCACGAAAATATTAGAAACCTGACTGTATAAATTATAGGATAATGTGTATCATAAGCTATATTAGGATCATTTTTAACATTCTGAGGCATTTAAAAAAAATCACTTTAGACTATAATAGTCTTTTTTTTTTTTTTTTTTTTTTTTTACATTTTTGGGCATTTAAAAAAAAATCACTTTTTGACAATAAACGGCATACTATAGTATAGCTTTTTTTTCTTCTTCCAATTTCGGACCTCCTATAGTATGGTGTTTTTCTGTCATTTCTGCATACATTATATCATAATATGTATTAGTAAACTATAATAGGGTAATTTTAAGCATTACTGGCCATTATTTTTGCCATACTCTTGCATTTTGGGACTTTGGGACAGACTATATGACGTATGACATTTTTGGTTGTTTTAAAAAAAAAATTATAATATGGTGTCCTCTGTCATTTTTGGATATATTTTTGCAATAATATGCATCATTAAACTATAATAAGGCCATTTTATGCATTTTGGTGTATTTTAAATTTTGACCTTTTTTGGACACACTACGTATGTATAGTATGGTGTTTTTGGACAAATTATGCAATGTGTATCAATGACTATAAATCTAACCAAAAGAATGCCCATGAATATTTAAGTTTCAAGTTGTGATATGGATCAATAATAAATGCATATCCAAATTGTAATACTCCTGTTTTGTACTCTTGCAACAATAATATTGTGAAATAATTAATATCTTTTCCTTACAGCCCACACTGTACCATAATAAAAAACTATACTATATTAATAATTTCTATATTCTGCTAGTTTTACTAAATCAATGTGACTTCAGTAAAAAATACAGGCAAAAACATTTTTACATGTGGGCAAAGATTTATAATAAGATGTTTTTAACACTATAAACATGTGTAACAAGTGAAAGTCAATGAGAACAAAAACACACAAGAATCTAATAAAGATTATTTATTTCCAGTGTTTGTTGAGGGAGGGCATTGCACACCCATGTTTTGCTGTACACAGGCGAGATGTTCACTGTTCAGAAAACATTGTCTCATGCAGTTTTAAAGATAACTTGTTTTTTCTCCCAGGTTTTAAGCGCCCATGCATTTTACTGCACTGAAAAATACAGAGGGGGGAAAAATGAAGTAAAACTATAAATGAAACACAGACACTGACATACAATTGAATACTCAGATGTTGATGTGAGTTAAAAACTAAAAAGAGGAAAGACCCCACAACAAAAACATCTCTGGAATGCCTGTGAGATTATTGTCTCCTAAAAATGTTTTGTCTTGTAAACTGTTGGTAAAAACAGTTTTAAAAAAGGAAAAACAAGAGGCACTTTTTCTTTTTGAGATAAAAATAATGTGTAAAAACTTACTTTTTTGGACTATAACTGGACAAAGTTTGGAAATAAACTACTGTACCAAGCATTACATACTATAGTATCAGCATTTCATTACTGTTTTTTTCAGTCTTTATTTGATAAATCTATAATAATCTTCCAGTCCATCAAGCTAATATCTGGCTGTTGTGACTTGTACTGTGAAAAAACAAACTTCCCACAGTACCCAGCTCAGAAAGCAGCCCTCAGTTACATCCACATACTTCAAGTACAGGCAAAAAACACATACATACTGTTTTGAAAATGACAATATTGCCACAAGCAACTAGTGTTAGTCCAAAGAGAGTAATACATTCTTCATACCGCTTATAATAGGAAGAACTGAACCATGATTCCTTAATAAAAAAGCCTCCTCCTGCATTCAGTTGACCCCGTTACGTTTCATTAGTGCTGTTTAACAATCCACAGAGTCCTTTTCTGTCCCATTAACACCACATATCAAGTCACATTCTCGCATTTGTGGGGTTCGATCGTGCAGGAGGAAGTCCAAGTTTTGTCCACGTCTGTTCCAGTATGGCCAACGAGTCAGTGGAATTACACACATAAACATCTCTTCAGCATTATTTCAGTAACAATCACATAAGCCTATACACAGTATGTACAGTAGATACATAAAGTATACTTTGTAGAAAAAATATTGTGCAGTAACCTTAGCTAAAATACCCACATTCGTACATTTACGCATTCAATCACACTTCACACAAGACCACTCTTGCTGTTTCACAGATACTGGTAGAACCGTGAGCGGACAACTTGTGCTCCAGACAGTTTGTGTGGGTGAGCGTCCGCCCCGACGCTGCTTTTGTTTTTGCCCTGCAGCCCGCTACCGTTAACATGCTCTCCTGCTAGCGGCTGTGCGCCCGGGGACACAGAAGCAGGAGGTCTTTCAGGAGCTGCGTCCTGAACTTCCGGATGATCGTCCTCGGGGACGGCTTTGGGCGCGACCTCAACGCTTGAATCAGAGCCTCTGTGTCGCTCTCTAGTGATCCAGTCCCGGATGGAGAAGTCCTGAGAGGAACACCTGGGCTTGAGGCGGTCCAGAGCTGAGAGCTCGGCCGTCTGGTCCACCCCGCCCTGCTCCCTCCAGTCGTTGATGACCGCCAGCTCTGCAAAGTCCCTCTGCCCGCCCATGGTGTGCCTGCGGCGGATGTTTTTCTTCTTCCCGCGAGTATCTGCAGCTCGGTTCTTCTGCGTGAACATATCGTCAGCAGACGTGCGTAACCTGAATTTGAGCCGCTCTGTGATCTTAAGGTGCCAGGCTGGTTCGGGACGCTCCGACTCGCTGCGTGAGGACGAGCTGAGGCTGCTCGTAGACCGCCCCTTCTTCATCACCTCCAGGACTCGAGAGAGTCGCGTGGAAGACTCCGCTCTGCCCTCGCCACGCTCCCCACTCCCAGCGACACCCTCCACCGATGATTCACTGTCTGTTTTCTGTCTTAGCGACCACCTTCTGGAGAGGGTGTCGCACTCGATCATCCTGTGTGACGGGAAAAGGCGCCGCGCTTCCATTTTTGGCGTGCTGCCCTCGGCTGCTCCGCCTCCTCGTGGTTCAGTCTTGTCCAGACTCTGCTCGGGGCAGGGTGTGGACTGGCTACTGCCACCGCCCGGGGCAAAAACCGGGAAGTCGCTTTCGCTGTCCGTCTCCATGGGTCGACCCTCGCTAATGAGCTCACTGCGTTCGTCATCTGCCTCTTCTCCGCCCTGCAGCTCCGGACTGAGCGCGCTGGACTCCGCTCCAGTCAAGAATGTGATGGAGGAAGTTGTGGAGTAGTCTGAGGTGATGGAGCTCACCTCTGCACCGGCGGACGCCCCCGGACCTGCTACCAGTCCTGCAGGAATATCAGCAGACGTTCCGCTCCACTTTTTCGGTCTTGACCTTGGCACAGACGCTCCGGAGCTCATTGTGCCGAGGTCCGAGGTGTTCTCATCAAGCTGGGACGGAGGATCTGACAAGGAGGATTTGGGCTGAGGAGCAGTTTGGAAGCTAGAAATATTTGGGGTCGGGGAGGGGGCAGGAGAGGGGTGTCTGGGCGGAGTCTTGTCCTTCAGGAATAAGGAGTTTCTGTGCTCTCTCTTGGCTTTAGGTGTGAGCTCCACACTTCTCCCGTTCTCCTTCCTCTCCTCTACTCGCGCTGGCTGCTTTGCATTGGGTTTTGCGTTGGGGCTGGGGCGAGTCTCGCTCGGCACCTCAATCTGGAGGCCGTGGTGGTTCGGCTTCTGTCCAGGGATCTCCTTCTTGGGGAAGACAGCGTCCAGATCATCATCTGAGCTGCTAGGCTGCGGCTTCTCCTTTGACTTCTTTCTTTTGCGGCTGGCTGCAGCAAAGATGGAGGAGACCAGGAGCTCTCGGCTGCACTGGTCCTTCCCTGAGCCCCAGGAACCCTGCAGAGAGGAAGAGAGGATTCCCAAATGAGCATTTCTGATTCTGAGACACACAAGGAGGGAGCACGTCAAAGAGAACACAAACCCTTCACCCCTGCCTGTAAACCTGTACTCCACCTGCTCCCGTGAAGCACCACAAACCAGAGAAGTGGACAGAGAGAGGAACATTAACAGGCGTCAGTAACAGGGAGCACAGTATTGTTTTCATGCCAGCTTTAAAGCAGAAGCAGGAGAAGCAGTAGCACAGCATGAACTGAAGCATCCCTGCACGAGCCGGAGCTCCGGCATGATCGGCTTAAAAGCTGAAGGAAAGCAGCCACAGAACAGCAGTGCAGTGATGAAAGGCACCTGCTTTTGCTAATGACCCTTTTTTTTCTTTTCCATATCATAACGAACAACTGCAGGAGCCACAAGTCTGATGCAACATGAAGCAGAAAAGAGGCTGTGGCTCACTGGATGTGCTCAGCACTGACTGACTACTCATCACGTGAATTTTAAGAGTTGGTTCACCCAAATTACAAAAAAATGCAGATTTGATGCTGTCTTGTTTTCACACCAAATCCATAGCAGATTTTTACCTGGAGTTACTCATGAAGTTTGACTGTGAGTTTGGGATCATTTGTGTTCATTTACGTGAGACATGCTGGTTAAGATACCAACAAGTTTGCTTTTGTCATTTCAACAAAGCTGAAAATAACCACTATTATATATATATATATATATATATATATATATATATATACTTTTTGCCCATTGTGGAAGTCTGATACATTGGAAAACCATGTTTGGGCTCATTACATCACACAACTCTTCTAATTTCACTGCCTTCTCCACAAACTGCATCTGAATGACTGCCACGACTACAGCAGAATTAATCCAAAATAGATTTTGCCGTGATTTAGTTGCAATAAACTTAAATTATATAAATAATAATAAACATAAATTATATGATATGTTTAAATAAACTATGATAGTCATTTTAAAAAAAATCACTTTCTGACAAAAAACAACATATTATAGTATGACTTTTTTCCCTCCAAATTTTGGACAACCTATAATATGGTGTTATGGTGTCATTTCTGCCTTAATTATATGATAATATGTATCAACAAACTACAATAGGGTAGGTTTTAACATTTTTTAGGCATTTAAATTTTTTAAAAACTTTTTTTAACTGCAACAGACTTTAATAGGGCCATTTTAAGCATGACTGGCCATTATTTTTTGCCAGACTCTTGCATTTTGGGGCATTTTTAAATTTGACTTTTTTTTTACTTTATGATAATAAATACATATCCAAATTGTAATACTCCTGTTTTTTACTCAAGCAACAATAATATTGTGAAATAACTAATATCTTCACCTTACAGCCCACAGCGTACTATGAATGAATCCAAAATAAATAGATTTTGCCATGATTTAGTTGCAATAAACAGATCAAAGGGATGTCAAAGTATGACACGTTTAAACCATTCTATTACGTTCATTGCAGAAAAATGGGATATCTATATGAGCTGGGCACATGGAACTAAAACAATATGCATGGGACAAGACAGACCACAAGAGGGAAGTGAAATTTTATGTATTTATTTATTTTGTGATTTGGGTGAAACCCCTCTTTTAGAGGAGTAGTTCAGATTATTTGAAGTGAGGTTGCGTGAGGTACCCATTCAGGGTGAGTACCTACAGTAGAGTCAGTCAGCAGTTCCATAGAGCAGACAGGAGTACTGGCACAGAAGCTAAACAATGTTGGTAGTCGAAACTGCAGATAACAGGAGTTGCTGGTCTCCCGCTGCCTCGATCGGTCAGTTTCTTTGTGTTATTGTGTGACTTTGGTGTTTTAGGGGATTTCAGGGCAATAAAGACTAAAACAAACAGACCCAGGAACAGTTTACAATATTGTGGAACAAACAGTGCAATACATTTATATTTATTTTATGTGCAATAACTCCCATTAGTCCCTGTAAATATCCCAAACCTGCTGCTTCCCACTTCTTCTTCTTGTGCTTTTTTATAGGTTTTCTTGTATTTTTTTTTCACTATGTTTAAATTATTGTATTCTGCACTGTCTAATTTTGCTGTACTTCTGTGCAATGACAAATAAAAACTATTCTATTCTATTCTATTCTATTCTTAAGGGGTTAGTTCTGATTCATTAAGGTCACACAATAACACAAACTAACCGATCGAGGCAGCGGTAAACCAGCAACTCCTGTGTTCTGCGATGTAAAATTACTGCTTTTGTTAAAGGAGTCTTGTGGCTTTGAAGAGGGGAAAGATAACAGCTGTAGTTCCCTCCATGTTATCTTAAACAGGTCTGCCTAATGGCAAAGTAAAGCAGTAAAAATATTCTAAATATGGAATACACTTTATCTTATTTTAATCTGCTAAAAAGCAGCAGTACATTGCTTCAATTCCGTGTCAGTACTCCTGCAGGCTTCTCCAGCTGGTTCGACTGTCATCTACTGCAGCTAACACACAGACTGTAGACAAAAAGCACTTACAACCTCACTTCAAAAACTCCTAGCTGTCCCTGTAAGTGTATGTTGCGATGACTAGATGCTGATCTGTCCTGCTTGTCACCTACCTCCCGTCATCCTACACTACCAGCTGCCTGACAGCCTTAACACTGGGCGCACACACACTCACCTTTGATTTAGCTGAGTCACTAGTCGGTGAATCTGTAGGTAGGAGAGAAGAGAAGAGAGGGACGTGTTAGATGATTTTACAACAAAAATGAACACATCGATGAGGTGCAACATGGGAAAATGAATCAGGGAGAAAAAAAGGAGAATATGTTGATGAGAAGGATCGTGTGAAGCGAGAACACAGAACCAGACAGGTGAGCACAGACGTGAACAGACGACAGGCCATGCTTCACACAGGACAGGTGAGCTCTCTGTTACACTCAGGTCCACATCTAATGGCATGTGACGTTCTTCCCCCAACACACCCGAACATCGAGTCCAAGCCGAGTAAAGATAGTTCTGATCTTTCCTCTGAGTGATACTGAGTGCAACTTCAGCAACGAACACAACATGAACATTTACCAGCAGCTGAACAGCAGATAATGCGCCATGCAACACGAGGATGGTGAGGGATGTCCAGGTATGCAGACAGACGTGAACCCTATCCTAAAATGTCTTATTATTATTATAAAACACCTGAAACTACAAATAGAAGAAGCTGGGTATTGTATGGTATAGATTTGGTATCAGCAAAACAATCCATTCTTGATAAATTTCCAGTCTTCAAATGTTAAATGTCTAAACTGTTGAATATCCAAGTATTTTTCTCATAAATTTGCAGCTTTTGACTTTTTGGGGGGGGGGGGGGGGGGGGGGGGGTTTTCCTAGTAAAGTTATTTCTCAAATTTTAACGTAAGACATCACAACTTTTCCTCATAAATTTACAACTTTAATACTGGATTATCTATCTATCTATATATATATATATATGTGTGTGTGTGTATCTGTGTGTGTGTGTGTGTGTGTAGTAAATTTGTGAGTTTTTCTTGTGAATTCAACACTTATTCCTATATTTACAACTTTAATCTGGGAGTTTTTCTGAATATTACTCCCCTTTGTTTGCTCCTTATTTTTTTATTTTATTACATTTTTTTAAACCTAATAATAATTATTATTATTATTACAATACACCATTAATAAACCATTTTACCATCTAGTATTTTACAAAAAAAATTAAAAGTTATTTTTCCTGGTTATTATCTCATTGACCCCTTTGACTGATCTTTTTTCTCTCAGGTTGGGAACCACTGGTTTAAATAAACAGCCTTATCAGAACTTTCCCTGTAGAAAATCATCTAAAGTGACAAAATCTAGGTCTGTTAAGCAGGATAGAAGCAGTTTTCAGTACTTGCTACAGACACATTTCGGTTGATAATAATAAAATAAAAAATAAAGAGGGTGATGTTTGATATCCAACCACACAGATAGACTTTGACGATGCTTTTTTTAGCTGACCGGACGAAACAATGAGAGGTGACATGAGCGAGCTGCGATGACAACAGTGACACACGGTGATGACGGAGACGGCTATGGAGGAAACCAAAAGAATAACAGAGAAGTGACAGGGGGGTCACAGAGGGGCTAGCTATATGAAAAGAGGGGACACTACATGAGAGAGAGAGTGTCAGCGAGGAAAACCTATAATCAGTCCTCACCTGCTCTGTAATCACATATTTCATCCTTGTAGCTAAAATTTGTCTTTGTTTGTTTGTGTGACATAGCCGAGCCCCCCTATACACACCCCTTACAATACACATGATGGCACGATATGCAAGTGCACACTGACTGGTGACGTAGAAACCATACCATGCTATCTCTCCTGTTGGCAAGCTTGCGAGACAGTGAGGAGAGACAGCGGAGAGCCTTTCAGACAGTAGCACCGGCCTGTGTTAGGTATACTCTGACAGAAAACCCACAACACCGGACACCGAACAGTACCGTGTAGCCGCTTCGATTCCCCTTTTTTCTTGTCACGGTTTCTTTCTTTAATGCTTTTCTTTTTCTTTCTCTCTTTGGCACTTTAATAGAGCTGCGGGTTCCTGCAGACTAGGCAGCTACACTGCGGGCAACAATCCTCCTTCTTCCTACAGTTCCAGCTGTCCATCACGGACATTATAGAGTCCATCAGTGTCATCATGGTGTGATAGACTCCTCCCACCTGGCCTGTGTCAAGATCAGTATGTGTGAATGCTGGGAAAGCCTTTAGGACACCCGACAGAGCCTCACTAGAGACAAGAGGAATCAGAGGTCGCCTTTCACTGTAAAAACATCTATTTCTGACGTGGGAAAGAACATGCCTTATTAGTGCAACAGTAGGCAGGATAAAGGGAGGGAGGAAACACAGCCCAGGTGTGGAGTTTGACTAAAACGAGGGCAAAGGGGTGTTTAAAAAAAGGAAATCTGAATCTAACAAATACTGAGGAAGGGGGGATAAATCTCTGAAAGCAAATGAAGAAGCGCAACAATTTATTGCATCCTACAACTTTCTGTGATGCAAATAAATTGCTCACTGAAACCCACACAGGCATTTTGGTTAGCCATAGACATTTCTATCTAGTGGCAACAGCCAGAGAAGCAAAAGGAGAAGCTTGGCTATAGGGGAGAAGCAGCGTTATCATCAGTTTTCACACCGGTCCGCCTCCGACCACAGCGCTCAGCAGAGAAAAGGGTAGAGAAAGATTAAACCCACCAAAGAGTTGGTCTGCCAAAGGCAGCGCGTTACCTGATACTTCACCCTGCGACGTGCCCGTGCGGCCGATGTTGGTGAGCAGGTGGTCGATGTTGGGGACGGGCTGGGACTCCACCGCACTCTCCTCATGGGACATGGTCTGAAAGGAGCAGATGTGACACAGTTAGGAACAGATTCACAGGAAAGTTTGGAGAAATTTGCAACCCTGAAAGCCGCTTTCACACACTTTATCTACTTATCGTCCACTGTGTTGAATTGTACTTTAGTTTGTCTGTAAAACCAATAGGAGAAACCAATAAAAGGACATTTGGTTTTATTCCAGTAGCCATGAGAACTGTGAACAGTTGTACTACAAGAGATAGTTAGTTCCCTGTAGTCATGTAACGACAGTGTAGTGCAGTTACATGATCATATCTTGTACTGAATGAATGGCTTTTGTATTTTTATTTGCAAACTCACTTGACTAAAATGTGAATAAAGTGGTTTAAATTGAATTGAGTTTAAATTGATGCAAATTCCTTGAACAGAATGATGAAAATATGCAGAATTCACTTCATTCACACAAGTTAAAATTTTTCAACTCAGATGAGAAATTCACATAACGTTCTGTAACAAAAGCCTATCAGTGTTGAGATTTCCCTGCATAGCATCACCCTGGTGGAGCCAAACTCCATTCAGAAAATAAGCATTTTAAAAGTTGTTTGCTTGTCTTCATGTGAAAAAAACAGACAAACAACTAAATTCAGACTTTTTACACATTGGTATACTAATGTAGTTATTTCGGCACTCTTCTGATCCATTTATTGCAATTAAATCAAAGCTTATTTATGGTTGCAGAAGCTGCACTGATCCAGACAGAGTTCCTGGAGAACTTAAGTGTTGCATGCAAGTAACGCAAATAAACACAAATGATACTGCGATCAAACTCGTGCAACTAATGCAAGGTGAAGATTTGCCTTACATTTGGTGTGAACACAGAGTTAGGAGAGGACGGAGGCAGAGAGAAAATAATTGAATGGCAGTGATGCCTGTACCCACCACTGGATCTCCGTTTCCTTCTTCAGTGAAAAACCAGTCGTACTAGAAGAAATTAAAATAAAAGATTAAAAAATCATGTTTTGTGTTTCATAAATTTGGTTTAATACTTTTAATATCTTTAATAGCAGTAAGCATAAAGATCTCATGCTCACATTGTGAATGAGGGCCTCCACGATCCTGTACTGGTCTGGCATGTGTGTCACCATGTGGGTCATGTTGTCCTCGGTGGTGCGCACCAGAGTTGGACCAAACACGATGGCCAGGTTCCTTGGTTCCATCTAACAAACAAGATAGTGAGTTTTAATTTGGAATTTTAAAATTAAAATGTAAGTCTTATTAAGAGATTTGTAAGCTACGCACCTTGTTCTTCTCTGAGTTTTCAGCCACAGTTTTGAGGTGAGCTGAGAGGAACTTGAGGGTTTCGTAATGATGATCTGGCAACTCATGAAGCTGTAAAAGAGAAGAAACAGAAACATTATACAGATGTTTACCGACAAAATAATCTTCATCTATTAAAACATTTTTTGGTGCATTTCATAGGGACTTCATGAGGTTACAGCAGTGTTATAAAAGTGTGTGAAAAGCTTGTAAAAAAAAAAAGAAAAAGAAAAGCCAAATGTTTTAGAACCAAGTAAATGAACCAATAAATACGTATTTTAATAAATAATAAAATGAAAAATGTTTGAGACAAATAATCAGAGCAACTCACCAGCCTCTTGAGCACTTTGAGCCTCTCCACTGGGTCCTCTGTTCTGTTGGCATCTATAAAGTCTGCGTACCTGTCTGCAGGCAGAAATTAAACATTAAGCAAAGGCTGGAGGTGAAATATAGTCAACGTGTTAGTAGGTTGTAGTTCTTGTTTTTGGCCACTAGATGGCATGCATGACCTTTGGAAAGAGTGACTTACCATTGGTGAACAGCGGCTCAGGAAGTTTGCGGAAGAAGGACTTTAGTAAACTGCTGATCACATTGAGGTCCCTCCATTTCTGTCAAAAGAAAATTAAGGGTTTATTCAACATGCATGATGATTATATGCTCACAGGAAAATATCACATCCAGTGTCAGAGTGCTGCCGCTCTGACTGCTGCACCCCTTTGAGTTGGTTGTAAAGTTGATAATCACAAAATGCAAAATCCTGCTCTGGCATTCACTGACGGTTGCTGTGGCTGCCAAAAACAACCACATAATCATGTTTTAATTAGATTATAATACAGCAAGAAGACACATCCCTGGCAAGTATTCAGTGTAGGGAATTGTTCTCTGCACACACATCTACATCCATTTGTAATAGTCCCAAACACATTAAGGACTACAGCACTGCAGAGAGTGAAACTCCAAGGTGAGTTTAATTAAAGCAACACGGATCGATAGAGTGCCACTCACATCATCCTGGATATCGATATCATTCATGCCCTTGTTATTGAGCTCCTCCTGCATGTTGGAGATTGCGGCGTTGTTTCCTGGGACTCTGTAGATGCCCGTGTACTCCAGCCCCCTCTCCTCCACCAGCTTACAACAGACCTCCACAATCAGAGGCACAAACTAGAAAACAAAAGAAATGCAAAGAAATGTTTCACTAATTTGACATGTAGCAAGCTATTACTGTGAGGAGAGTACACATCTATTCATTATTTTTGCTGTTTCATTATGAATGAAACCAGTGCAGACCTTGTTGGTCTGTGCAGGAGGACAGTCGTCCAGCCTCACTCCAAACGTGACTCCAGGAGACGGCTTCTTCTCGAAGGGTTTCCTCATCAGCCCCGGGATGCCCTTCCTCCATGTCCCTTTGTCCTTGGGAGGACTGGTGTCATCTGCAAGCACAGTGCAACATATAGTGAGTTAGTATGAGTATGGCATATCTACCTGCGATAAAACAGGTTTCAGAACTGTTTTTTCTACCAAAATTACAATAAAATACTGATTTTAGAGGCTGGATCTGCCAGTCCAGATAAAACACATTAGATTGAATACATTTTATATCAATTACATATATAAGGACAACAAGAAAGGACAATATAAATCAGCTTCCTACTTTTCATTTTCAGATTCAATAAGCCACCAAATTCATTTAGACATCAGATTTCTCAGAACAGTATTAAAAGTTTTGTCTCCTGCAGCCACAAATTTCACTTCACTTGCACAATCTTGGTCTCCTCGGTAATATTCCAATTGCATCATTATAGGCTACTTGAAGTCCCTGCAAGCTTGCTTTTCTGTAGTTTGGTTGTGCATACATCATGCAGAAAACTATCTTCAACTTATGTTGTTTGTTTCTTAACAAAATGTCAAAAATCAGTCAACCTCATCAGTTTATAGCTATCAGTAAAGAGCATCTGAAAGACACATGAACTTATGAATTATTAAAAGTATCATATTATACTATAATGCACTGTAATGTTTTATGACTGTGCACCAAAAAGCATCATGTGTGTTTATCAGTTTAGTCATAAATGTCCTGTAGCACCCTATAATGTAATCATTTCCTGATAATGTAATAACGCCTGAAAATGTAAGAAAATGAAAATTTAATAAAACCCAACAATGTAATAACTTCACCAATAATGTAATAAAAAAGTCCTGACTGATATTTGGTTATTATCACTTTCAATGTCAAATATACATCTTACTCTATGTCAGCTTACATACTGTCATACTTTTAGTATATTATGAGATTTACTTGTATAAATAAAGATTAAATAAAAATGTCAGCATCAAAATGACAAAACATGATGACAACTGACATGGTAATTTTTCAAACTCCTTTTTGGGGTTTATACAGGGTTTCTGAAGTTGTATGTTGTTTCTAAGATTAAAGATTTCAAATCCTGTTTTATTGACGGGACATAATTTCTGCAACGATATCTGCTGATAATGTCAGTAACATGTTTATATTGGATTTTCCATTATACAGTCACTAGTTTCCCTATAAAAATTATGCTTTTGATATGTTAATTTATTTTATTACATTATTGGGTTTTATTACTTTTTCGATCAAATTAAGTGCAAATTTTATTACATTATCAGGAAATTATTACATTATAGGGTGCTACATGCCCTCATAATGCACTATAGATGTGATCTTCTTTTAGAATATTTTACTGTTTTTTTCTTGCAAAAAACATCATGTGCAAAGAAAAATCAAAATTAGATTAACTGTGATTTATTTCCTACCTTTGTGCATGTTCTTCTTCTCCTGCTCAGGTTTGGGTGTGAGTGGACTTGTTGCTTTGGTCTCTCCTTTCCCTCCCAGCAGCGTCTGCCTGATGCTCATGGACTGGCGTGAGGGTTTAGGCGACGGCTCCGTCTTGCTGCCTGTCGGGCTGGTGGGGGGAGACATGAACACAGAATGAGTTTTCCAATCAAGTTCCCCCTCCTCTCCCCCACCTACTCTCCTCCCTTTGCCCCCCTTACCTCATCAAGGTGTTGTACTCCTTGATCTTCCTGCTGATGAGGTCATGGCTGGTGAAGGCCGCGTTCTAAAAAAAGAAAGAAAAAGAAAGGAAGGAAGGAAGGAAGGAAGGAAAGGTGAGCAGAGCAGACAGAGGACACAATAGGTGATGGTTAGGGCATCAGGTGCAGCAGTTCCCCTCACAACCCCACCCAGAACAGGCCATAACGGATCTTTATATAACCTGCTGCTATCAGGTGACACAGGTTAGAACATTGGAATGTCACAGTATGGACAGAGTGGTCAGGTCCTAAAGAGAGGGGCTTAAATTTCTAATGAGGGGAGACTCGCCTATTAAAGACACAGTGCAGCATGTAGCAAGAAAAATCCAACATATATATTCACTGTATATATCCTATAGCATATTCAATTCACACCTGCACTATTTATACACTGTGTTCATATGTAAATATTTTGCACTTTACTTTACTGCACTTCTGGTTAGATGCTAAACTGCATTTCGTTGTCCTAGTACTTGTACTCTGTTCAATGACAATAAAGTTGAATCTAATCTAATATATTCTCATTATATGTTCAAAAGGGTCTTATGTTAAATGTTAATGCAATAGCAGTGTATGAAATTAACATATTTTCATATTTTCTCATCGTAAATCTTTCTGGCTTTTTTCCAAGAGGTTTTCCCATAAACTCTCAGAAAATGAAAAACTTTATGTTATCATTTGAAGCGCTGCAACAACTGTTTTTATTGTCAATTCATGCCGCTGACAATTGCTTACTACTCTCTTTCTAATTTGCTATTTAAAGCTTTTTATTTGCAAATTAAAAAGGAGCTCGCCTTTTGTTTTCACTGCCTTTTAAATGCAATATGTCTCTCATTTGCCTGTTCTCAGCTTTTGTTTATATTGTCTTTAAACTGCAGTATTAATGTTTTTAATGTTTAATGTATTTCTATGGCCCTGTGAAGCACTTTGGACTACTTTGTGTCTAAGTGGTGCCATATAAATAAACTTGCCTTGCTTTCTCAATTAATCAAATATGTGCTTGGACAAAAAAAAAAAAAAAGTGAAAAATGTTGATAAAAATATCACAATATACTTGTCTAACCAACATTCCCAAACCAAAAGACATTCAAATCACTGTCACTTAAGACAAATAAAACAGGCAAATATTCACATGTTAGAAGCTGTTTGATCAACAAAGCTCTACTTATTTGCAGAATTGACACACCCGAAAATTGCTATTTCAGGCTTCATGTTTACGCTCAGTTTGTGGACAACTTCTGTTCACAAAAACAAGAATAATTTCACAGCACATAGCTTCAGGTCCTGCTGGAAATCAGCAGATCATCACATAACAAAATTAACAGTGTCAGTGTCAGTATTAGGGGACCCGAAACAATCAGAAAATATTAATAATACAGCTGACTGTGACTGCACTGTGACAGAGGGAATGGTTTGACATAAAGTTAGATGCTCAAGAAAAGTAGGGCATGACTGAGACAGGAGGAGGATGTTACAGTCGCTGTGGGGCAGTAGGACAATTATATAGTAGGTGATGTCACACTGTCAGGTGTGTTATAACAGAGGATGTTCACCTGAACTGCGACCTGCATGGAGACATGAAGCAGCTGTTCTAGTGAGAACTACTCAGCTGTATAAGTTAAAAGCTAAATTATGCAAGAAAGGTCGCTTTCACATATAAAGTCTGGTGGAGTCACTGCAATTCAGTGGTGAAGTTGCAACATTGTAGCATTTCTAATTTGCTTTGCTTTGCTTTCACACTGTGCTTTATCAAGTGCACCAAGCTTCGTAAAGAATCTGTGCAATTCGCAGACTTTAACGTATTGTTGGCGAAGTTTTTTTCACTTTTATGAGGCATTAAACCACTGTGTGATTGAATCTGTCGCCAAATAATTTGAAGACTTTGTTGTTTTTGTGTTCTGTGATCATCTGACCATGTTTCGATAACAGCCTTTACTCCACGTCTGTCCATGAGACATTTTTCAAGCGTGTCTGGTGTTGATTCACAAATTTCCGCCCCAAATTCAACCCAGAATGCTCTGTGTTTTGGTTCGCTTCTTTCTTTTGGTTCAGACTGAGTTCTCACCTTCAGTGACCTGAACTCTGGTGCATTTGGAAGCAAACTGAAACCACATATTTTTAAGTGGAACAGAGTTCGGTTCTTTTGTCCACACTAGAGTTTGTTTGAGCATTCACAACAGCAAAAACCAAACAGACTTACAGACAAAACGCACCAGAGTTTGGTTCGACCAAACAGCTAAGGTATGAAAGCTGACTTGAACTCTAACAAGAACAATATGCTCAGGCCAGAGCAATGATAAGGAAGTTTAATCTTTTATTCTTATAATTTTGGCACCTCAATGATATCAATATTCACATTTTAAAAATGTAAGTAAAATAAGTATTTTCACCACATTGGAGGGAATCAGTTTGTAATAAAGTTTTTTTTACTTACATGTAGTCTTTTACAATTTGTAATTCAAATATTTTATTAGTGGTTCTTACATGAGGCCTAATTCTTGAGTAATTTTTTTGCGTTATAACTGCTCACTGCTCAAGGGTTCGAATGCATGATTCTCACCTCCTCCAGGTTGCTGTTCTCCTGTATGACTCTGATCCAGGCCAGCATGTCCTCTCGGTCCTCAGCCTGGAACAGGAACTCGCAGTCCGACGTGGTCAGCCGCAGCACGTTCTTCCGCTTCGTGTCGCTGTACGAGATGTCGATCAGACAGGCCTTGATGCTGATCGGCAGAGGCTCGTCGACTGCTTGGCAGTTGGCATGAGCCTGCCCCTCCTTCTTGTCTTTATATAGGCAGAGGTAGTGTCCTCTCAGCACGGCGTACATCTGTTTCCACGGGCGCATACCTCCTCCGACACGCTGCGGAAATAGGTCATGAGAAGGAGACGAGTTTGACACAGCAAAATGGAGGGATTTAAACTGTAATCTTTCTGTAAATGTTCCTATTGTTGGCATTATAACAGATAATCACTGCCTTGAGGACAATTTGAGTCCTCATACAAGGAGGTCAAAGGCAGCTATGAGTTCAAACCTGTCCAACAGGAGAGACATCCAGCACACAATATAAAGTCAGACAAATATAAACTTTGGAAACAAGGGCAGCACGGATATTGTTCATAAACAGAGTTGTACAGTAGGTCACGAAATGTGATTTCTGTGTCAGTGTGTCAGTTATATGATGTGTATGTGGAGACGGTCCACACCTTGCTCTTGTCTGTGTTCAGCTGCTTGAAGTGAAGCAAACCCTCCTTGGTGGCGTCACAGAAGACATCAGATGAAGAATCCCTCCTGGATCCCGAATCCTCCGATGACCTGTCCACCGCCTGAGATGGATAAGAAAATAACATAAAGCCATAAGATGCCTGTTTTGTTAAAGAAATAAAAATGTGGACAATGTGATGTTTGTGACCAAAAGCTTCTTTTATGTTCAACCCTCACAACGCAAACTACCAACGGGATCATAAGCTATATTTTCTCAGAAATTAGCAAAATTATATCATTTATCATAGGCCGAAACTGAAAAAACTGAATATATAATCTTTAAACAAATCATGTGTAAGGAACAATTCCATCAGGGGAAATAACAGAGTTCAAGCTTAAAATAGATTTATTTTTCCATGAATCGAAGCACTTTATTCAATTAAACCACTGAATTTTACATGATTCATTTAATTTTTTTCAACCAAAAATAAACCGTTTACACTAACTAGATGCTGTAAAAAAACATTAAATTCCGCGCTTCTCATTGCAACTGGGAAGCCATGAATGACTCAGCCCAGATCAAAAGTCACCCAACAAGAATTCTGTGAAAATTTGACTTAACTGTAAAATGTGTACAGTTAGTGGAGAGAGAGAGGCTGGAAGCAGAGGTTGTCAAAATGTAAATAACTAAGTATTTTAAGTATGTGGAGCCACCGTTTTTTTACATTATTGTTAACATTTAATAATAATAATAATAATAATAATACTTAATTGGAAAATTATGATATACAGATTTCATATTTTTTATTTATTCAAGTATACATAAAAGAAATAAAACTTCTGTCTGTTCTTCTTCATGATTTATGGCATTATAACTGTATTATATGTACAAAAGACAGTTCTTCCTATTTATAGCCATGCTTGTGCTGTTTCTATAGAGGTGCAGGACTTATATTGCAGTGAATTAAATGTGACAGGAGCAAAAAAAACACCCTTAAAATACTGGCGATTCATAGGGTTAAAATCAAGCATTGTACAGGGATCATCAGTATAAGATAAGGGCTGTAATGGCCTCGTTCATTAGTCAAATTTTCATAGATATATAAAGAATGATGTAAATAGTTAATACTTAGAAATAGACTTTCAATTAATTATTCACCAGCAATGCCTGATGTTATTTTTACAGCCGGTTCTGTTTTCCATAATATATTCCATAATATATTCACATTTCACTGGAATAAGGGTTGATCTACTGGGTGTGAACTAATGAGCTGATAAACGTTCAGGCAGGAAATGCAGATAAACCAGTCATGAGGCAGGTGAGATCAGCAGAACTCACCTTTCTTAGATTCTTCAGACCAGGTATTAAGGACCTCCTACATGGAAGAGAAGAAAGTCATTTAAACTGTGTGTCCCATCAAATATATATATAATGAGTAATGTTTGCTTGTTTTATCTGGCGATGACGCTGCTGTAGGTGTAACTCACCCTCGGCTCTCCTCCCTGTAGTTATCCAGGCCTTCATCATACGACTTGGACCGCTCGGTTTTAGTACCAGAATCTGACTCAATAATTGTGAGACGGAGAGAATCTATTAAGAGAGGGTTTAAACAATTACTCGTAACTGTTCATCACCGTTTCTGGCTAGTTCAGAAATTGTCATCGGCCTAATTTGGCTGCTTCGCCGTGGACATACCTTGATCGTGTGACAGCTGGCGTCGAATGAGAGGGGACGGCGAGGTGGGGCTGGGCGGGATGGTGGTGATGATGGGCGCTCCAGATATAACAGCACAGGCAGGAATGTGTGTGCTGTCCTGGTCAGTACTGGGACTGGATGGTTCATCTGAGGACAGAAAGAGACACATTTAGCTGCAGAGCAAGAAAACACTGACAATGAATTGATTGAAGTCGCTGATAGCAGCATGAATTGTGCATCACTTACAACTTCTATCTACCTGTCTCAAGGTCTGATTCATAAAAGATATTGCACGAATGATATTACAGCATAAACACAGCATTAAAGTTTAAATGTTGCCTTTGTGTCAAGAAAACAGATGAAAAGAGGGAAACAACTTTTGCAATTGTACATCTTGGCCAGTCTGATATTGCCAAAATCGTTTATCCTGATATAGGTAATTTCATATTTAGATAACGACATATATCACATTATAGCATGTCTGGTAATTCGATAAATGAACATTTATACAAAAAAAAAAACAACACATGGTAAGGTCCAAATTCCTACATGCAAGGATCAGAAGGTAAAGAATCCTCTACATCCCAATATAAACAAAATAGAATAATATATATACAATAGGCATTTTTATGTTGTTTTGATGATGTATACAGTCATGGAAAAAATGATTAGACCACCCTTGTTTTCTTCAGTTTCTTGTTCATTTTAATGTAACATTTTCCATGCTTTCCTTGATGATAACCAAAATCATTATCAAGAAAACCATGGAAAATGTCTAGATATCAGCTCTTAAATTAAACTCTTATGATATTTTTTTGTTGTTATCATTATATGTATCCAAACAAAAGTACATTCAGTGTACCAGGCATTAAAATGAACAAGAACCTGAAGAAAACAAGGGTAGTCTAATCATTTTTTCCATGACTGTATATCGTCACATCACCCGCCATATCTGAAGATGCAAATAATGCAATGTAACTCGTGTGGCTGTGAAGTGGACTGTTTTTGCAATGACACTCATTTGAATAAAAAGTGGCCAATTTTGCAGCCAATGTATGCATATGACCTCATTTGAAAGCATGCAAATGGCACAAAAGTGCAGAGATCCAATTTGCTTTGCAGTGCAGTAAGGTGTTCATTTTATTTATTTATTTTTTCTTTAATTAGTGCAGGTTTAGCAGCCGCAAAGGCTTTTTATGAATTTGCTGATGAGTAAAAAAAGACTTTGAAGGTTTTTTTTCTTTTTATAGCCTTTTGAAATCCAAAAACACAAGTGCAAGTGTGAGGAATGGATTAAATATGTTATTTATCTGCTCAAACATGGGCTGTACTTGTTAACTACTGTTAACTAACTAGCTTCCTACTTCCTCCATCATATAACAACCCCCAGATCCAACCCTTCTCTTTATTACTCTGGCTTAACCCCTGTACAATTTTGGCATAAATTCAGCTGTTGTCTGCAGCAGGAAATATCATATCATTGTAAATGAAATAATCCAATCATCCTGATTCATCTCTGCTATCTCCACTTGAATAAACATTTCAGCAGACAGCCATAACACGCTGGGCGCTGAAGCGGAGTGATGCAGACAGAGTCAGCCAGCAGGTAGGTGTTTCTGTTCCGATAAGCTAGTACACACCTTTCCTTTTAATACACATACGCAGGGCAGTCAGCTAACATTACATCATCGCAGACAAGACTGTGTCATAACTCCTGATAAGCTATATCGGCGAGATGGCAAGCCCTAAAAACAAATGAAGAGACGCTTACAATGAATCATATCTGCAACTGTGGTGATGCAGGTGAAGCGGAGCACAGCATTAACACAAGTAGAGCACTTCATATGTTTTAAACACACCATCTTTTACTAATCAAAACAAACAAGTAAAAAAACAGGTCCAAATGATAAAATTCTTCCAAATGCACTGATGCAAATGTTTAAATTTCAGTTGCATCGTTTTAATGTGAATCATCTGATCTGCTTGTTAGTTGCTGTGAAAACCTCAAAGACATCTCCCTTGACGCTTCAAACCTCATTTCAGCCCAGCCCGGCACATGCCTGCTCCATTTAATTACTTGTTTGTATACCTACAATCCTGTTTCTGGGAAAGCGGCGGCAGTTGGTGATGTCTGACACGTAAAATTACAATTTGTTTTTCAACTGACAGTGTTGACGTTATGTCACAGATGTCATTGTAGGCCTGTCCTGTCTTGTAATTCCATTTGTACCCCACCTTTATCTCACAGCAGGAAATGCATTTCCCAAAATGTCAAACTATTCCTCTTGTATTTCCATTCAGTGTTGTTTTTCCCACCCATTCAAAGATGCACGTTGTGGTTTTGATTATAGATCAGCATCTCAATAAATTAGAGTATCATGGAAAAGTCCATTTCCAGTAGTTCAAGTCAAATAGCCCCTACCAAGTATTGAGTGCATAAAGATGGACATACTTTTTTCAGAGGCCAACAGTTCTTTTGTAATATTACATTTTTTTGGAGACACTGAATTTTAGGTCTTCATTAAATGTAACCCATAATCATAATAATAATAAGATATTAAATAAATTAAGACATAAAATGTTTCATTCTGTGTATAATGGACCTATATAATGTGTTATTTCCACTTTTAGAATTTAATTACAGACATAAATAAACTTTTCTATGATATTCTAATTTATTGAGATGCACCTGTATATTTTGTAAATAAGCTTAGTGTTAAAACTTAATTCAGACCTGGTTTCTTTTAAGTTTTGTTCCATATTTACTCTCATTATGATCAACCAAGGATCTTTCCCGTTGTCAGTTCATTTGGTAGAAAATGAGCTTAATGAAATCTTAAGAATAAGAAGTAAAAATGACACCAAATACCAAAATACAGTTTGCACCACCCTGTCATTTGCATGTGCCTTCATCATTTCAAGTGTTATTGGAAAAAAATACTGTATAAAAACAAGATGAATGCTTTCCCTTCACAGCACATCACTGGTGTTAAACACAGAACACTGAAGTCTTATCTAATCTAGATCTAAATGTAGATAACTAAAAAGCGAGAGCTGAGGTGTGTCTGTGTATACAGAGGCAAATAGTGCTGGAAGAGGATGTGATTAACCCCTGCAGGTTACTGGGGCATGAAAAAAAGAGAGGAGACGTCTCTCATTGGCTGCCGATGAGTCAACATGACGACACGAACTGAAGATGCGAGGTCGAGTTCCAGCTTGTTTGGTTATGTCTGCTGATAAGTTGCCAGCGATGTGAAGATGAAACATTAATAGATTTTGTTTAATGTTCATTTGTGGTTTAAACACCACAAGTAAACATACAGTAGAGCGCAGCTTTACTATGATGCATTTGATTTGTTATGAATGTATGAAGTTTGCATGAACACAAAAAAAGCAATAATTTCTTCTCATCAGGGGGTACGTGACATTTTGCATGCACCAGTTGTGCTCTGTTCCCTGTATAAAATGTTTGGCAGGCATGTAATGTACAGCAGTTGTTCCACTTATTGTTTGGAACTTTACTATGAAATCTAATTGAGGCTGCAGGAATACTCATATTTCTCTGTTACGTCACAGTCCATTAGGACAATGTTCTTAGGTTTCTCTTGCTGTACGACACTAGGGGGGAAATTTGAGACATTTCAGGGAGTGGGTGGGGGCTGTATTGTGTGTGTGTGTGTGTGTGTGTGTGTGTGTATTGACTGTACTGTATGTTTCTGTGCTGCCCTGCTCAGATGCCAAGGGCGGTTTGAATACGTCATGGTTGCCTGCAGTACAGTGTCACGCTGTCACACACACCTGACTCGATGTCACCCCGAGTTCAAAATGCCACAAGGAGCCGATTTATTATTGCATTTACATACCTATATAACCTGTTCTACAGTGGGTGTAACTAATTCAAATTAAATGAAACTGCCTTTATGACAAGTGATTTTTATATTCAGTTGAACACCATTCTAACAAGCAACTAAATTCCCCACGGCATTTCCTGTAAGACATAAGACTACCATTATTTCTGATGATCCACAGTATATTCATGATGACATTTGGACACAATAGATGTCCTTGTACTGTAGTTTGATTTTTTTAAAAAGTCCACAATTGAAAAGCTTACACTTGATTTTCAATGCATTTTTGTAACTGAATGCACCAACCCCTGAAGCAAAAGGGAGCTTTGGGTTGTTTTTTTGTTTTGCAGAGAGGAGTGTTTTACTTTAGAACACAGGGAGATATTCATAAGTGTTATCACCCTTCTAATATTGGACAGACATACCAGATAGACCATGTTAAATTATAGATTTTCAACATGGATTGTATAAAAGAAGTGGACGTAGCCACCGTGACACCACCCTTCGGTTCGTGGACAACCACTTTGAGGGTTTAAGGCTGTCACCATTTATTTATTCATTTTTTTCTTTCAAAAGCTGCTGGGCTGCCTTAGCAAGGTACATTCGTAATTCACTTAATAGTGTCTTTTAGTACAACTGAAGAAGACATTTTGACAAAAATGTTCCAATTAACTTAGAAATCCTTGCTTTAATCTTTGTCAATTTAGTGAAGAAGACTTCAAAATAACAATTGAGACCATTAACTTATTAGGAAAATGTTTACTGAGGTAAGAAATCAAGTTCATTTTTGTATAAAATTTCATACAATTGGACTTATTTTTGAAAATAGTGGAGTCGCCATCTGCTGCTTATTAGAAAGAACGCGGTTTTAAAGCATGTCCGCATTTGGCTTCGGGGTTCAGACCCAGAGATTGCGGCTTAATTTTGGGACAGGAGTAAGAGTATATAGGACACCTCCCAGGATAAGAATCCCACCATTATACTGGTGCCAATACAATACCCAAGTTTCCACACATATCCCAAAACAACACTGTTGTTATATATTACATTTAGGAATATAACAATGTTTATCTACAATAAAAGCCAAACATCTTAATCCAAGCAGCAGTAAAAGGACTTTCCCTCAATAAAATACAGTCTGACGTTTCCTGATTTTCATCTGCAACACTTCCTGATTGTGATTGGGAAATTTCACATGTGTATGAAAACAAGACAAAGATCAGGCCAAGCATTCGATGACAACTTTAAATACTTGATGCTATAAACAGATTTTGGTCTGCAGTCAAACGTAATTAAGGTTCAAAGCTCAGCCGCAACTAGACGTGTCAGAACATGCAAGTAATCATGGTGTAACTTTGGTACATATTCATATTGAGTCCACCAGGCTTCATGCAATGACATTTTTCCACTCATATAAACACATGCTGTGCAACCACAGGACTACCCTGTCACTGCTGAAGTGGGTATAGAAAGTAGTGAAGTCTTACCTATGAAGGGGATCGAATCCAGGGAGTCGTCCAAGTTGTTGGAGCCAGACTTGTGTCGTGAGTCTCCAAGCTTCCTCAGATGCATCTCCCTAAAGCCCTCATTAGATGTCCAGCAAATTGCTCCATCTACAGATCCGGCCTTCACCAGTGGTGGCGACTTATGAGTCCCTCCTCCCTGGTTGTCATTAACAGCTAGTACATAGGATGGAGGGCGGAGTAGGGGAGGTCCAGAGTTTTTATCTCTTCTTAGTACGACAACTGTTGCATCCGGTCCTTCTACGCCTTCTGCAAGACCGCCATTAGTCCGTATTAGAGCGCTGGAGGAAGCAGAGATTTCTCTGACTTTTGGCTTTTGGGTCAAAGCTCCATTTGTAGTGGAGGAACCAGAAGAAGATGCAACCACAAAATGTTGTAGTTGTCTCTGCAAGGGCAGTTTAGAGGAGGTACCAGAGCAAGAGGAGGATCTGGCTGCCAACCCAGCCTCCGACCTGCTCTCCATTTTCAGACTGTCCGCCCTGCCTCTGAGCTGCAGGTGCAGAGGGGAGGAGTAGCCCAGGTGGTTGCCCACGATGTTAGCTCTTTGGTCTTTAAGAGGGTCTGTGGTTTTAGTGGAGGATAAGGCAGGTGAAGCGTCTGAGATGGAGTTTTTGACAGGCAGACGTGATGGTCTCATTATGACACTGTCTGTCCGTGATGTTAGTACAGAATCCTTGGTACCTTTAGTAAACACAGGAGAAGCTAGCGAAGAGTTTGATAGTCCACCTCCTCGCCCTTCCTCCTCCTGTCCAGTGAGACTCCTGTTCAGATGAGGTAAAGCTCTCAGGCCGCTTCCCTGCCTGCTCGCTCTGGCGTCCTCTCCCCGAGTCAGCAGCAGCCTGTCCTCCAACACCACTCTATCTCCAAAGACAGCCAGTGGTTCACCAGGCTGCTGCCCCAGGTAGTCACAAGACCGTGCCCGAGGTTTGGGGACCCCAGTCGGGGTCGAGAAAGGCAGGGCATCCTCGGAAGCACTCCGAGGCCAATTCCTGATTGTCCTCTCTGCTGTGCCTCCAAGCCTCTCTTGGGAGACGCTGCGTAATGGAGCCCCAGCAGTGCCCTTGCCACTTGCATCCAGCCCTCGATCATTGGAGGTGCTTCTCCGTCTGACCTGGGAGCCCAGTGCCCCTCTTTGATTGGCACTAGGAGGAGGCGGCGTACGTTGCTGTGTGTAGGCGGAGCTGGAATTGGCGGCCGCACGCAAGCTGTCCAATCGCTCCTGGATGGTGCGGCAGCCATACGTGTGCAGCCTCTTGGAGTCTATATAGTCCTTATAGGTGGTGTAGTTTTTCCAGTCAATGTTCTGGTGCGGAGAGGTGGAGGGGGCTGTGGGAGACGGGGAGTAGTGGTTGGCGCTGGGTGAGGCGGCAGTGGAGAAAGTGTCCGGTGAGGCAGTGGCGGCTCGTGTAGGTGTAGGTAACGTGTCAGGATAGATTGGAGCAGGTCTTGAGAATGGGGAGAAGACCGGGCTTTCGGAGGGACGGGAAGAGGGGAACTGCAGCTGTGCACCCCCAGGTACTGACGGAATGAGGGGTCTCGGTCGAGCTGAGCCAGAATCTCCTGGAGAACCGTACCGGTTTTCCTCCGTCCTGTGGCTGGGTCCAGCCCGTGCCACCCGGGACCCCCTGTCGACTGGATCAGGAGACATGGCCACTGTCCTCACATTCTCATTACAGACACACACCACTGCCTGAGGAGGAGGAGACGGCGGAACAGGGATTTCAACCCGGTAGCTCTTTTCAGCGACCCCCCCTCGTCTTCCTGGTCCCTGAGCCGCCCCCCGGAGGGTCTCTGTGACCGTGGCGGGCTCTGCAGCCTGAGCCATGCCCGCAGCCTTAACTTCTATCCGAGGGTAGCATATGGGAGGGGGCTCAGGGATGTTCTGGGCATTTCCGCTGTACGCATCATTTCCTTTGAGGTATGCATCCTGGGAATACGCCTGCAAGAGATTATAGGACATTATGTCACTTCAGCTGCTGAGAGGTTGGAAAGCTAAAATAGATCACATTAAACCCCAGGAGGACATCACACCCAACCAGGGACAGGATACATTACACGTACATGTACTGAACAGGGACCACTCTAGACCTTTATTTTTTAATTTTCCTGTTCGGACACTAAAGCTGAACTTTGGCACAACCTCATCTATCACAAAATGATGAATTTACTGCCAAATCTCAACGATGACTTCATCTTTCTTTGCTGCTACAGCAAAAGCATCAATCTTTTGATTCTAAAATACTTCAACTGTACCACGGCAACGTGGTTGCTCATATTTTCAGAGCAAAGAAAGAATGGTGAACCACTAGTGTCATTTATTGATAAGTGTATCTGTGCGAGCTGATGAGATTATCAGCAAGACAAACACTGTTACTGCATTCCCTTTGGAGTACTGTAAGTGACAGATAGACAACTGGATCCTCACTGTCTTTAACAATGAAACACCAGCATGCTAAAAGTAGACACAGCGCTCCAGTACTCCGTCTCCAAATCAAACACACTCTGCTTCAGTTACAGTTTCTCAATCTTTTCCTAGGAGACTCAAACGGCATGCCATGATACAAATTAACTGCCTGAGAAGTAACAGATGTGAAAGAGTGGAGAAAAAGGGGATAGCCAGAAAGGAAAATAAGTAGAGAAAGGAGGCTGGAAAGACCAGAATAAACCCTCGGAGCCAGGAGTGGAGATTAAGCTGGCATGGGCTTACCCACCTTTGGTACTGGAGAGTGTGCCCTGAGGCATGAGGAGAGAGTGAACGGGGGACGCCTCTGTCTGCCTTTGGCAGCTAACGCCACTTCTGTCAGCATGGCTCCGCGACTTTACTGTCACTGTAGCAACTATGGTAATTTCCTTGATTAAAAAATGGATGAAAAAAAAAGCTTGGCTACTTGTCAGCCCGTGCACACTGCTGTGAATGACAAATGGCTTCAAATAAAAGTCCTGGTTGCATATTGAACACGCTATATTTCCTCATCCCTTCAGCGCACAAGCTCTTGAGAAAATGAAAGGGAGAGAGTGGCAGTGTTGGACTTTAATCGATAGCACTCTACCTGAGGTGTCGGGTTACAATACAGCAGCAGCGGTAAGTCAGCTGCTTGGTGCCTCCCTCTGCATTTGCATAGAGTTAAACAGAAACCCATTTCCTTATTATGGAAAGTACAGGGCAGAGTGTCTGAAGTCTGCTGACAGATTTTACACAGATCATTTGTTTTTTCAGTGCACACATCTCTCTCTCAACCTGCTATTCTAGGAAATACCAAAAACGTGCACATACTAAACCACAGCAGATAGTGGAAAGAGGGGAAGTATATTTGGAGTTTTAGGGATTTACCAGCTTCTACATGTGCAAATACTAGAGGTGATGCCACATGTCATAAGAGCTGTGAAGCATCAGGAAAGAGAACTGAAAAGGAAAGTGGTTAGTTAGTAAAGCTTCCCATCTTACCAGAGCAGTGATATCCCTGGAAAACTGCAGTCCACAGGTTAGAGAAGGGCAAGCAGAGAGAAAAAAGAGGAATAAAGACACAGGTAAGCATAAAGAAATGGGAGGTACAACGGCATCGATGGAAGTGAGACAGGCAACTTCTGGGGCTAAAAATACACTCGCTGAGCAGAGGCATCACAGTCGGAGGAAGAAGAAAGAAGAATAGAGGTGAACTTCCACGCTGTTGGTATCCTTCTCAGACCTGAATATCTTCTGAGTTGCTCTTCATGCCCATTATTTTCTCCTTTTACCCCACTCCTTACTTCACCCAAGGCACAGCTGCAGTCAAAAAACATAATGTTTTCTGCTTGCTTTCTCTCTCTCCCTCTCAACATACTCAGCATTTCTTTCCTTTGCTCTGTCACTCTCACCTGCTCGCTGTGGTACCTCCCCTCCCCCTCTCTGGCTTCTCAGTGGCTCTCGCACTACACACACTCCTTACTAGCCTCTTTCATCTGTAAGACGCTGCTCTCTATCTATCATATGTTCACTTTCGGGGTGAGCATAAGAGCAAGCTTGCCTGATCTGCACTGGCTTCTTTCCCTCACTCACTCCTGCAAACAGTGAGCAGAGAGGAGTCAGCTGACTGCAGCTGCACTCCCTCTGGTACTGAGTGGGCTCAATGTCTCCCAAACACACAAAAACACAAACAAGACCACATTTAAAAACATAGACATAGAGAAATCTACAGACGCCACCATGTGAGACATCCATAAATCATAGAAAAAGCCCCAAATCATGTTTTCTCTTGAATAAACAGGGTGAAAAGGTCACACTGAGCAGCATTATCACACCTTGTATTCTACTATCCTTTACTTTTAATAGCTTAAACCCATAAAACTGTTCAACGGCAGCCAGATTTCTAAAGAACCGTAGTATAAAAAACAATCCCTAACTGGCACATCAAACCGTGCATCTAATTTTGAGTCATGTTTTCCTCAATGGGGAGAAAGAGCTAATTGCTTCACTGAAATCCCGCAGCCTTGTGAGTTCTCAGACTCATTCCAAATCGCCAAAAGCAAGTTTCTGTGGCTTTTGGTGAGCTGCGGCCAACATAACAAGCTATGTGTGGAATTTAGCAACACAGTGGGATCCGACTCAGTTCTCTTTCCCAAACAGAGGTGAATAAACGTGTGGCGACTGCTTTATCGTCTGTGGGGCTCTGGACCCTGACTGATGGCGTAGGCTGGTTGTTTGCATCACTGAGCTCATCAGCGTGATGAGGAGAGGGGGTGTTGAGCTGCGGCATGAAGTCTAGCTCTCGTTATTAGCTTTTTATCACTGAAAACACAAGCTTGCATTTTTGTGAAATTACCCCACCCGTATATCCACATTGTCTCATTTCAAATGTCAATGCAAATGTGGCCAATATCAGATTTCACTGTGAACTGACTGATAACAAAGACGTCACACACACACTACGCCGTCATGTGAAACTAGACACGGAGGCCGCTCACGTCATTAATGGTTTCACTTATAAAGTGATTTGCAATAGAATTCGCCGCATTTGTGACGAGATGATGATAAGCATGAGAATGAGGAAAAAGAGAGCCAGATTTTTTAATCTATTGTGGCTTTTTGTGGAGTAATGGACACCAATTCTGTACGCAGGTGTGTGTTTGTGGCTGCAGAGTCAGAGCCAGGAGTGACGAGATCCTGACGTAATAGGATGTAGGAGCTTTGTTGAGTGACATAAAATTGGCACGAATTTGGATATCTGTTCAGACAGAGCTTGCATTGCAAAATAGTTTTTGTCATATATATGTGTCTGTATCTTGAGCCACTGTGAAGACTAAATTTCCCCACTACGAGATAAATAAAGTCATATTTCATCTTATCTTATCTTAAAATAAAAAAGCAGACCTGTACCTGGTTTAGAACCAAATATCAAAGTGACCGAAATCAAAATTGGGAAAAAGATCAGATTCCATGTGGTTTGTGCTCACATTTTTATAAAAAAAAAAAAAGAAAAACATCTCATAAAAGCAAAAAATATAATCAGAATTTGGCCACTTCTACCTGCTGTCTTAATGTAGCGCAAGTATCTATTTGTTTTAGGAGTCAGATGTGAGTCTGATGTGAGTCAGAGGTGAGTTTTGCCTCTTCGAAAGTTTTCTGGGCAAAGCTTAAAGGAGTAGTTTCACATTTTGCAAGAACATAAATATCAATTTGTGTGGTAAGTACAGAGCTGGAGTCAGGACATGTTTAACTTAGCTTCACATAAAGCCTAGAAACATGGGGAAAACAGCTATCCAAGCTCTGTCCAAAGTTCAAAAACACTCCTACAAAACATACAAGCTGACCAATTAGACTGTTACATCACAGCTGTGTGCAACATCTCTAAGACTTGTCATCACAGTGAGGTTGCCAAATTTAGTAGCATTGTTTCTGCACAGAGACAAAAATCTGAGCTCACTGACTGTATCCGACAACCTACACTTTTCTGGGTGGAAATTTATTTTCACAGAGCACTGTTTACACTCAGCTACTCTCTCCAAAACCACAAATTGTGATTTGAAAACAAACAAGACATAGCCAAGATACGCCCTGAACAGCCAGGTTAAAAAAAGACACCTTAATTGCAAATAGATTAAGTTTGATAAGGCCACTGATCTGGTGTGAAAAACTGCACATGATGACAAGTCTTTCATGCATGTTTTTCTGCTCTATAATAAAAGAGCATTTTTTCAAGCACACTTGTAATATTTACTGATGAATGAATGCTTACCAGCTGCAAAATGTCCTCATCCTTTGGCATCACACAGAGTTCCAGTGAAGCATCGCTGAAGGAGGCGAGGGTGAGCAGGACGAGAGATGTTGAGTGAGAATGTGAGAGAAAGAGAGAGAGAGAGGCTGTTACAACACAGCGTTTAAACTTCGAAAAGTCATGGCACTTCTCAAGAGAGAAAGTTTAAAATCTAAACTTTAATAGCTGCGGTTTAATGAAGTGTGAGTGTTGTAGGTGTGCTCGTCAGCGATAAGGAAAATGATTCTCTCTGGAAAAAAAGTCATTGTGGTTTCATTCCTGGGAAGTTTCACAATGGCTCCGTCTCTTTTTGTGTGTTAGTGCACGAACATGCAGGGGAGTGTTGGCAGCGAAGAGACGAGATGGAAATTCTGGCATCAAGGTCTGAGTCAGCCAGGCTCTTTCACTCTGTGCAAATTTCCCTTAATAGAAAACCCCTAAAAAGAAGTGAAATGACGCATGTCTCACCTGTTCTGGATCAAGGCTATGACTTGCGAGTAGGTCTTCCCAATGATGCTCTCTCCATTCACCTTCACTATCCGGTCCCCTGGACAGAAACAGAGAAAAACTTACAAACTTGCTCTTTACTGCCAACAGCAGCATCAGCATTTCTTTAATAAATACATATTTAGATATTAATAAATAAACTTGACATTTAAGTAGGGCTGTCCTCCACTAAAGAAAGTCTTAGTTGTCAATATCACAAGTGTTATTTGACTAATAAACTATAAAGAATAATACAAAAACACCAATTTAATCTTTTTGTTTACCAGAGATGTGGTCATACATTTCTTGGAAATAAGTCCTCAGCATGACAAAAGCTTAAAAACGGACTAATCCAATAAAGAAATCTTAGGTGACTCAGAAACACTTGACTAGTGGACAAATCGTCTAAGCGAGATAAACATTTAGTGTTCAAATAACATGTACAGTTTAAGTATTGTGTTGTGAATGTGGTTCTGAATCATTGTATTACATTTTTGTTTGAGTTGCAGCACAAAACACTTCCAAGAACACTGTCTGACAAAAAGAAATACAAATATTATAAAAAAATATTTAAATTCTTTATTCATAGTACAAAATACTAGAGCCCAACTGATTTATGGACTACTACAGACATATGTACTGGTATCAGCAAATATGTCGTCTGATAATTACTGACATAAAAATCTTTTTTCACTTAACATAACATACCAAAAGGGATAGCAGGTTTGATTTTGAAATGGTGTAAGCTATAATATCTCATTTCTATTTATTGTTTATTTAAATCCTTTGGGATTCCAGTTTGGGATGGGAGTAAATATTAATATTTATCACGTGACTGGGACGGGAAAGGGAAAAAGTCTACCCTTGTTTTGGTTCGGTTTTAGCCATTTTCCATGGTTTTCTTGATAATGATTTTGGTTATCATCAAGAAAACTATGGAAAATGGCTAGATATCAGCTCTTAAATTAAACTCTTATGAGCTATTTTAGCTGAGCTACCTTTAGTTGTACCAGGCATTAAAATTAACAAGAAATTGAAGAAAAGGGGTGGTCTAATACTTATATATATATATATATATCCCTATAAAAGTGTGAGAAACAGAGATATAACAACTTGCCCTCGTTAGAAAAAGTAAATAGGCCCTTTACCGATGTGTTTTTTATGTTTTTATTCCCTTTAGTAAAGGCATTTTGGGTCTAAACACAGAAACATTTTCCAGGATTGGGACAGGACAGGAGTTTTTTGAGGGAGTAGAATGAGACAGGAGTGAAAACTGCTCCTGTGTCACCTCTTTAATCAGTAAACTGTGAATTATCTACCTCTAAACTCACTATCAGTCTCACGAATCCCTTATCGGTCAGGTTACACAAAGTTAACTATAATTACAGGAACTTAAAAAAAACAAGTTACCTGTGTCCCATATTAATTTAAAATTTAGAGGGAAATTAGTTTAACCTTGATTTCTTGGTGCACGAAAAAAATTCTGCTATTAACCGATACATTTTTATTAAAGACTGCTGTCAACTGTCAACATTCAACATTTTACTGTATTAATTTGACTTGAAAGACAAACTGTGTTTCTGCTCTTTGCTGCTCAGGAAAAAAAAGAAGATCCGGAGTCCAGTCAATATAGTTATTGACCAGAGAAACCACTCTGGAGTAGCTGCTTCCAGCACAAACACACATCTGTGTCTGGATCAAAAGGAGAACACCAATACTTGTTTATTTTGAAGGCCCCCCATGTGAAGACCCACATCCATTCAACTTTTCTGAAGATGGCCATCTAACAGGAAAAGAGGCGAGGTGAGTTTAGGAAAGAAACTAGATAATTGTGGGAAAACAGAGCACTCCTTTATCCCAGGAGAGGAGGGTGAACAGATGAAAGCAGACAGTTTAGAGGGCTTGTCCAGGCCACTTAACATTTCCTGTAACACAGAGCGCTAATCTGGCAATAACTCTGACAGAGCTTCAGCTGCCACCACCATTTCAGGGAAACTGGAAAGAGCTGATTCACTTTTTCACCAGAAGTTTGAAGGTGTTTTTTTTCCTATCTGCTTAAAATTCCATCATCAATAAGACACGAAACAAAGTTGGAGAGAAAACCGAATGGTTGCAATAACAGTGTGCATATTATTACACTTTGTTCAACCTCCCACGAAGGAGCCATCTGTTATTTTGTAACTTGTATCTGTTTTGCCTGGCGGGTTACAGGGAAGTGGAATTACCTACAGTACAAACGTGAAGAAATCTTGGCATCAAACGCCGCTTTGAGGTCAGATGTGAGACGGGCGGAGTTAATCATAAGATCAGCCGAGCTATCAGAGGCAGTGCAGGGATCTCCACAGAGACTGTGTGTGTGTGTGTGTGTGTGTGTACCTGTACAGAGTCCAGCTCCGTGGGCGGGGCCTCCCTCCTTCACTTGCTTGACGAAAATGGTGTCCATTGGCTCAAGACGGTTTCGCTGTCTCCCTGGCAACAAGAGAGCACATGCAGCGAGGCGATTGGTTGCACAGCGAGGAAGAGAAGCAGCAGCAGAATCACAACTAGGACACATTGCACTGGAACTGGAAAAACGACTGCAGCAACACTGATTTTTTTTTACCTGTGTTATGATTTGCAAATGATATTCTCACTCCCTCATGCCACACATATATGAATGATTTTGTGGTTGTAAAGTGAAATGAACACCGTATTTATGAGAGCCTGGACGATATGGTGGCTGAAATAATAATTTATTGAGCTAGAATGAAAATTGACCTTTTAAAATGGATTGTGCACCAATTTTTCATTTTGATAATGATTTTATTTATTATCAACAAAACCATGGAAAATGTCTAGATAGCAGCTCTTACATTAAACCCTTATTAGATATTTTTGTTGTTAACAAGAAATTAAAGAAAACAAGGGTGGTCTAATATTTTTTTATGACATAAAACTTTATTAAATAATATTTAACATTGGTATATATTATAATACATTATACAACCAATACATTACATTGTCAGCCAATTTTATAAATAACTGAGAAAAAAGAACAAATAGGAATAATCAGACATAAAATTAATCTGCAACTATTTTGACTATTTATTAATACTTTCATTCATTTTTAAAGCAAAAATAACACTAGTTTACAGCTTCTTAGCTGTGAGAATTTGCTGCTTATATTTGTCCTATGTGATAACAAATTGAAAACTTTTGAGTTTGACTGTTTAAAGACATCACCTTGGAACATTTTTCATAATTTGATGATATTTTGACCAAAACATTAACTGGTTATTTGAAAAACAGTCAGTCACAGATTAATCAATAACAAAAAAGCTTGATAGAGGCACGAACCTGCAAACTTGTCGTACTTGTGTCATTTGAAACTGGCAAAATAGTTTAAGTTCCTCAATGCTGTGCTGAGGATTTATTGATGCATTTAGCTGCTCTGCAAAATATCTAATTCTTATTTCAGATATACTATTATTATTGCCAGGTGATGGCTATTTCAGACAAATAAGCTCTAAGACACAAGGGGAAACTAATTCTTCATCTTCTTCAATATATTCCTTTACACTCAAAACACTGTCAGTCTGTTCCTCGTGCTACTGCATCACATGCTCTGTCCCTCGATACATCCATCCGTTTACTCCACTCTGCTGTGAGATGTGCGCTGAGCGGAGGATCAGGACAGTGAGGAGAGGTCAGAGTGTGCTGACAAGGCTACAAGCAAACAGGCTGCAAGGGAGTTTGGTTTCATACGGCAGAGGAGAGACAGCACGGTATGTCATGTAAAGGGCCAGTGCAGGAAATCCAGCTAAGGACAAGTAAATAATAACTACTTTTAATGTGTTTTTATGTGCGTGCGGTACAGACACGATGTTTGACTGTGATTAAGACTGCAAAAGACGGCAAAATCGTCTTTCCCTGAGCTATAAGCCTCAATCTCAGCCGGCCTCAGCTGCCTCTCAGAGCCATCAGGCTTTAAAGGAAGTGCAACATCAGAGCATCCCACTGTTCTCTCCTCGGGGAACGCTGACTAAGTATGCATGTGCTTTTTCATGAACGCCCTGCTTCACATTTACACAGCAGCAGATACTGTTCATGCATTTATGAGCCCCGAACAGCTGGACCGGAGCAGATGTGGTTCAAAGTGTTGCTGCGGAGCCACTTCAAAGGTGAGGAGGGGAAAGAGTTGCTTAATCACCAGTTTACTCAACTTGTTTCAGGGAATCCAAACCTGTAACATGATAGTCTGAAAGTCCTTTTTATTTTTCCCTGTGTCTCTATATTCTCATGCCAATAATTCCAGTATGAGCTGTTTCAATGTAAACATGTCACCTTAGATATCCTTCTGTGATGATGGCATGACAGTATGTTGCAAATATACTCTGCTGCCTCCCTCCTGTGGCTGGAAATGTTACTGCAAACTATAAAAATTTGATCTGATTCAGAGATTTACTGTCATAAAACATCGAAGTGCAACAACATTAACAGACTGACCCACTTACACCTTACAAACGCAATAAAATCATCAACAAAATCTGTGCCAGAAAGAAACTTCTACATAATCTTCATAATTTAAGTCACAGGTTTGATGCCCGTCATAGTGAACGTGCCCTTTTGAAGTGTCGCTGTAATACTAACCTGTTTTGTCACTGTGTTAAGTATTAAATACACTCCAGGTTTGACTGAGATGTTGAAAACAGGTGCAGGCTTGTTTTTGATCCAGTAGAAGGCAGTGCTGCACATAAAATGACTCATCCGTCTCTTAGCAAGGAACATTGTAAAATTGTTAGAGCATCACTGTATTCCCATTCGTTTTGTTATGGTTATGATCAGGTGGCTGATTTCATAACAGAAACTTGATATATTAAAAGAACTAAGGTGCCCCTCTGAACCCCAAAACCCACCAGCATGTTTAAAAAGTGCATGTCTTCTGCAAAAAAAGTAAAAAAAAATAAAAATACACCATTTATCATAGACATAAACTGTAAAAACAAGCATTATCTTCTAATTGTCCACTTTCTGACAATCCCTACATGGGTCATGAGGGATGTGTGTTTTCACTAGAAAAAGCAACCAAATAGAAGCTCAGAATTGTGATTTTTTTAATCAAAATCCATCTACATGTGTCATTTAACATTTAGCCAAAAACAAACTGTTTGCACTACCTAGATCCTGTAAAAAACATTACATTCTGCACTCTTCAACACAACTGGGAACCCATGAATGAATAAGCTGGCAACAACAGTCATGTGACAAAAATTCAGGGAATATTGGACAGAACTGCAGGCTGTTTACACTGTGCAGGTATTTCTGACATGGGTGGGCACTTGAAAAAATGTTTATATAGATTATATTTTATTCCATTTTTTAAAGGAGTTATGGCATTATAATGGTGCCATACTGAGCACAGGCTATGTATGTTTGTTTCCTCTACTTCTAGCTATGATTGTGCTGTTTCATAGAGGTGCAGGAGTATTTTTCTGCAGTTAAAAACAAGGCCACAGGGAGTAAAATGTGTCACCCTGAAATTGAGGTTCAGAGGGTTAAATGTGGCTCCAGTGCAGCCCCTCACAGAGAATGACTGCACTGAGGCAGTTCTGTGTCACATCACTGACATAATGTAGGACATGACTGACCCGAGGTAAAGGTACAGATGTTAACAAATGCTCCCCCTCCTCCCTCCCTCTCCCTCTCTGTGTACTCGGCAAATTCCCAATCCCGAGCCAATCTCACCGAGCTCCAACTCTGCAGCACAAATTGGATTTCTGGAAGTTTCCATGCCACGCAGCTGGATGAACAGGATTAAATGTGGAAATCTAAAGCTCTGGATATTTTTAATGCTCCCAACTGTCTTAGCAAAAGCATAAACTACTGTGTGGATTAATGAAATACATCAGCCTGCCTCAAAATGACTTTGGCTGTTCCAAAACACAGAATGAGAGTTGAGTAACCTCAGATGCTCTTGGGTCGTACTTGGGGCAAATGTTGCACCAGTGGCCACCACTACACTCTGGTGAACAGGTGCAGGCTTCAAGAAGAATATGGCCTGAGAGCAGATTTAAACAATTGCAGTTTGCTTAGATAAAGTTCACCACATCAACACTTTTCAGTACTAGAGCTGCAACGATTAGCCAACTTATCGTTACGTCGATCGGCAGAAAATATACGTCAACTTTTCTAATA
Source organism: Centropristis striata (assembly GCF_030273125.1). Taxonomy (NCBI): domain Eukaryota; kingdom Metazoa; phylum Chordata; class Actinopteri; order Perciformes; family Serranidae; genus Centropristis; species Centropristis striata. The sequence goes on from NC_081539.1 coordinate 10,275,433, forward strand.
ATCAATTATTCATTGAGTAGTTTTTCATGCAAAAATAGCAGAAAATGGTGTTTTCAGCCTCTAAAATCTGGAGATTTCCTGCTTTTCTCTATCAAACTGGATATCTTTGGGTTTAGGGCTGACCATGGATTTTAATAAACTGGGATGGACATTTTCACTATTTTCTGACATTTTATAGACCAAACATATGGAGAAAATAATTGTCAGTTGCAGCCCTATTCAGTGTGGCGTTATGCAAGCTGCTAGTGCAGTAAACTGTAAGAAAACAAATTTCCTGTTTTATTTTGAGCTGCTTTGATTACTTTTGTGGCAAATAAAAGACTAAAATAAGCCAAAGCAAGTGGTGGTGGCTCAGTTGGTAGATCAGTTGCCCACTGATCGGAAGGTTGGTGGTTCGACCCCTGACCATGGCAGCCTACATGTCGAAGTGTCCTTGGGCAAGATACTGAACCACAAATTGCCCCTGATGCTGCGTTTATCGGTGTGTGAATGAATTCCCAATGGTGGCAGGTGGCACTCGGCCACGAGTATGAATGTGTGTGTGAATGTGCGCCGTCTGTAGTGTAAAGCGCTATATAAGTGCAGTCCATTTACCATTACTCTCTGAGCTTAATTTGCCACAAAAATGTGTGTTTTCTTTCAGAAATAGCTGAAGTTAAAGCAAACCCTTAATTTTAGTGTTATAAGTAGCTCTGCAACTAATGGTCATTATCAATATCTGATGTTTATTTTCTCAATGGATCTACCAATTGTTCTGTTTATAAAAATGTCATATAATATGTAATTTATCCCCAATTCTGCCATCCAACAATCCAAATCCCGAAGATATTTAGTTAACTGTCTTATATGATGGAAAAGTCAATTTCCAGTAGTTCAAGTCAAATAGCCCCAACCAAGTATTGAGTGCATATCGATGGACATACTTTTCAGAGGCCAACCTTTTACATATTTAGCATACTTTTTAAAATTGGTCTTTTGTAATATTCAAATGTTTTGAGACACCAAAGTTTAGGTCTTCATTAAATGTAAGCCATAATCATCATCAATCATTATAATTAAAATAAATTAAATAAATTAAGACATAAAATGTTTCATTCTGTGTGTAATGGATCTATATAATGTGTTATTTCCACTTTTTGAATTGAATTACCGACATGTATAAACTTTTCTATGACATTCTAATGTATTGAGATGCACCTGTGTGATAAAGAAAAGCATTGAAATATTGATGGACGTTGCCACACAATATGGATATCTGCAATTTCCAAAATGCAATAATGATGCAACTAATTTCAGATTTAAAGTTTGACACAGTTTCTCATCACTGTCTTCCTGTCTTGTGGAAAATCTTTACTCCAAAAGCTACTACTCCTTGTTGTTTAGAGTTTTCAAGGGCAGGAAAGCAGAAAAATGTCTCTATGTGAACCACAACTCATATTTCAATCATATACGAAGCAAAAAAAAAAAGTAATTTATTTTCCTTACTGTAAGTTTTACACAACCCTATCTGTTCTAATCTCGCAGTGCACAGTCTCTGGCTGGATGTCTCTCTGGCCTCAACAAGCTCTGGTTTGGCTGCGGTCCGCGGCTGCACAGCTGGGCCCGCTTGTGTCAGCCAGCTCCCCGCTCTCCCGTTGTTTTGGGTTAGATAATGTTATTCTTCAGAGGGCTGGGCCCGCTGCCCGCTCACTGCATTAACCCTGGCGTAATACCTCTCCCTCCAACTCGCTGTTCTTTACCATTTGTGTCACTCTTTTCAAACACCACACCCATGTAGAAATGTATAAAAATATACACAGACCTATGCAGATGTGTTGCTTGTTCTTCACACTAAGAAGATGTGTTTTTCTTTCCCAAACACTGAAGGAGGAGGATTGTCTATGTGTTTAGATGTCTATCTATATCACGTCTCTTCAGAGAAATATGGAAATGGGAGGCACACAATCTTGGCATACTGTATCCCCCCATAGTGTGGGGAGGTCAAAGCACAAGCACACTTTACATAAATCCAAAAGCTCCAGCTTCCCTCAAAGAAACGGGATTGCTTTAAGACAGCAGATGAAAATAAACACTGTAATTCTGCCTTTGTGTCTCCCATTCCCACGACCAAACACTCACACAAACTAGTCCAAACACAACTTTGAAAGCTTAAACTCGGTGAAGACACCTGCGTGGCCTTCTCCTGACCTCCTGTAAATACGTAATAAACCGCAATCCTCACAAACTGTGTCAATAGACTTTGTCAGATGGCGAAAACGACCTGTAGGTGCCAGGCTCAGACGGACGGGTCTCGTTTCACTAATCGCTGCACTTTGTAAACAGACGCAGCTTTATGTCAGAAACCTCGGCACACACTGTGGGAGGGACTGTCAATACGCCTTAAAGCAGCCGTCATTACAACACTGTCGAGTCGGCAGTTTGTCCTCACATGTAAGTAAACAAGTAGGTAAACTGTAGTTCTATAGCTTGATTCTAAACAGGAGTTACACAAAGAAAAGGGGTACAGGCCGACTAATATTACATTTTTTTCAGGGATACAGCCATTAAATTATTTGCCGCTTGCCCCCACCAACATTTTGCATTTTTTAAATAAAAATAAAACCACTTAATTATTAATTATTGTGTATTATTGCCTAGGTAAATCAACTAAAAAACATGTAAAAATACTAAGCATGTTACCAATACTTAGTTGGACAACAGACACTATCAATATCAACTCAAAGTGTCACAGCACAAAGTAGCATTACTCAGACTTTTTCTGGGGTTGAGACGATGGTGGAGGATTTGGTGTCAAAGCTAAAACCCAAAATTTGGCAATATTTTTGATTCAAAGTAAGGTGAAGATCTACATATATAATGTTAAAAATGTCAAAATAAACACCCTATATATTAGGCGCCACCAAAGAATCACATTTCTTGTAAAATGTCCGGTTTGATTAAGTTTTTATCTGGTGGGAAAATTTCCTCACCATGGCATTCCTAGTGTAGAGGCAACTTTTAAAAATCTGATAACAGTAAATCAGAGAATATTTAATACAATAAGGTAATATTTGAATCTTAATCAGCCGATATTTGTGTTTAATATTGACACATAATATAAACAAACATTTTTTGACGAGGATCCTTTATATTTTCTTATTAATAAGTTCTCACTGAGATTAATTGCATTAACAATTGATTATTGACCAGAACAAACTGAAGTTTGACATAAAAAATCCACATAATAGCTTTTTCCATACATTTTTCCTGTATCCATGAGGGTTGTCTCAGTTGTCACGGACCCAAGTATGTAACCTAACTAGTTGTATTTGATGACAAAAAACATCTTTCAACAGAGATAACTGAGCTATCTTTGTGAGGTGAACTCCATTGGCTGATAAAGGAAGGTTGTGGTGGATGAAAGCTCCGGAAAAAGCTAGCAAGAAGACCTTGATGACAGATTTTTTTTTTGTTTGAAATGACCTCCAACATAACTTTGTTGTTGCTGTAAACCAAATGTATTGCTGTGATACAAACTATAAACTAAAGATGCAACAAAGTACTTATTGGCTGCCATATCCACCATCATAAATATATCTGCAGGGCTGAATTCCTGGATGATTTCAAAATAAGTCACTTCCATGAATGTAACATTCCTAACCTGGGAGAGACATGCCGATGTAGAACATCAGATTCACAACACACACACGCTGACACACACACACACACACACACACACACACACACACACACACACAAACACGCTGACACACACACACACACACACACACGCACACACCTGGTGTTTTTTCCACACAGACAGGAAGGTGGTCGAGTACTTTCCATCACTTTTTTTTTTTCCTAGGAATTCCAAATACCAAAATCCACCCAGGGGGAAGAGGATATGTACTGACCACACAGCAAAAAAAATAATTCTGTGTTTTGTTTTCTTTCTGTAAAACAAGCCAAACTATCTACCGAGGGAGTTTAAGTTCAACTGAGGGAACAAGTGACAAACATCTGGAGACAGATGGGGTGATTTTAGCCCTAACCAAAAACAAAAGAGAGAGAAAGTGAAAAGAATGTAACTGTGTGTTTATCTGCTCTAATGGCAGCTGCAATCATTATCATGCTCCACTGACAAGCTTACTACCTTCAGGAGAACTTACTGCAGGGGTTTGTGGGGTTACAAGTTAACAAAAGCACATTCCCTCTTGTTTTTGTTCTCCATGCTGTGTGGGAGCCGGTCCTGGATGTGGCTTTATCAGTGTTTGCAGATTTGGGCAACCTCAGCTCACATTAGAGAGAGAGAGCATTGCATTTGCCAAACACATCTGTTCGTTCTCTTCCTGAAATTCTTGTCTTTTATAACCTCCAAACAACCTCCTACATTTTTCTTTATCCTACTTATAATGCAAGAACTAACTATCTCTGCACTAAAATGCTAAAATGCTGGAGATGCTGACTTTTTGCATTGAAAGTGCAGCTTCAGCCACAGATTTTGCCCGTTATCTTGTATGTAGTCATAAAGTTCCTATTTGAGACACCTTTCAAAGATTCTTGGTTCAAAACAAGTCACCAGGAAACATTTACAAAGGTAGCTGGAGACCACGTTTTCGTCAAAACTCATTGAATTCATTGACTGAAAGCCTGCTTTAATTGATTGTTTCAACAATTAGTGGCCTCATATCGGCTTATCAGGTTAAAATAAGAGTGATCTTCAAAATGTGCATAGCAATTTGTTGATGGAAACGCGAATACTGTCTAATAAAGCTGAAAATTTGCCAAAAAAAGAACCTTTAGTTTGCTTGTTTGCTGAGGCATGGAGCATGTTTGGACACCTTCATTGTGAAAAACTGTAACAATCAAAGAGGTATTACGTATAATAAAGTGTGTGGCTGCTTTGAGTGACGGGTTGGTGCCATCACAGCTTGTGTGTTTCAGCATCCAGGCTTCATTCGGACAGCCTCAACTAACTAATGCAGAAACTTTCAGAGACTACATCAATGTTTTATACAAGCTATGGTCATTAGCCTTTCTCTCTGCTCCCTTTCCAGTCTGCCTCTACACTGTCATCTGTAAATAAAGGCAAAAAATACCAAAAAAAAGTCTTAAAAAAACAAACAAAGTAGAACTGAATGGAGGGAACAGTCCATTGTTTTTGGATCTTTGCCTAAAAAAGCTTTTATGACTCAAGTCTTAATGTTAAACAGCTTCTATGTGGGTGGATGTATGTCATGCTAAATAAACAAGTTGTCAGATTTACAACTACTCACACTCAAGATAAAAAAACACTTTGTACAAAACACTAGATATTTACACATGGCCAGAATTAAATAAGAGTGAATATATGCTATTAAAATCAGCTGGAATTCAGTCAGTTTAAGGCCTCGTGGTAAAAAACCTCAAGTGTCAAAAAGTCGTTGAGAGCAGAAAGAAATCGATACAGAAAGAGAAAGAAAGACAGGAAGGTTAGAGGGTAGACTTGGAAGCAGAGAGAGGGGAAAAAAAGAAGACAAAACTTTGGACACAGCTTTGTTAAAGAAGGTGGGGCATTAAAAAGCCCACCGGAGAATACTGGGGAATTCTGTTTGCTTGTGCTGCATTACGTTCGCTCTGCAGACTTTATGGGAACGGAGCAAAATCTGCTGGAATAAATGTGGTATCTGCAGAGAAAAGTGTTTCACGATGAATGAAAAACAAATATTTGAACAGATGGAGGGCTTTTTTTTTTTATGCTGTTGAGGTACCACAGCTTCATAAGCAGAGCACGAAACGCCTCATTCGGATTTCACCCTTCAACAGCTAAAAAGAGCTAAAATACACAACTGAAGGGAAAAGAGATACAGGAAAGGGAGAGATGGACAGAGGAGGGAGGGAAGAAGAGAGGAAGTGAGATTTGGTATGTAGACAACTGCTGTGAAAAGAAATAAACAGATACATATTTGACACAGACGCACATCATTCCTTCGTCTCCAACGATGCACCTACACACTGCATATCAGTGTTTATGTTTGTTTATCTGTGCATCTACGTCAGTGTGTGTCTCTGTCTGTCTGTCTGTCTGTGTGTTTTCTGGAGGTTTGAAGTGTTTCCAGAGCCAACACCCAGCTAGTCAACATGCGGTCAGTGACCCCCCCCTCTCTCCACAAACAGCTTCATCACACACACACGCACACACACACACACACACACACACACGCACACACACGCACACACACACACACACACACACACGCTGGACCAGAGTCAAACAAATAAACTGCACTGTGGAGGCCGGGAGGCTGCAGCGAACATCACAGATCTGACTCGAGCAGAGAAAAACTGGAGAAAGCTGCAGAATGCAACTTAAAAAAAAAAAATGGTAAAAACAATTAAGCACATGGGACGTATTATCAGTCTGTGTCCATGTGTGTGTTGACTTGGTTTTACGATGATGTTGTGGGTGTTTTGGGACAAATGTTTGCAAAGAAACGTGACCAGCAGTGCGTCACATAGCAGCAATAACAGCTTGTAGGCATCAGGGAGAAATGACTCCAAAGCTGAAGTTAAATGACACATCAAATCTTTGGCTACATATTGTTTTATCAAATGTAAGCCAACATGGTCAAAAGAACCTTCAAGTACTGAAGAAATGTTTCAAAAGAATCGACTAATTCCATGTCTGCTGTGGATGAGTGTATAATGTAGTACGATCGAAAACTACAGAAAAGTGGCTAATTGGGCTTTGTGGTGAGACTGTTTTGGTTAACTGATGTCCCTCATTACGTTTACATGACACTTGAAAAAAAAACAATTATTGCCTTAATCCAACTATAACTGGACAACTGCTGTGCAGTCCGACTAATGTTGGAGTTCTCCAACTCTGATCAAGACACCCAGATAATGTAATTGGAATATGGTTTCGCTGGCATGTATGACAAGACAACGTACGTGCGCCACAAGGGATAGTGTGCCTCTTATCTGCACAACGAGTGACGTGTACATTACATAAAAAATTATCAAAGCAGTACTATTATCCATCTTGTTTTTCTTGCTGTTCTAAAATGCCATTTTCCCGCCTTTCTCCACTTGTTTATTGTGACGTAATAGGTCAACCGGAAGGGGGGCCGCAGCGAAATTAAAGTGGCAGCCTGGCTGTTGCAGGTTGTTATTCAGTGGCCTTTCTGTTGTCTAATAAACACAATCTACTGGCAGGTGTTTCTATAATATAACTTTCATGAAGGGATTTATTGCAGTACTATTGTATTAAACTGCTTTACATTTAGCAAGGTGTGACTACTGAGTGTATGTCTTAAGTCAAGATCCAGCTCTGTGTCCAGAAGCCAGTCCAAGCTATCATGCAAATTTGTGTGAGAAAAAAATATGAAATATTCCTAAACTAAGGGAAACTACCCAGCTTTTTAGCAATGCATACATTTCAGAAAATTCAATTGGTTCTGAAATGCATTTGGAGTTTTTTAGTTAAATAACAACCTTGAAGACCTCCGTTTTGTTCTCTTCACCTGTTTTTGTAAAATTTCATTGTCTGTAGTCATCGCTTCTTGTGCGGTTATAGTTACATTTTTCTATCGTAATGAACAGAAACCCAGTTTATAATACTGTAAATGAAAGGGCTTTCATCAGTGGACAAATCACTATTTTGTTATTTCATATGGCGAGATTTTGACTTAAGAGACATTTTTTAAATGTGTTTAATCATGTAAAATAATTTTCTCAATCCATGGAACACTTAAATGATAACCAAAAGACAAAGTTTCCACTGGACAGCGACCATGCTACAATAACCTTAACAATAAGGTATCATTTCATTCTTATTCCTGTTATATATATTATATCCTATCAGCTGTGGCCCCACTACCTGTCAGCATCATCACCACTGCTGAGCCTGCTGAGAGGCAAAGAAGGATTTATGAGAAGCTGGAAGCGAGCCAAGTGACTTCCTGTGGCGGCAGAAGGGGGGCTCACCAGTCCAGGATCATTATTCACCATCTATCGAGCGAACGGTTCTCATGCACTTACCACATACGACTTAATGACACGCAGAATCACACGTGGGTTTTACATGACTCTTTCAGGTAGAGTCACAAGAAGGAATTCAAGTTCAAGAATGTTGAGCCACGCAAATTCCCTGCAGGGTTTCCTCTTCCCTCAGCAGGGCCCTCGTGTGTGAGAGTTGTTTAATGTTTTGAGGCCTGTGTTGAATGAGGCGGGTGGGCACGGAGGGGTTAAAAAGGGTGGGGAGGAGGGGGTAGTGTGAGGAATGTGACACCGAGGGCCAAGAGGGATGATGAGGGACACTTACAGGAATCTCTCAATTTCCCGTTGAGAGGCATTTAAGAGTCAGAATTATCACAAAGCGCTGCGCTCACCCTCCTCTAACCCCGGGATTCTGCACTTCCACTGTCCACTCATGCCATAACAATTCACTGAATCACACCTGGTAGAGCTTTGGGTCCATTACAAGCCAAACAAACAGCTAATGATGATAGTCTTCTCCCTTTTTCCCCCCCAAAAAAACCAAACACTGCTGCTTCTGCCAGAAAGGTATCAGTTTGTTTTTAAAAAGAAAGATCTACCAAGCCCTGAACTTGGATGAGAAAATACAAAAGATTACATAAACTGTGGTACGGGAAACATCCAAAAAAGGATTAATAATGCAGTGGATTATTTCTTTATGACCGCACTGTTGCTGTTCGCGCACACGTGCTTTGTTTCTATATGCCACACAGACATGAGACGCAGGGCTGTTTAGGAAGGCTTGTGATGAGGCGCAGCAGAGCGATCCTCCTGCATTCACGCTGGGCTGCAGACGTGAGCAGAATACTGAGGGGACTGGAACGACGAGCTGGATGCTCTGAGGAATGCTGAGGCCTCGCCAAGCTAACAGCAAAGCTCTGACTGCCACTTCGAGGAGCAGAGATTCGCACACCAAAGTGCTGCACGACACCGCCGTCTGCCTCACAGCCTGCAGAAAAGACCGCTTCACCTGCAGCATGGTGTTTACTCCGACTTTTGTACCGTTCACGGGTCAACTCAGTGCATTTATAGAGCAATTAATAGGACTAAAGTGCCAATTCTAATGAAAGATTCAGACAAAGGTGCATCAAAATGCATCAATTTCAATCTATAAGGAGTGAGAATACATTAGAGTAATAGGCTGTCAATCCTCATTTGGTGCCTATTTTGTGGAGTCAATGAAGAATGTCTGACAGTAAATGGTTTCTGTGCTTTTCTTTTTGCAACACCTGAGGTCCCAGATCACAGAGAGCATCTCTCATGCATGCAGTGATTTAAAAAAGAAGTGAAAAAAACTGTTTTTTGACACTTACCTCTGCTGCCATTGTCTTCATCCTAGAAGACAAAAGACAAAAGGGAAATTATGATGATTTGTAAAGAGTTTTCCCTTTTTTGGGGAATTGCTTTGCATTAGTATATTAACAGGTCGATGCACCACAGTTAACTTGAATAAACCATGTAAATATGTGTTGAGAGATATCTGTTTTACATCACACAGTAAGTAAAAATACAGATCATTCTGCCCATCACATTCCCAAATTCTCCTCCATCTAACAATCCCGTCGATTAGTTGCTCAATAGAAATAATAATGACCAAGTTTCATAATTATTAATTATTAATGCAGAAAAATAATTGCAGCCTCTGGCTTCTCAGATAAACTTCTCAGGCTTCTTAGATTTAAAGAAAACTCCAAATTCTCTCTGTTTCGGCTACTTAACTTGGACTCTGAGGGTTTTTTTTATATATATACCATTTTATAACTTACTAGTTTCATGAAAACAGAACAATCAGACAGCATTTATTAGCAGCTTGGGTGAGATTTTTGTGATGAAGCTTTTTACTCGCAGATAACCAGTGTAAATCACTCCAATAACCATTGAAGGAGAAAAGACTTCAGCCACTAAACTATGAGATGATCATCTGCTATAATAAGGACAATACTAATGTGCTGCCCCCAAGTGGCCAAAAAGAACTAAAAAGTAACTGCAGGTTTGGATTATTTCTGACATTTTAACGACTAAACAATTAACTGATAAATCCGAATAATAATTAACAGATTGACTTTTAATCAAAGTAATGGTTTGTTACAGCCCTAAAGGGACTCTCTCAGCTGCACAGAGAAAAAGAGGCGTGTTCATTATTATTTATCACAGCTACATAATTAAAACTGTTGTGACAAAAGACACAACAGGGGACAGGAGGACAACTTCATAGCAGTGTTTATGTTTTTTTCCATTTCCTCAACACATAAAACCTTATTTTCCCTCCGAGTCCCGGTTCAAATCCACACACTCCAGCTTTAATCCCGCTCCCCTCAGTGACACATATGTTCTCCATGTATCCTTAAAGTCTCGCTGCTCTCCCAAGGCTTTCCTTAAGACGCTCTGACCCTCTTCAAGCTAACCCCAATATCCTCAAACTGCCATTAATCAAGAGCTCCAATCCAAGACCCTGAAAATAATTACAGTGAAATGTGATGAACGTACAAGGATGAGGATTTTTTTTTTGTCGGTTTGTATTACGTAATGGGAGGACTGGTCCGGGCGTACAGTGAGTGTGACCTGACGGATTGAAATTTAAAGCTTCGGTTTGAATATTTCCCAGAATCACGTCTTATGATAAGAAGGCCACAGCAGACTCAAGACTCAAGAATTAAGACTGAAGGCTAATCTTTGCTTTGTAAGGAGCTAAGAGGGATTTAAGGCAAATTTATTGCTTTATTTTTGCCTCTTAGACTGCTGGAGAAGAGATTTCCAGTTTGGAAATCGAAACCGAAATTGAATAGAATAATTTTGGAACTAACAGATACCCCCATGAAATGTTTCTAAAATTTCAAAATGTGCAAATGAGATGTGGACTCATTCAATATCTGAACATTGGATTTAGCACATTTCAAAGTTATTATTTTATTGTGGTGATATAATAAATTCAAAGTTTTTCGGAACAAAATGTTCTAAAAATAAGGGTATGGAAGATAAATAGACAAACATCTCTGTACAAACCTTCATAATATAGCTAGGAATAAAACTGGTACGTTTGGTGTCTGTAAGTGGAGCTGAAGCTGAGATTTCTGAGAAAACAGCCTTTAAAGGTTTGTATACATTCTTAAATGACTATTTGAAGACAAAGTATTGAATCTAATTCAGAGCAACAACAATATAGAACATGTAAAACACATAATATTGTGCAGGAGAGTGACAGCTTTGTAACGATGCCTGTGATGGTACTATAGTTTTCTATTTTTTTGTGAACTTAAGAGAAATCTACAAGCGAAAAATTGATCATATTTAGTAAAATATACACTGAAATGTTTGTCTTAGATGTTTTCATCCCACTTTTCTGAAAGAAGACATGTTACAGGTGAAAAAAGCCCAAAACATCAAACTTTAGTCCTTTTTTTCTGCAGTATCTTGCCTTTTTATCAAGTTCCAAAAAGATCACAAAGCACCTAGTGGCCCAGATTGGATTTAAAAGTGTCTGAAGCATCATTGTGATACCCAAGAAGAACTCTGGGAGAAACTGTCTATCTCTTCGGTTACACAAATGTCTGAACATCCTGACTATCGTGCCACAGTTTCTCCTTCAACACGCAGAGCGAAAGCCAAAAGCTATAAACAGAAAGCACTATGCTATCTTGGTGGGAAATCCTTCTGTGCAAACTGAAGAGGTTGTCAAAATAGACTTCAGAGAAAAGTAAACCCAACTCATCTTGAATTATCGCTAATAAAAATTAATAGTCAGGAGGCCGTCATGACTGGAAACACCGGCACATTTTATTATTAAAGAAGCCCTGTCGTATTTACCCAAAGCCCTTAAGTGTTGGTTAGTCTGTGCCCATTAGGAGCCGGAAGTGCTGTAACCTCAGGATTAATACCAAAGGGCAGATTGGTACTGATGTTATCCAGTGCACGGCTGGCAGACTGCCCAGGTGGGATGATACAAGTCAGAGAAGCTCTATAAAAAAAAAAAAGCCCTTGCTGCATTACTGACACGACATGTGTATAATAATAGAACAGTTTAACTGGAACACTGTCCTGCTCTTTAGTCTGTCAGTGTGGCCATAAATAAACAAGTTCCTGACTTTAACATCTCAAACAAATTAAATATTGATTATATTTCCTAGTGCTAATGCAGTAAGTACTGTAGATATCGTTTAAATAACCTAAGCTGTATCGAACTTCTATACTGCTTACTGTCACGTTTCTCCAAATACACAACACTATTAGGCTTTCAATCTCAAGGTCACAATTTGATTAAATTTTTGACTTTTCTCAGCACTTACAGCTGTTCCACTGTTAGTCTATCAAGTCTTAAATTCTTCAGTTCAGTGTGTAATGTATTCGTGTAATCTTTTGGATGGGAGGAGTGGTGATGAAATTTTACACAACTGAATGTTTCCATTTGCATGATGGGTATCGAATGAAGTAAAAAAAAAAAAGGCATCAATTTATGTATTTTATTTGTGTCATAGGATATTGGTATTGTAATATTTTTACACGATAACCTTCCCTACTCCATGTTGATAAAGTCACACAATTAAGAATTAAGTATCAAAGACATCAGTTTGTAAATAAATTAATCACGAATTAATCAATTAATTGATCATTTAATTTAAATAATATATTTTATAAAAAGTGAAAGATTACAGTTTCTAACAACCTAAAGCCCTAAAGACATCTTAAAATAATTTGCTTTGTCTGGCCAGCAGTCCAAAAACCCAAATATATTGAGTTTATTATCATATAAAATAAAGAAAAGCAGCAAATTCTTACAACTGAGAAGTTGGAAGTAGAGAATTTTTGCCTGTTTTGCTCGGAAAATGACTTCCAACTATGATCAAACTCGTTGCAGATTCAGGTTGTAATGGTGAATTGATCATCTAATGAAGTTATTATAGCAGCTCTAGCAGAGAGTTTAAAAATTTAGTGTGATGTCAAGTGGGAGTTGTTGTTTTCAGTTGCCCCTGTATTCCTGCTCCCATTAAATGTTCCCATAGACAATATTACAGGACAACTGAAGCCTTTTTATGGCTTCAATCGGTATGAAACTCTGCAGATTTAATCAGTACAAAAGATTAACAACTATGTGAGAAGATTTCTGGGTTTTGCAATGAAAAAGTCAAAGGAACAAGCTCATGTGCATAAAAATGTAAAGTTTTGTTTTCATGTGTCTTTGTAGACCTACACCTGCCCAGGGTCAACAGTTGAAAATTAGCCAATATTGCTAAACTGGCACTTTTACAGAGATGTTTATTGTTGTGCACTATCCCTGTACCTATAAACTGTATAAATAAGTAAAAAAAAGTAAAAGTGAGAAGTTAACTACTACGTTTGGTAAGAAACATCCAATGAAAAGCTTAAAAATTTAAGTTTAATTCTTTAATGTAAGCTGCTCAAGGCCGACAGAAGCTAAAAATGATGGTGTTGGTTGAACTGAAAACACAATCTGTTGCTTCCCTTTCAAATTTTGGGTCAATTTTGGATGAATTCAACTTCTGTGGCTCTGTAACTGAAAAAATGAAGTGCTTTTGTATTTGTTACAGCTCTGTTTTGCACCCCTAAATGTCTTCTTCTCATAGGCAACAACAATGGAAACTTGTGGGTTTTGTGGCATTTGACTAAGGACAAAACTTGATTTCTCCAAAGTAAATGATTAGAACTGGTGGCCCTAACACAAACCTATACAATCATATTATTATTCAGGAGAGTCTCTGGTGTCTGTGTTAACTAACACTGAGGATATCATTAAAAGAAACATCTGAAATGGGAATACAGAACAGAGAAAAACACTTCCTCCCACTTCACAACTCTGCTGCACAAAGGAAACAGAGGAGCTCCTCACAGCTGGAAAGGATTATAATAAGTGGTGGTGAAACAGCTTCAGGAGGCTCTCAGAACAGCAAAAGCATGATAAATATGATAAATAGTGGATACTTTATGTAATTAATAAACAGTGTGGAGCCGGGACACAGTTCTGATGTCCCAACAGCGCTAAAATACTGAGGTGTTAGTCTGGGAACGTGTTCAAACAGCAGCTGAAAGTCATGATTCTGGTTATTTTTTCCCCCTCGTGTCACACAAATCAGGTGTTTTCTAATCACTAAAGACACTAAAGAGCCAAATAAAGTCACATTTTATGATCATAATCTGCAACACTGACCAGTAGTTATAATTTTCAGGCTCTTGACAGAGAGGTCAGAGTTAGCACGGAGGACAAGAGCCAATAAAGTGTTGTATTTGGAAAAAGACCATGATTCAGCCGAAATACCAAAGAAAAATTATCTCATACTTTATAATGTTGAAATGGGTTGAGCCCTAGAGTCCACTTGAAAAGTATGCAGCTCTGATTCACTTTTCCCAATCAAATGCATATTCCGTAGCTGTTATTTTGGTTATTATGGTCCCAAAAATCATTTTTTCCTTAAACAATATATATTAAATCAGGTTTTGTTTCCTTAAAACTGACTGTGGTCTGAGATTTTTTCATCTGTTTCCTATATAAATCCCTTTTTTTAGTAAGACTTTTCTGACAGTGTCTTAAATTAAGTCCGGTCCTCCTGCTGGCCTGAGGCTTACATCACTTGATTCAACAAAAGTTTATTTACTTTGGAAACACGAGTGGGTTTATTACCTCAGCTGTCAGAATTTATTGCTTATTTTAAACCATTACTCAGCTCTAAATTGCATTACAAGGCTGTTTTGTTTTGTTATGTTTAGTGTCATCGGAGGGGGGAGAAACGGCGCTCTGTCACCTTCAGAGAGTTGTGGACGGCAGACTCCGGCGGGTAGACGATGAAGTGTCGCAGCGTGAAGCCGAAGCCCTGTGAGGTCCGGCGCAGGTGGAGCGTTTTGGGCCCCGGCCAGGAGAAAGGCTCCTCCTCCGGCCCGGGGGAGGCCACGCCCGACGCCTCGCTCTGATCGCGCCCATCCTTCTGCTTGGCCTGAAAGGAGGACAAACAAAAACAAACAGGTGTTAATCTTCATAGCATATACAGTGTGATGTTGGATAGGAGGGGAAACAAATTAATATTTAATCTTGTGAAATTTGCTTTCTTCTTAAGATGATAAGATTCCATTTGATTCAATTAAAACTATTTTATTACCACCACAAGGGACAATTCAATTTGAGCAGCTTGTAAACAGAGAAGCAATAAGCAACATACAAACAAATACACCAAGGAGCTAAAATATGGAATACAATCTAGAAAAAATGATGTTTCTGAGCCTTAATGTGACAATAAAAGATCAGATAAAGGTAAAAGAACCATAAAATGAGACGTTCAGAGCATTTAAAGTCAGACTGCAGAGGGGATGAATGATTTCAAATGGTTAGTTTTACACAACAACACCCTGATGGCAGCAGAGAGAACACATGACCTGAAGAAGCTAAAATGCTTTCTGCTCTCCAGAGGAATTTTTTGGTTGTGAAAAAACATTGAGGTCTCCTTGTTTCACTCTCATGTCAGATGCCAGTTAGCTTAGCATAAAGACTGAAAACAGGAGGAGTCAGCTGGTTCCCTGTTCCCAGTTTTTAAGCTAAGCTAAGCTAAGTGGTATTGATCTTACCCTTAAGCCCTTAATTATGCTGATGAATGCAAAAAAACCTGAACGAAAACATTACGATCAGTGGCTCTCAACCTCTTGTTAACCATCATCACAGGACTTTGAGTGGACATAAACTATAAGCAGTTCAATTAAGTAATTAGTTTTCCTACTCAGATTTCATTAAATTCAAAGGACTTTCACAGGTCAATAAGGTGAAAGTATCCTGTCTTTAACAAGCTTGAATTTACAAAAGCTGCTACAACTATGCATCCACATGTTCATTCACACAAACACACACACACAAAAACATCACAAACACTTAAAAATATGTAAAATAAAATAAAACATGGCAGAAGCTGGTGAATTTGCTCCACTCATCAGCCAAAAAAGTACTGTAATCTACTGAGTTGCTGCTAAAATTTGAACATTTACTAAAAAAAAAAGTTGAATTTGCACCCAGAGTGAAAACTGAGCGAGCAGAGGTATAGATCCTAATAAAAGTTCGAAAGAAAATAACCATAATCTTGTGCAAAATAAATATTTTTCTCTTTCTTTCCTCTTGAATCATTCATCACCTCCCATCTTGGGACCCCTCGGGTCGACTTCACAACCCAGTTTGGGAAGCTCTGCTGTAGATGACGCACCGCTCCTCCACAAAGAAATCAAACGTGGTTGTGAAAATAATGACGCACTGATAGTAAACTATCATTTCCATGTGTTGACTGTGGAGAGCAAACTGACAGCACAGTCGCTCTGCTCATCTCACTGACCCCTGGTTATTGTATAAAGAAAAGTGTTTTTGCTAAAACAAAGAAGAAGTGTGTTTCCCAGATGAATTAGAGATTTAAAAACACAAGAAATTCCCTGTTGATGAATCTTCACAGTTATCGGTCGTCTCTGCTGAGGTGCAATTTTTTGAGGTTTAAGCTTTTGGGCAAGATAAATAGTAAACAAGAGGGTTTATTGTTAAAAGGTGGCTGTAGGATGGTTCTAAAGCTGCATGCATAAATGATGACACGTTTGTTGTGCAAAAAAAAAAGGGTATTTTGGATACCTGGACCTGCAATTTTCTGCTGCCTGTCATCACAAACACTACGGAAGCCTGTTACAAACATACAACATGTGTCTACAGTCAAAGGATCAAACAAGCTCTAACGTGATGCTGCCAGATGATTTGTTACAGATTATCTGAGAAGCTGTCGTTGGAAAAGGGCGGACTCTTTCCAAATATACCTGGCAGTCGATCGGATTGGATGAACCATCTGTCTATCACTGCTTATCAATTGTTCTTATCTAACCTGTCTTATGAAATCATTTTCCATAACTGTATGCTCTCGGTTTGCTAATGATAGCGTCTGCACGTATAAAGAATTAGTCTTTTACATGTGTATAAGTTGGTGTTCCTGTCTTATAACTATGATTGATTCTTATACTTGTGTATCATTTGGACACAGGATGCACTGTGGTAAGTACAATGTTAACTGTGTCTTACTATGAAAAATAAAATAAAATTATTGATGGGTACATATAAATTGTGTATATTATGGGGAACCTGCCAACTTGATTATCTATACCGTTAACGATCAATTAATCGATTAATCGATATGTTGGTATGCATACTCCAGTATGTTTAAAACGTGCATACATGGGCAAAATAAAAAATATATATACAGTACTATGCAAAAGCCTGTGTTGATAACGGACGCTTTTATTTTGAAAAGATGAAAAGGGACTTCCTGTCAATCATAAAACTAACTCAAGCAAGATTAAACTGTAAAGATAACGTGTTTTATGTTTTAGCCTCTGAAGAGGCATAAGGTTAGTTTTCACAGTAATCTTCAATCAGTGTGTTTTGTGTTTAAATAAGTTTTGGATCAAATCAAACCTAGTAATTCGTGCAAGCAAGGTTGATACAGTAAGCTAGTTTTGCTCCAGTTAATACTCTTGTATGTCTGTGTGTTTTATAATTGTTTTTGCAACTTTCAGTTAACAAACTGTAGCTTTATCCAACTTAATTCTCAGCACGTTGGCTTATTGACGTACGGCCACAGAACTGAATGCTCGGCCATGTTTTATACCGTATCTTTTACTTTTTCATGTGTCTAGCTCCTCACAAGTTAAAGCCGCTGGTTGTTCGGACACAAACACATTACTTAATTCTTGATAAAAATAGATTTGTGATCTTTTGATTTACAAATTCTCACGGGTTCTTGTGATATTGCATGAATTTTGCTGCGCAAGGTAAACAAACCACCCCCTTGAAAAACTTCTGAACTGTCGCCTTTTACTTCACATACATTAAATGTCACCGACATTATCCCCTGACTCTTAATGCCATCACCAGTTAAACAAAAATGGCCTCAAATATGCAGCAGGCTGACATACACTGCTCCTCTGATCTGTCTAAAATGTTGGTGACAGAGGCCAAACATGCAGTCAAATAATTTAGTTCCCAACTTGTTATTACTGTCAGTGATCACAATATCTGTCAAAATAATCAGATTTGTCATTTAAGCCACATATGCACTGCCCCAAGCTGCACACAGACACACATATGGCTTTAGTTATGGTACATTTGGGGCTTTGCAGGGCTATTTGGCATGTTTGCATGATGACAGACTTATCTTCCACATTCCTACTGTGACTAACGCGGGGTGAAAACAACCCTTAAATGCTGGCAGCTCTCCGCTTGCGTAACTTTACATTTATGCCTACATAACACAGCGCATGCTTCACCTCAGCAGCAAAACTCAGATTTTAAAATGTATATCTATAACAAAAAGCTGTTTACGCTGACTCGGTCTCAAATGGCAACTGTAGCTAAGCTGAAAATACAGTGAGTCACCGCAGTTTACATTCATGACTCTCTTTTCCTGAAGATGATGTTACAAAACATACAGAAACACACACACGCACAGAGGGAGTACGGGTGGTCACACATCACATCTAAACTCAGAGGTTGCATTGTGATGAAAGGCTCCATAGTGTGATGTAGCACTGCAAATACAGATTGTTTTCATTAGTCATTATTAATGCACTGATTAATTGTTTGTTCATCACTGTTCCACAGGGGCTGAAATCACATATTCAAATGTCTGATTTCATCCATGTCTAACAAATCTGTGTACAAATAACAAATAAGACTTGCGTGCATATGATACGCACGGGAGCAGTTCTAAAAATATCGACTCTGTTGTAAAAAAACAAACAAACAAAGGCTGCAGTTTACCTGAATTTATGCTACAAAACCACTTCCCAAGTTTAGGGGAAAAACTTCTGTGTGAAGCGTTATAAAAGAAGTAAATAAATGCATTTTAAATGCTGAAAGTGAAGTGGTTACGAGGAGGACATGACAATCACATGTGACATGAATCCTGTTCTCCTCGGTGAAAGTCAGAGGATTGTTTGATCGCTGTTGCAACTTTTGTGCTTTATATTCCGCCTAGGCATCATTCATAACAACTGCAGTCGATATAGTGCACCACTAACTCCAAATGTAAACATGGGGATGGATTGGCGTATCATGCACGCAAAAAATTCATTTGGGCATTTACAGGTGCATCTCAATAACTTAGAATATCATTGAAAAGTTTATTTATGTCAGTAATTCAATTCAAAAAGTGGAAATATCACATTATATTGATCCGTTACACACAGAATGAAACATTTCATGTCTTAATTTATTTAATTTTTTCTAATTATAAGTATGTAAGTATGTCTATCTGTATGCACTCAATACTTTGTTGGGGCTATTTGACTTGAACTAGTGGAAATTAACTTTTCCATGATATTCTAATTTATTGAGATGCACCTGTATGTATATTGCACGTTATTTCAAGGTCTAAAGTTGTGTTATTTGTACGCAGAGTCAAGAAAATGGGCTGCTTTTTTTGTCCAACTAACAGTAAATAAAAACCAGCAAAGAGGAAAACATAATCAATTGCTGCAGCCCTACAAACTAGTATCATTTCCTTTAAGAGTATTTTTGATGTTTCAAGTTAAAAAAAAAAAAAGAAACAAACAAACCCGAGAACAGGACAACTCTCTGAATATCCAGGACTTTAACTCCATTTTTAATCTACTTCCCAAAGCATTTCAAGATCTTTGCAACCCAAATATATCACTATCATAAAAACAAAGCAGAAATATTCTATAACTCCTAATTACAATCTCTGTGTATTGAGCCATCGCTGAGAATCACTCTGACCTCCCCCGCTGCTGCGAGCTGTCTGAGCAGCGAGACTTCTGTCACATCCATCATCAAAGTCATGATGGAGCTGAACCGCTGCACCACAGGGCGTGCGTTAGCGGTTATTGCTAACACTGCCATAGTGACTCGGGGCTACGAGAGCCTGCCAAGAGTTTCAGCCTCAACCCAGATCTCTCTGCAGGCTCTTCTCCTACCAAAATACATCTTAGGTGTGGATCCAAAACAAAGACATTCTCCCCACCATCCCTCTGGCTTCTCTATCCACACCTCTCTCGGGCCTGTCTGGGAGCAGCAGATGTAGAGGCCTCCAGAGAGTGGGATGGGTGTGGGCTTAACGGTATGACTGGTGAAATCACAACCAATACCCAGTGGTGCAGAGCTGGAAGTGAGCCACAGTCCACACTGTAACCGAGAGAGGAGAGCAGAGCTGACGGTCCGGCTCAGCTGTTTGTTTTGATTTCATGCTTAAAATTTAATGCTGTATTATGCAATAGCTAAGCCGTTTGGCTCAAATGCCCCATGGAAGAGGTATACACACACACCCACACATTTTCCACCTCTCTTTCTATATATAACATGTTGAACTATACAGAAGCAGCATTGCAGAGTGTGAAGGGAAGCTACAGTGGTACAATACTGTAAATCTGCACCAAACAAGCTCACACAATTGCCTGATACTCTATTATGCATGCAATCTGTTCATCAAAACAGTCACCATTATGTGCACACTGAGGGTTTGATCTGCATGCTGCCATATGGTGCCATGGCCTGCGGGATGGTGCATTTGCATGCCCATTCCTGCTTCTTTATGTATATGAGATGAATTTGAATGGCATTACTTGTGGACTCAGCTTTTCTTTTTTTTTCTTCTTTTTTTTAGGTGTATGAGTCACGCCCGGGTCGCCTGACCTCATGGATCTACCTCTTTCACTCCCTCTCGCCTTTTCTTTCCAAACTTCTCTCCCTCTCTGACCACAGACTTTAAAATTAGTCACCCCTATTCACTATACTTTAGGAAAATATGCCTTCAGTTTCCTACTTTGGTCCATCACTGCACAAGGACTTTATTCCATTAAGCTCCAATCCTTGCTGTACGGCAGAAGGAGAAATTTGTGAAGCTGGAAAATAAACATCATGTTCCTCTGACAGCAAACAGCACCTTGAAACTAGCAACAATAAATGAAACCGAAAACCCAACACAAACACAGACAAGCTCACGTTACAAAAGATATCGGTCAGTGAAACAGGACTACCCTGCCGCTGGAGAGCAGGATGACGCACTCAAAATTCCTCAGACGGCACAACAAAGTGCAGCCGCCCCTAACCTCTCCTCCCCTATCAAATACTTCCTATGTAAACCTATGGATCTCTGCCAGATATCTCTTAAACACATACTTCAGCAAGTCAGGGGGTTTTACGGAAATGCCTCAAAACTGTTGCCTCCTCAAAATGCCAATTCACAAAGATGCTCTCCATCTTTCTCACACATGACTGTCCTTACCCGAGATCGGACACAGTTCTTCCTGGAGGCTTCCCTGAGCCGAGCCCAGGACACGCTGCGATTAGGACTGGTGAGCCCCAGTTCCACCTCTCCCCAGTAGGCTCTTGCCAAAAGCTGGAACCAGAGGCAGTACGGCTCCGACAGGCAGCCGTCCACCCCGGCCAGGCGAGCCCAGGGACAGCCTCCGGATGACGGGGAAGGAGAGAGGGAGCAGCACCCTTCGGCGTTCACGTCCACATCCCGCAGGTCTGGGTGATCCTTCAGAAGAACTGGCTTACAGCCCGGAGGTAGCCCGTTCCTCTGGGCCAGCATGGCATAGCCAGGTTTGACGTGGTAAGATCAAATAGCAGAATAGATGAAAACTATCCTCAAAAATGCTCCTGTTTCCGTTCCTTCTGATTCCTCTTTTTCAACGTACTCTACTCCAAGTTTCTGCTCGAGCCCATTCTGCGCCGTCTCCCTCCCTCGGTCCGTCTTCGACTGTCTGCTCTGGTCTCAGTTTGGAGAAACAGGGCTGTTCTTCTGGGCGTCCCACAGACACATGATGTTTCCACTCAGCCGAGAGGAGAGCACAGCGGCTGAGTGCTCTGCAGAGAGCCCGGGCCGACTGACTGACGCACCCACCCACTCACCACACAAAACTCTCTCTGAAGTATGCACACACACACATATTCACATACACACACCAGGCGGCCTGAAGTGAATTCTCTTCCCTTCCTGTCTCCTCCATCTCTCGTTCTCACTCTAACTCACCTCTCACGCTGCCAGCCTTTAAAAGTTTTAGCTGCGGTGTGCTTGCCCAAACAGACTCACGTGTCGAGGCTGATCAATAAATCATGAGAACAAATGAAAGGAGAATACAAGACGTACGCATGAGTCAAAGGTAAATATAAGGGAACATTTAGAAAAGTTTTTATCGGAGGAAGCACAAGCAGCACAGAGGTTCTATCTGTCAGGAGACAGGGTTGTTTTTACAGCTTGTGGAACAAGTCAAGTGGGGCTAATACAGATAAGGGAGCATACAGGTTCTGTGAAATCTATAAGGCACAAAAATTCACAGCCAACCCGCCCACCTTTGCATGCCTGCAACTCATCTGGCAACTACAAAGAGCTAATGCCTGGGTGGTAGGCTCTGTGGTCAGAGACAACCAGGAGTTGCATAAACACACACTAACTCCTGTATATTTATTTATTTGTTTCTGTTAACAAGGTCCATACGGATGAACTGAGTTACATAAGATAAGCAATGCAACAGATGTAATATATACAAGGTGGCTAATTAAAGTGAATCCGCAGCCCTGGCCCTGTTTAACCAGTTTTTATAATATTTAGTAGTCTAGCAGTCTATCTTAATTACCAGACAATCCAGCTACACACAAAGATGTGGCGATAAAGTTGACAAAGTGTCAGATTTGCAGGGATTATTTCATTAAACAAAGTGTAACAGAATGAATGCTGCAGAATGAAAAGCAGGGTTTGGTGATAGAACAATTGATTGGGTTGCATAACTCCTCATTAATTGATTGAATTTTTTCCTCAATGTGTTGAAGTGCCTTGATTTTTCAGATACGTCATTCACTAGATTAGAACATTTTTAAACAGACTTTTGAACTGAAGTCATAAAAAGTTATATAAAAAGATATTGCATTCACAATACAAAATAGCATCCACAATAATGGACCAACACACTTAATAGATTGTTTGGATTACAGACTGCTTGATTGACAGCTCCCTTACTAGTTTTGGAAAGAATCTCGTGATATAATATGGAATATATTGCAATACTGTAAGCAAGGCGAAAAGTTAACTTTTTTTAATCCAAGTAGTAATCTAATATAAAAAGCAAACCATAATTTGCATAAAAACTGATTAAAATAGTTTATTTTTTAATGTAATCAGAACAGTGGGCATTTACATTTATCATAACATCATTACTTGTGAAATTTGTGTGCTATGAATTAAATATAAATCGATACTGTGTTTGAGAATCAATATAATATCACAAAACATAATACTGCGATTCCCAAGTATATCGTTTTTTTCTTCCTTTGCTCCTACTTTCTTTGCATTTGTTAGGTCGAGACAGTTTTTGCCTTTATTGTTGTTATAAGTTTGTATAGCCACACCTATTTATGAGCTTTTTCTCTACCTGTCTGGAGGTCTGATGGGTAAAAACTGTGTGAATCAACATTTACACCAACTTCAATATCTCTTGTTAAACTCAATTTGATTTTTTTATTTGTCACCAAGGATTATCCATCTTCTTCTACAGGTTTGTGGATTTTACTTCAGTTGTCAAACTATACCAACTGGGTGCAGATGCCAACAGAAAGAATGGCAATACATCTGTCACAAACGCAAAGATTACATGTTCCAACCCTAAAACTGGCAAAAATCACCTTGTCCATGACAGTGAAACCTGACGTCTTTACTCATTTAAGAAAATCTGCTCTGAATTAGAACCTCAGCGAACATGTCAATTTAAACTCCACCACCTGCATCCACCAACTCTCCCTTCACACTCGCCTTGTAGTATTACGTAAGAGGCCGGCCATGCCACAGGGGAATACCTCTTCAATCCTTTCGAAGTAAACAAAACTCCGCAGAGGCTTGGCAACTGCCTTTATTTCAGGAGCAGTGAGAGGGTTGGAAGCAGGACGGACTCAGCCCTGATACCTTTTAGTAAATCTCTCCGGTAGAGAGCAGGGCCAAAACATCAATTTAATATTTAATCACATTTTCATCCCACGGCTCTCTGGAGCTTTCGTGCAGCAACATCAGGACCCCGCTCCGTCATTTGGCCTGTTACTAAATGTTGAATAAGTCTGAGTAACGTTGCTTGAGGACAATGGTTCCGCCTTTTGAATTTCAGCTCCTCACAAAGTCTCCAGGGTGACTTATTAGCCCGACAGATTGGCCCATAATTGTAAGTTTACCGGTTCACTGCCAACAACAGCTAATGCGTGTCCGTCAACAGCCGCTGTGGTTTATGAAGTCGCTCTGGATGAGATCGTCTGCTAAGCGGAGAAAATGTAAATACGGGTCTATTTTGATTCTGGGGGAATATTTGCCATTCGAGACTGCGGCGACCATGAAAACAACATCAGGAACCCAGTGGTGGAATGTTCCCTCTCAGCGTTTTGTTATGAGCATCTTGTTACCACATTCACTCAGCTCAATATAGCATGTGGTGTTCTGTATGGAAAGGACAGCAGAAATAGACGTCGTAGAACACAGACAGTTGAGGCACTTGACTCGTGGAAGCCAAAACAAGGATTAACTCTAACAAGAATAGGTTACGGTTATATATAGGAACTGTACAACCCAATACATACATATAGATACATTTACATTCAAGCACATCACCGTTAGAGGCTCAAATACCAGCCAAACAATACCTAGAAGTTAAAGAGTTTCAAGCTACATCATATACGTCTCTAAATTCCTGTAAATCTGAAACACATGATTAGAAAAAAACCCATCTTTGAATGGAATTCCTGTTGGCTAGGAAGTGGATTTGGTGCCATGCAGACACAAAAACTAGACAAATATTGTGCCGTTTTCATGGCAACAAACCACACCACAACAATGTCGGCCACTGGACCGGGGTGTTTCCCGTGGGCGCTCATGTGATTTCTTGTTTATGTATGGATCAGTGTGTCTAAGGGCGACATGAAGGCCAGGACATGGTGTGTTGAGGAGCCGAGTCGAGGATGCTTTCTACGGCAAAACGGGCCAAAGTGAAAGGAGGGATTTATGTGTGTGTTCTGGATTTAGCTCCGCTCCGTTTGTCTTAACTCGTGGGTAAACGGGATCATGTTTTAATGTCTGAGCAGCTTTAAGGATAATTCAGGTCGTCTCAGGTAGTCGAGCTGCAGAGTAAAGTCAGCTAAGGAGACAAATTCTGGTAAATGAATGATCTACAATACTGTAAACAATGCAAGGACTGTTCACAGAGGTGCGTTATGTCTATATATTCATCTAGCTGAACAATCAGAAAAACTGCTAAGAGCAATAAACGGAAAGAGAGGGTTTACCCGTGATGCTTTTACATTCCATCTATGAGCATATGTACACTAAGACCCTGTTTAGACTTGGTTATAAAATGTAGTCAGATCACAAGTGGACAAAACTAGAGGGTGAAATTGCCTAGCGCACATTTTTAGATCGGATAACAACAACAACAACAACTCAAGCCTGCATTGATGACGTATTTTCTAAGTCCTTGTTAAGGATGCATCAGGACACATCGGTGTTTACATCACAAAATATATGTGGTCAAATGCTTTCTAAACCACTTCGGCAAGTGGTGGTCTAGTTTACACTTGCATTTAGTACTGACCACTCATGATCCGACCGCCCAAGATGCATTTTGAAACCAAGTGTAAACTTAGTCACCTCATACGTCTTGGACAGACTGGGCAGTTATCCCAGCTAAGGTCACCATTGAGCCTAACATTGTGATTTAAAAGCCCCCCATTTGATCACCATTTGAGCCCTAGTGTCTTCCTTCAGTTGCACTCACAAAATCAATCTTTGCACCATTTTTTAGTCATCAATTAAGAAGTAAAAAAACAGCTCAAACAAATCAAAATCTTCTACTGGCTCCAATGATTTCAACACATACGCCAAACAGAAGTATTTATCTGAAAATTGAATGATACGTGTGAGAGTAAAGATGCAAAGCTTTTGTCTCGCTGTCTCTGTTCATTGTTGTAACTACTAACTGTTAATGTGCAGAAATTATTCATTTTCTGGCGTTACCAAAAAGCCACATGAGCAATCAGCTAGGTAAACTGGCATATATGAAACTGCATGTGTAAATATGGCCCATGTAAGTCAATAGGGAAAATTTCCCAGAGCCCAAAATCATTGCCTCAAATTGTTGATTTTGGCTGTCCAACAGCCAAACCCTAATCTATTCAGTTGACTTTGATGTAGAATAGAGAAATGGAGCAGCAGGTTAATGGGACAATGACCATGTTCAAACACACAATAAACTGGCCGCAGCTCTTTAAAACCAGCTCAGAAAAATGCTTTGAAGAGATTTACGAGATCACACAGAGGTGTAAATTGTAAGCAACGGTGTCCATCCAAGAAAAGCATCAACAACAAATAAGATCGACTTGAGCATTGACGCAGACGCCTGTGAGATTCCTCCAGCAGGTGTGGAGGGGAGAACTATGAATAACCGACCAGCTGATGTATGTGTTGTAACATATAGAGGTCTTTGTCGCTCTCTCTGCACCGTTACCATCCCAGCTGCTGGACCCAACACAGTGCAATTTGGTCTTGGAGTCCCCCTGCTGATAATTCTGCAAATGGCCTTGTGGCTTCACACAACATGACATGCCGGGCCAAAGACAACATCCAGACTGCGGCTGTGGTGAAATAAAGACAAGGATGGAGAAATCGACAAGCTTTTTTTAGAGACTGGTGTTTAAACTGAAAGTCCAGTTTGTGCAAGAAGCAAAACTGGTGAGAGGAAAATGTTTCTCTGCTGTGTTTTATATTTACATCTGAAGGAGTACGCCAACACTCACTGCAGAAAAATCCTTAAAATCCAAAAACTCTGACAGCCAAAAGTCGTGTTCCCTGAGATGTGAAACTCATTTCAGATGTTTACATTTCTGGAGAACACAACACAATGAAAGCCAGGTTGTTTCATGATGCCGTTTCATTTTAATCCACGCAAATCTTGGAGTCTAGGATTTATTAGACGATTATCTGCGGCTCTGATTTGTGTAACAAAGGCCCGTGGTCTGTAAGCAGCTGACAGGATCTCTGGACGGGGATTAAAGACACAAGGCACCGACAGGGCTCTAAAAACTACAATAAGTAATTTTGAAGTCTCCAATTGGTGCTTGTGTGTGACCAACTTTATATACTGTATGTGCGGCTGTGTGTGTGTGTGTGTGTCTGTGTGTGGTACAGGGAGCGAGAATAAAAGGGAAAGTCTTGCGGGAGGATTAGGCTCGATTCGGGGTGGCTTTTCAGGACTCCTGGCGGGTGTAAGATCTAATCTGGACATGCTGCATCTGGGCTCCGCGAGGTATGGCTTACTGTAACAAAGGACTGGCTAATGAGGGCCAGGGAACAGACTGCTACTTCTATGCTCCCACACCACTGCACACCCATAATGCCCTTCTTCATGTGGCCCTCAGGGGGTACCAAGGGGTACGCACCCCACAATCGACTAACCCTGGGGAGGAGGCAGTGCTGATCAGGCAGATACTGGAGCAGACTGATCGTGTTCCAGGCTCAGATAAGTGCCTCAATCTGAGTGTAGGAGGCAATAGTGGAGTCAGGTTCTGCATACGAGGGGCTATAATATAATTTTACTCTCATATGCCAATGCACCAGGAGGAGGGGAGGGTGGTTACACACACACAAAGCCAGACTTTCTTTCCTGGAGGGAAGGGAAGAAACTGAGATGGTAAACAAGGACAAAGAAAGTGAGTGGGGAAAGCTGTTTGCAGTTGGGAATATTATAAACAATGTGCTTAAAGCAATGAAAGAAATATAAAATCCGAAACAGGCTGCATGCCAAGATTTTCCTTTTGGTTGCTTTAGGGGAAAATAAAATTGTAACAGCAACACAAAACATATTTGGAAAAAATTGTGATGAGGGTTTTATATATGCAAGTGTTGAAATTATAGTTGTTGGACTGAACATTAAAGTCCATATTAATCACATTCTTTTCTGTTTTCGTCCACTTTCACAACCTCCGTAATGTTGTTTTCGGACATTTTTGGACTGTTGCTGGGACAAAACAGTGAACTATTTGTTAGTTGCAGCTTCAGACTACACACATATCTTAATTACAAGCACTACGAGCCAATGTTTTCCCTATCTAACAAACGAGCAGATCGTGTTACAACAAATGTCAAAGCTCCCATTAAAAGTCCTCATATTAAAATCCACCAGAAACACAATGCCTGCCTTTTCTCATGCATGCTTTTGTTGTGAGGAGGAAGTTGGCACCGGCCTTCGATTCAATTCAAGACGTATCCAACTCAAACATAAGTCATGACGCAACAACTCCAAAAGCTACCAGTTTAACTCCCTGTGAGTAATGCCCACGACACTTTTATGAGCCAGTGTATCTCTTTTCTTCCACTGGCAAAAACAACTATCAAAATTCACAGTTTGCTATGGAGACCATCTGTGCGGAGCAGAGAAGAAACACACGGCAGCACAAAATGTCCAGAAGAGAAAAAAAAATACAGGGGATTTCCTTCAAGACGGAGCTGTGGCTGCAGCGAGGAGAGGTTGTGGGTTGGACACTCACCCAAAAACTAACAGGGAAGACAAAAGCCGTGAGCCCAGAGGGGGGTTTGCATGAGCTTGGCGTATTAGCCGGCTCCCCTAGTGAAGGAGCCCTGCTTGATCTGGACAATTGTCTCCAGCGGTCCCTCGACACTTCAACACAAATGCCTCTGCCAATCAGGCATTCAGTAGCCGGCTCATTCACTCCTCAGCAGCTGCTCTCAGACAGCGAAAAAAGAAGCAAATATGTTTGTGATGACAGGCGCACCCCACCCCATCTGAATAAAAAAAAACACAAAAACCTGCTCTCTTGTCGTTGTTTAATTATTGCATCTCTCCTCATCGCTCAGACGGTTTCCCTCAGGGAGATACCACATGGTTAAAAAGAGGTGAGATGAGAAAGAGCCTCAGATCACCAGGAAGCACTAATGAAGACACAGTTATGCTCCTGTCAGGCTGACAGTGATGTGGGATAAGCTTGTGTTAGAGGTCAACGTGTATTATCTGACCCACATCTGAAGGCCTGCTTCTGTGCAGGTCTTCTACACTGCTTCGCATGGCTTCAGGATGAAGGAGGGAATGTGCATTTTTAGTAACTACGTGATAATAACACTGTGAAGTAGTGTAATTTTAATGCTAAATAAGATAAACACCAACTTTCTGTGTATTTTCTCATCCGTCAAAAGCCTTTAGAGTTGTTTGACCCCTCAGAGCCACGGTGGCGGTATATCAGTATTATGAGTTATATTGATGTATTTTAGAAAGAGATATGTAGTTGAGACAATACCGCCATACCGATATATAATATTTTGATGCTGCCTTAACAATGGTTCTGTAATTTGGAGGTATTTCAGATTTCGGATTGCAGATGAAGAGCATCTGAATCTGATGAAATTGCTTCAAAGGTTGGAAGGTTTTGCATTTGAAAAAAACTTTTAAAAAAACAAGTTGATGATGATTTCTTGTGACGTTGAATTAAAACGAAACACTTTGCATGTTTTGTGTAATATAACAATATATATATTGTATATCACCATTCAGCCTTAAAATACTGGGAGTAGAGTTTTAGTCCATATCGCCCTGCCCTACATGCAAACATTATCATGCAAAATAGCAGAGCAATGAAAAGAGCATGGTATCAGTATATATGTTGCCTGATATGAAAAGTTTTTCTACATATCATATATTGCAGAAAATGATGCTTGGGGTGATTAACTTATAATTTATATGAATGTTGAGAAATTGACTGATACTGACCATGGCACTGATGTTTATCTAACTTTTTTTTTTATTCTTTATTTTGTCAATGTTTATTTCTTGAATTGGTTGACAATGTACAACCCCCATTGCAAAAAAAGTTGGGACGTTGTCTAAAACAGAAAATAAAGCAGTAATTATCTAAACCTTTTTGACACAGAAAAGACTTGTTTTTGTTCTTTATCTTTGAGATTCCTGAACGTCATGTAGGCTGTATGCTGATGTATTAATCTTTTATTAGGAGCTTAAATAAACAAATAAAACAACTCATTCCATCCACATCCTCATTCCGACAGCATGTGCTATTTTCAGTGTAAGCACTGCACCAACCCCTTTTAATAAACTAAAGTTGGACAAATCTGTTTAGCCACTCTTTTTATACCGGGCCTGAAGTGCAGCAGCAGGAGCAGGTGTTGCGTGAGTGACCGGGGGATTAACCTGAGAGAGCAGTCTTTATCAATGGGTCAAGTTTAACACGTCAGACACAGGGTTTATGTGCTCAAGCAGGATTCACCCCACATACGACACCACCATTCTGTCCATTCACCCACCCAGCACCATTAACCGCACACGTCTGGAAACTCCACACAGACATCATCAATCAGACGCCAAGACGCACAGACAAACACCTGATTCAAGACGTGAGGCTACTAAAACACGAGAATAGGATGTATAGACTAACCCGTCCGCCCCGTATGTAAACTAACGTCTGAAAGGGCTCCTTTAAGAAAGTGTGACGCTGCCGTTAGCCAGCGTGTGCTTCATAAAGAGCCCATATAGCAACGGTGTAAGTTGATCTTGGAGTTCCCTCGGCTGAGGTTTGAGGTTGGACTGCTGTAGACTCTGAAGGGCGGAGGGTCCGCTCGTTCCAGACGCACGCCTGACGGATGCATAATTAGGGTGACAAGCCACGTGGAGGGAGAAAGAAACCTCATTAACTGAGGTGTTTATTCATTAAAAAGAGGATAAATAATCCAGGTTGTCTATATGGTTTAAGCGCTGGAGCAGGTTTAGTGAATTTGTGATGCATGAAGAAAACAAGTAAAGCTAACAATATTCGCCATTTTTTAAATGCTGCAAAAATTAAATCAACTTTAAATTTCGATTACTGAAGAAAAACAAAAATCTGACCATATGGCCTTAGTGTGGAAAATTCCAGGAAAATGTTATGCAGTTCTATCACACTTGACACCATGAAACCTGTCTTTTTAAATAATTTAAAATGTTGATCTTTATGAATCAAGACTTGATAGACAATGGGAAAGCAATCAGTGCTGAAAAAAATCAGTTCATAGTTTAGTTTGAAAATTGAATCAAATCTTGACCTTAAAATCAAGTCTGATGGAATCTGGTAAATTGTGAACCCCCTAGAATTAAAGCACATCTCTAACAATTGTTTTAATATGTCATTAACAACATATAAAAATCTAATTCTGGCAATTGTGAATGAGAATCCTAGACATTAAAAACACTGTTTTCAACCTTCCCTATAATGGTGATGTGGAACCAAGTACCTAAACACATGTAGAGATGAAATGACCAGGGAAATAATGAAGTAGATGGATGGTAGAGACTTAATTGGGCCCAATTAAGATAACTGATTAATACTTTAAGTCATTTATCAAGCAAAAAAGACACCGATTTCAGCTTTTAATGGCATGAAACAGACTTTTATGTCATTTCTTTGCCTTTATGTGAGATATTCAAAGCATAAAGAGTCAAGGTGGTGACACAGAACAAATGTCCCAGATGAGAAATCAAACCTGGACCTCTGTGATACATAAATAATAGAACATGTGACTTAGAATATACTAGAATAATAGAATATGTGTCAAACCACTCAACCCCCAAAAAAGTACCAGTTTGTCGGATAAAACAAGCTATTTTAAAGTTGTCATCTTTCCTCTGGGAGCTTGCAAACAATATTGTTTATCGCTTTATACACTAAACAATTATTCAGCTAATTGAAAAAGAATCTGAAGATTAATCAACAATAAAAAAAAATAACTATCAGGCCTACAGAGTACAGAGAAGTGTGAAAACACCTCTGACTGCATCCACCCAGGAAATACCAAACATGTCATCTCTTGCATCCGGCCCGGCTCTGCTGGCCGACTGGTGAAATATTCACAACTGCCATTTAAAATTCATAAGCGACTGGAGAGATGCTTCCAAACTCTAAAAATACTCCTTACAGCGTGATGGATATGAAATATTCATCTTGATATGAACTGCTTTGCCATGTCTGGCAATCTCGTGTTTACCTCTGTCACGTGCAGCCGCTCGAACATGTGTTCATGAACACTGAAGCCAAAACAGCAGCTGCTGTCCTCTTGATTGTAATTATTAGTGTAGGAACTCGTCCCACATGATAGGGGGGTCGACACACAGAGGAAGGGCTGGTCTGCTTAGAAGAAGTCTCAAGCTTTTGGCTCTTTAATGAGACTTTTTCATGTTTTCTCTCATGCTAAAATGATAAAATATTCATTAAAAACTATTTTGATACTTGCGCTTAAACAATAAATCAAGCAAAGATGGCAATATTTGCTCCTTCCAGCCTCTGAAGTTGGAGGATATGATGCTTTTCCCTCGTTTTTGTACTTATAAATTGAATATATTTTGTTTTTTGACTGTTGGACTAATAAAATAAGCAATTTAAATGCATCACTTTCCGTCCTTACCACTTTCTGACCAGCTGTTATGGATATTCTACCTATATTCTGCCCACTGAACATTCATATACATATGCTGAAATGATATTTTAATCATCAGCAATACTAATGCCATTGCGTTTTTGTAAAGGCATTCAGTGGACTGTAACAGATTTGGTATGAGACAGATCTGGTATTGGTTATGAAGAGAGGCGCTCTGCACTGGAGCCAACACTGATGAGGACTGTGGGACACGCCCTTTAAACAATACACACACACACACACATGCAGCCCCGGGCTGACCAAGAGCTGTAAATTACACCACTATTATTATGATTCAAGCAAGAGAAAGAGTGTGAGGGAGAAAAGGGAGCGAGAAAATGAGAGAAACAGACAGCAAAAGCGAGAGGAAGAGTTCAAAATGTGCACTGTGAGTCATGGTGGATGCCCGTAGTGTCTGTGAGAGGAATGATGGTGCTTGGAAAACACCATGGTGCTTTCCTATGTGCACACATGGTCTGAGTTGGAGCACATACAGTACTGTACATCCCCCCTCCTCCTCCTTTCTCCGCTTCCTTCCATCCTTCGCTTTCCTGCCAACGGGTGTGTCTTCTGAACTCCTCCCTTGTGCAGCCGCCCTTTGCTCCACTTCATCACACCATCCGAGTTTAGCCGCAGCCGCTTCATCAATTAAGACGCTCATGTGCAGACGCCCAGAAACTCACGCGGTGACATCATGTTGCAACCCATCAAACGGACCACGATGGTGTTGGGATGTAAAGAAACAGTGTCATCATGGTTGAGTTGCAATCCAGCAGATTAGTCAAAGTGTTGCAGATAAAAACTCAAATGGAAAAGCTGAAACACTTTGTCGATTAGTTGATTCTTCAAGCCCTAAAGGCTAGTATATTGTTAAACTATGGAGTCCTGATACATAAAGACACACAGATTATTGGCTTTATGTGCTAAAAACTGTCATTCCCATTTTCAAATTCTTCTTTAGAAGAATAGTCTGCATGGTATCAATTATGATGTAACCACCTTTTGTTTTGGCTGAAGCACACTAAAGCCATATGGTCAAATGTTGTCGATCATAGATCATGCGTTTGATTTGGACCATTTAATTTAAAAGCCAATTTCAATCGATTTTTGATTTTGAATTGTTATTGTGACACTTCCAATCCGCAACTATTTTGATAACTAATTAACATCTACGTAAATGTATAGTTATAATATTTTAAAGCATAAATCGTTAAAAACAAATGTGTCATTTTATAGTTACAGCTTCTCCAATGTGAAGATTTGCTGATTTTCTTTATTTTATATTGTTGTAAACCAAATGTCTTCTGTTTTTTTACTGTTAAAGACATAAACTTGAGAAATGGGATGGGGATTTTTTTACTATTTTCTGTCTTTTTTTTTAATGACCAATTAAGTAACCAAATAAATGATGATCAAATAAAATAATCATAACAAGTATAATAATTGAAATCTATAATTAAAATAATCGTTGGTTGCAGCTCTACTTATCAGTCTATCAGATAGGATTGTCAATACGATTCCCCAGGTAGGCTTCTGTGGTAGAAAGGCGTTCCTTCTGAGTTCATTTGGCATCTCAGAGAGGACACAGGTCAGATTTATAAGTAATCAGAGAGGGTTTTTTTTTTTTTACATCGTGTCTGAGCTGCTGTCTAATGTCAGCTGGTACTTGTCACTGAAGTCTGTGCAAGTACTGAGGGGTCGGAGCCTGGGTGTGTGGGACAAAGATAGGGATAGGAACTTGTTGCAAGAAGCTCGGAATGCAGACAGGAATAAGGAGAAGAAATGTTAAGCTACGGGTCAGAGTCTTTAGAGGCAGAGGGGCGCCGTGAGTAGTGGATGAGATAAGGCCGTGAATTCAGGGTGAAATGAGGGAATACAGACAATCCGAGAGCCCCGAGAGATGCTGTTGAAAAATGGTTTGGACGGTGCGTAGCTGTTAACGTCAGCCAGGACTGCCGTTCAGGGCGGGGTTCAAGAGAGTTCATGCGACCTGCTGCAGACATACAGACAGACATGGGATTTATACAGGGCGGGGCAGGTGTGACCGAACAGTAATGTCCTGTATTAGCTGAGTAGAGAAGAATGTCGTCTTTCAGCTGAGCAATAACGTCACTCGGTGGAGAATAGTTTGCAGCCGTTTGATGTCTGTCTGCCTGTTAACAAGCAGCCAGACACATGTGATGTACTGACCGACATCTAACAGCCCGTCAGGTTTCATTCACGGGAGCCCATCACACACATATCAAGTGGGATCAAAGCATTCTTTCAGCGCTGACTGTTTACCCCGAGCAGCATCTCCTTTAACGCCTGACATCAGAGGCTCCTTACAGCTACAGCAGTCCCTGCTTTTCTTAAGCCTGTTCTCCGTGTGTCTGTCCAACAAAACCCAGTTATGTAATGCGGACCTGGGCCAGATGAGCCGAAGAAAAGACTATTTAGCTCTCGGGCTCTCTCCCCGCAGCGTGGAGCAGCTCAGCCATTATTCACTGGAATGTTTTCCTCCCATGTTTGTCCAGGGGGGCTGAGACCCCGAAGCCGCAGGGCTGACGAATCGCTGCTCTGTGTGAGTGTGTGTTTGTTTGTATGGATTTTTCTAATCTAGGATGAATTAGTTAACTGGTGAGTAACCCTTTATGGGAACCACTTAATAATGAGTGGTTTTTACTCAATGATGTTCCCGTCAAAGAGTCAAATAAA
The DNA here is from genome assembly GCF_030273125.1 of Centropristis striata. Taxonomy (NCBI): domain Eukaryota; kingdom Metazoa; phylum Chordata; class Actinopteri; order Perciformes; family Serranidae; genus Centropristis; species Centropristis striata. The sequence continues at coordinate 10,310,604 of NC_081539.1, forward strand.
CATCACTGTTGCTATTCTTTTATGGCTTGTCATTAGAAAGACAGTCAGGGTGACAAATTTTCATCTACATAAATATCACTTTTGACACTATCACCAGTGCAAAAACTACACAAAAACGACCATTACACATATGGCAAGAAAAAAAGAATAAGAAAGAAACCACATCTAAAGTTGAGGTTTGGTAGAATTGTTCTTTGGGCTTGATCAAAGTTTTGTCTTTAAGCTTTTTGGGTGATTATTTATTATTTGCTCTACCGTTTACACAGATATAGTGACAATAGAGACGCAAAATGGTCCAAAATTGCATATTTTTAATTGAAAAATGTTTTCTTGGGAGAGTACCCACAAAGCGAGCAATGAGCAATGTTTCCATTAAAGTCAAAGCAAATTTTTAATTTAAATTTTGAAATGAGAATGCAAATTAGAGACGTTTCCATCAGCTGGTTTAGAGCGAATAAACAAAGCTGCATAAACATACTTTGTTCAGAATATGGCAGTGGAATGTATTGATGTAGGCTAATCTGTCAGTAATCAGTAGAAGAAGTAGAGGAAAAACAACAACTAAAAAAAGGTTGCTAATCGGACAACTTTGGCCACCGACGAGAGAAAATGGAGAGAAGTCTTCAGGAACTGGGCAACTTATAATTTCATGTCAGAGCAGAAACAGCTGATCACTCATGTGAGTGAAATGCTCATTAGGTCAGAAAAAAAGTTTCCATCTTCACGCCTTAACTGTTTTTAAAAAAAGACCAAAACCAAGCAAGCGTATAAAAATGTGTACATTTTCATTTCGTTTTATCAAATTTTGGTGTTTCCATCGAGCTTTTCTCATGCAAAACTTAAAAAAACACGAAAAATGTCACAGTTCTATTGTAAGATACTTGAGTTATGTCCGTACCAAATTTCATCACAACAAATTGTGTCAGTTTTCCTCATCATACTTAATACAGTCTTTGGGCACTAATGGGTTCGTGACATAATTTACTAAGTCACTGTCAGTCATTTTGGATTAACTCAGCAGCTAAATACCAAGAGTGTAACTGCAAAGGATTTAAAAAATTTCCTCATGGGCCGCCCCCGAGGACATCCTGCAGCTTAGCACCAGTACATGTGCTGAATATTGTGGTCTGTATGAAAGGCACAGGACGTACAGTTATGTAAATGTTAGAAACTTCTACTCACTCAACCAGCCCAGACTGTTACTCAGCTGGGTGCAATTACATCAGGTAGGTGTCTGACATCAAGGGCAGCCAGAAATTACACAGCAGTAAAATGCGTGGACTTCAGTTCTGGCCTTTGAAACAGTACGTTTGTGTTGGTTAAAAGATACCGTATGTTTCTAATGACCGAGACTCCCAGCAACTGGCAACTTTATTTTCTTAGACAGAGACCAGAATAACCAGAGCTAAGCTTTTCCTGCAGTGCATAAAGTTACTACACCTTTTCTGTAGTTAAATCAAGCACCTTAAAAGCACTTTTCGGGTTCATTTTAAAGCTTTCCCAGCACCTAATAGCTGTGGTACATTACTTATGTATACACAGCACATACAGAATACTGATTATTTCACTTCTTCGTCACATTAAATCAGATGTTATTGTGCTATAAACAACAAAAATCAGGATGATTTTCTATTCTGTGTGAAAGGTTAAAGCAGTTGGCTCATTTTAACTTCTTTTAAGTTTTCATCCAAAAGCAAACTATTCAACCCCTTTTTTAAAAAGATTTCCAGCACTTGTACAAAGCCGGAGAACATGACAGAGATATAATTAAGTTGATCTCTGTTTTCCCAACTTTCACCTGACTGAAGTCTCTCCAGCAGATGTTTTCTGTCACGCCTCATCTCCCGCTGGACATGAATGAGTCCTTGTTGCTTCGTCATGCTGGTTTGACTGCATGGCTTCTCTAAATGTGCAAAAAAGGTCTAAATATTAACAATCTACCAGACTGTGTCCACCAATCACACAGTCATTTGACAGGGAAATAGTTGGAGATGAATGCAGTGTCAACAGAGAGGGAAACGCTGCATGCACTGCTGCAAATCCAAAGAGGTTTAGTTTGTGAATTATTATTTCAGCCGAGCTGGAAACAAAATGTCTTATACTAACATGCTAAATGATTTTAACCACTGCAGGCAGCAAAGTGAATTTTTCAAATCCTCTATGGCTATTAATTATTTCAGTTAACTCTTGCCTTGCAGCAACCAATACAAATTATACATCACATGCAGTACATACATATTATGTATAATATATACAAATAAACACAACCTGTCCCCTTAAGAAACAACTATCAAACACAAACAAACTGGAAACCTGGAGGGCCAAACTTTAAACTACCCTTAATTAGAATATAAATATATGTCTCTAAAACTACAGAATGCCCAAAAACACCAGTTAAACACAAACCTGTGACTCAGCAGCAATTGTTTGTGTTGGGATGTGAGCTTATGTCTTACTGTAAGAGGCAAAGAGAAAAGGGCTGCTGGTGCTACTGCAAGCCCAGATTGAGGGCCAGATGGCTTCACCAGCAAACAAAATTATTGGGCTTGCCTATCTGCCAGTTTGGGACTGTGATTGGCCTGAAGCCGCATGACCATATTACCGGCCCATCTATGTGTGGGTGCCCCATTGGCTGATATGCATGTGTATGTATATGATTGGTTGTCTTTTATGTCATATTTGAACCTTTTAAAACGTCTTTTCTTGGTGGATTTGTGATGTCTTCACTGGCAAAGGCCACTGGCTGCCACTTGCTCATGTGCGTGGGAGGAGGGGCGGGCGGGAGTGTCTGTGTGTGTGTGTGTGTGTGTGTGTGTGATGTAGAAGAAGAAATCAGAGATGGTGGTGGGCTGAGCTAGAGCAACTGATTAAGCATTAAATCTGCTTCTAATCTGTTGACAGGAGAGTGGATGGTATCTGCTGGGGACAGAGAGGCCTCACACATGGCACCAACAAGTATTAATGCATGTGCACATACACTTATATACAAGGCTATGGAGGGTAAGCACAATGGAATAAGGTTTCAAGGTTAGGGCCAGAGGTGAAGGGTTACATGTGAGTAACAGCAGACAAGACACTTTGCCTTAATGGAGACCTTGAACAGATGAAACACTGCCTCTCAAGCCAGGTGGGTGGATGTCTGTGAGTCTGCAGCCCCAGGACTCACCCACTACTATTTGAAGCTGTTTTGTCATATGGATGTCGGACAATGTCTGGAGGATCAGGTGCAATCATTGTCCGGAGTTACCACAATGAAGGTAATCACAAGATTACACGAGAATCGTGGGATTATGAGATCGTAAATCCATCTCGCCAGGCTCTGGAGTAATGCGTTTGGGACCGACAACTGGAAGTTCAGCTGTCAGCGTCCTGTGAGCAGCTACTGGAAGCTATTTGTGTGGCTTAGGTCATTAAGGCGGTTTGTAAATTGTTCATAAACAACCAAGCCTCTTGTTGTAACTTGAATTTGGCTGGTGCTTTTTGGGGTCGACTCTTAAAGACATAAAATCCTGTCTCTTTTCATCTACAAAACATTTTTTGGACACTTTTGTGTAAATGTGACTTCTTCACCCTTTGGTGGTTGTTTTAATCCAGTTTCGCAGCAGCCACAGACTCTGTACTGGGAAACTTGCAGGGTTAATGGTGCATCTGATTCAGACATTTCCATTCCCACATACAGCTCCTCAGGGTGACTTCTAGACCGTTTCAGGTTTGCAGTGCGTGTGTGAAAAGGACTTCAGGAGAGATTTTCTGCAGAAAATCTTCTACTACTTGGGCAAAGAAAATAAATTCTGCATGTCATAAAACAGACTGCAACCACAAGTGTGTTTTTAATATTATGCCTGGCTTCCAATGACTTTGCAGATCTTCCTTAACATCAAACAACTTTCTAGCTATAAATGTGGCATCCCATAAAAAGAAGTATCACACTAAAGAGCTTCCTGCCTTTAACCTGTTTGACTCCAAAGCCAAGGAAAAGGCAGTGATAGTAGAGAAGAAAAGTAGTTGGAACAATGCAACAAGTTGTTCATATCCTATCAATGGCACATGGATCAAAGTGGCCATCAACCAGCCAATAGGGCAGGGGATTGTTGACAGGGCAACTACGTGATTAGAGGGCTAGGAAAGAGAAAGTGTAGAGAGACACAGGAAGACAGCAGCAGGGGGTTAACTAAATCCACAGCTAACTAATTTAGCACCTTGCCAGTCTAAATTGGCAAGGACGAATCAAGTTTGTGGAAGAAAGTGCAAGAGAGTGCAGGACTGCTTGGCAGCCGTGCAGTTGCAGACAGCTTTAAGCTACAGTAGCAACCATCAATGGATGCCTGGTGTCTACCCTATAGGTGCAGCCACTCTAATCCTTTTAGGAGTGCAGAGATCAGCTGCTAAACTGAGCAAACCTCACTCAGTCAATCCCATTGACAGGAATGTTCCACCATTGAGTCAGGAATAGTGGCAGAGGTCACTCTGTATCTGTTCTCTGCTGCATGAGGCCTTCACTGCAGTAAAGTGGCTGCAAAACCTGATGTTGGTGATACCTTTGCATACATGTTTGTCCATGCCCAATGATACTTTTTTGATTTGATGCCTAAGGGTGGATGTTGATACTCGATATCTTTAAGGTATTGACCAAAATAACCTAGTACCAAGTAGTACAAAAACGTCCTAATCGAATTAAATCTTCATTGGATCCTTTTTGTAGTCAGATCGAGAAAAAAGGACCATTTAATACCGTTTAATGCAACATGTGATTGGCCCACTATGTACATGTATGATCATGATCACATGCCTGTGGCATCTGATAAAAATAAATGCAGTGGTGTTTGTTTCATGCAACAGAATGCTTCTTTTCATATGATGGGTATAAAACTTTAAGGGTATTGGAAATTTTTTAAACATGACATAAACACAATGTTTGAGTAAAAATGACTACTTCAGAAACAAATGTAACAATAATAACAATATGACATGGTAAGGTGTGAGTGAATGATCTTGCTAAGGGTGAAAGTCTGTAGAAAATACTGTTTTTTTATTCCCTCCTATGCTCCCATCACAATTAATTTATCTTCTATTAGTTCAACATAAACTTGTCGTTTCAAGGAGCTCACTGAGGCGAGTGATGCTGTTATTTTTCTTAGCAGGACAGTCTCAAAGATCTGACCGAAGCTTGCCCTTTTTCATCAAAACTGGAAAGTCCCTTCGTTGTTCTTGTATCCACTTCTTTCTCTCGTCTTACTCTGCCTGCCAATTCGAGCATCACGGGGCAGCTAGTCTTCTCACATTTTGGCACGTAAGCCACATTCTCAGTATGGGGACAGGAACCTCTCTGCTGGGGATGAACTTTGAGGAACAACTCAGTGCGACGCTAGATCCCATTCCGCTCAGAATATGTGAGACGATCCCAGACATTTCCTGTAGTGCGGATGTGTAGTGACCTTCACCCAGGGCGTGCGCCCTGCGAGTATTAAGCCAACAGGCCTGTGCTGGGAACGAGGCGACGTCAGCCCCTGTAACGTGAGACCTCGGCAGTAAGTGGGAGAGGTGACGAGGGCAGAGAGGAAAGGGGAGATTAGTAGTATGGTATCCAGGTAACGGTCATAAACACTGTCAAAGCAAGACTTAACACGAAGCGAATCAAAGCACGAGATTGTATAATGACATGCTGACAAAGACCAGCTTTTGTGGCAGTTAAACAACTGGAGGGATGAAATTACTCTGTGTGTGCATGCTGTGTGTTGGTTTGGCTGCTATGCAAGAAAGAAAGTGAATTTTACACCTGCCAACATAATTCTTGCCATTGTGATCTTTCTTTTGGATTGCTGCTCTTCTGCACATTCAGAACTCCTATCTCCTTCTTCTTCCCTACCTTTCCCAATCCTAACTCGACAGGACGTGTGGGATGCCGACCAAAAGTGATGCTAGTACATCCATTAGGTCTTACTCCTAACCTGATTAGGCTGATACACACTGGGATAACAGATTCCATGCACATTCTGCACATTTCTTGCCTCATGGCCTGCATGTACAAGATCAAGACACTCTGTACTCAGTGAACTCAACATTACAGACATCTGAGAGGAAGAAAAAATTGCAATGTACACCTACATCTCTTCTCAAGACTGTAAAATTACATCCTGCGATGGCGCTCTCCAAAAGCACACAGTGCTCTTTTCAAAACACTCGGAGCATGCGAGTCTGACGATGGAAAATGTTAGCTAGTAAAAACGCTGGAAAAGTGAGAGCCTTAGAAATGCACGCGCTGAATGCAGCAGTGTAGCTCAAGCTGTCCAGCACGGGTCTCTGAGGAGGGTGACGCAATACAGGAGGGGAGGGGAGGGGATGCTGAGGATTGAGAAGTGGGGGCACAAATATGTTGACTATTACGAGCTCAAACCCCCCTCCTCCTCCTCCACCACGTCCGCGGCAGTCCCACCCAACGCTGAGGCCCATCTGGAGCGCCTCGTGACCCAACTGATTAAAAGCAGTTGGGGCCTTCGGTGAGATACGGCCAGTGGAATGTGGAGACTGTGGAAAGGCCCAGAATAAGTGTGTCTGAGAGGAGTGTGAATTTATACAATGTGAATGTGATACCCTGCACCCTGATGTGTTTGCATGCACCCATGTGTGTGTATTGTGTCACGTGTGTGAAGCCACATGTCCATTAGTGCCAGTGATTAGCAATCAATCAAATCAGAGAAGAAAAAGCCCTGAAGCTCAGTTGATGGATGCCCCCACTGGGACTGACGGGGTGAATGGTTGGGAGCATCTCTGCACCTGAATTATACCCTACTGTTTCTTGACCCCATTAGCCTCTACACAAACACACACACAAACCCTAATACAGATTTAGCGTTTAGGATTGTAGCCTCTACAGTAATCACAACTAGTAGAAACCAAACGTCTCCTCCACTTAGGATAAAATCTCTCTTCCTGGCTCTTCTACTCACCCATCTGCGCCTCATTCACCCCAGACCTGGCAACCTGGCTCTCTGCAGCCTCACCCTCCAAACCAGAAGGTATTTACTAGGTGCGCCTGTCGTGCAGCATCACCTTTGACGGAATGAAAACCAGGCCGAGAGTCTCATCACCGCTGATGGAGCATGATACATGAGCCCACGGTTGATCTTTACTGCTCTCGTCCCACTAGGGGATCCTGCGTGCGGTTAATGTTAAGCTTAACATGTGTTTTACGGCTTAATTGAATAATGAAGCGATGAGAGAAGAGGAAAAACCACACGGGCTGAGGACTGCACCAAACGAACTGCCAGAGGAGGATTGTGCGGTGAAGGCCGAATACTTTGGTTTTAAAGCGGCTTTTTTTATAAGAACTGTGGCTACATTTCTGTCAGCGACACTTTCATTATCTTTCTTACGTGCCAAAACCAAACCCTGCCAGGAGTAAGAAAGCTGACCACCCCACCTCACTTTGTCACACTCCATCCATCAATGTGATCCCAAAAGTAACTGTTTTAAGTGCAGCATCATGTTATGTAATTAAAGCCATGCTTTATAATTTAGTTTGGCTAATATAAACCAATTCAATCCATGTTAACTGGCGTTTTTACTAATGGAGCCTTTTCAAGGTCCATCTGGCAGCCTGTTTTCTTCCCGTAACTGTTTGGATGTTTGGCTGTTCTGGACATATTTGTTGCTTTTTCCATCTCATTTGAACACTGTGTTGAATCATATTTAATCTGTGGCGCAACACAATAATGTCTCCATGCAAATTAAGTTTAAAGTAATGATTAATTTGCAAGCGTTTGTTGCTTTTCGGGAAACTGAAACACGCAGAAAGAGCCTTTTCTTTTCCTGTCAGGCAACTCTCTCATGCAGCGTGACAAAAAAACTGCATTCACAGTTTGTCTCCCAATCATAGAAAGAGATGACACTGCTGACAATGTGGATATATGCCAGGCTGGACAGGAAGTGCTGACAGAGTTACACCCCTGTCACTACCTCAGCTGACCCTCAACAGAGAATAAAACATGTCAAAAACTGATGGTCGTCACAGCAAACAATAAAAAAATGAGCAGCCGTCCAATTAGATTTACGGCCCGGAGGCACATATTCCACTTGCTGGGTTTCCTACTATTTCAATAGATCATCCTGCAATGGAAACGGCACCAGACTGATTCCTGCAGCAGCTGATGTGTATCCTGCAGCTTGAAACTGCCTCAACCTGTTCCAATTTGCACAGAAATCCCCAAAATGTAAATATTTCAGAGCGAAACAATAATATCACCCAACAACACGATTATATCGCCATTAACTTGAACACATGCAGGACCATATGCAGACACAAAACAACACACAGAGAAGCCATTTGGCAGATGGGTCAGAGACTGTGAAGGAGGACTCGCAGCAGAACTGAACACAGCAGGTCTCCAGGCCATGATGACCACACCCAGGCCCAGCTGGAAACAATAAAAACCTTGTACTCCTCACTCCATCTCCTGTCCTTTATTGTCGCCCCTTCTCTCTGCAGCTCTGCACTTAAAACCCTCCAGATCTCAATCTTTAATCTCGTGTCTCCTTCACCTTCCATCTTTCTTTTGTCTGCCTTTCCTAATCATCCTCGAGGTCCCGTTTAACAGAGAGGAGAGGGAGTGTCCGCCGCATTCTCCATCACCACAGTAAACACTCAAAACGGAGTGAGCCATTCTCTCTGGCATGCACGCACAGGCCCCTTTTAAAAAATAAAAAAGCCAAAGGAAAACAGCGAGGGAGAAACAGATGGATGTCATTTGTGTTATAAAGACAGACAATGGCAGTGAAATAGCTTTCCTCGGGCGGGCGGAGGGTTATTCAGTTTTGCAAATATAGCAAATTTGGCTCCATCTTCCTCTGGTGACCTCTCGTGTGACACTGTCAGATTGGCTCTGCTTGCAATTCATCAGCGTTGATTAGTAAATCGGGGCTCAGCCTATCTCAGCCAGAGGACCATAGGTGCGGAGGTGCTCTGAATGCTAATGCGGCGTCTCGTCAGTGTCGGAACAAAAGCAGCGTGTGGACTGCACACTGACTGACGCGGGACAGAGGGCATTATTATCACCGTCTGGATCGGCGTGAAGCCCGGCCAATCACGTGCTCTGGCACCGAGCGGGCAGCCAATTAACGCCTCTTTTACTGGGATGCCTACAGGCTGTGTGAGGAAAACAGGAAAATATGCCAGGCTCGCCGTTTTATGGGATAGGACATGATGGTGATTGAGTTTTTTCTACAACTAAACTAATCTCTGAAAGTTATTGATCCATGCATGAGCTAAATGAGATTGTGAAGGACAAGTGTTTTCATGTGATGGCTCTGATGGCAGCAGTAGAGAGGGTTAGAGTATAGAGAGGGTGACCGACACACACCAGTGATCTATGGATTCTCTGTCAGGGCTCTGCAGAGGGATTATTCATTCCCCCTGCTCCACCCCTCTGACTGCCCTGCATGACGTAACTGCTCTTGATCAAGTTTACTTACATACCGTGCAGCACAAAGCGACACACAAATGCAACAAAACAAAAAAAAACACAGCAACCCTTTTCTCTTCCAGCGTGCCGGTTATATTTACAACCTCACCTCGAGAGAGCCTCGGAGGGGGAGGGAGGGGCTGGGAAAAAATGTGTAATCACTTATAGATGAAAACAAAACAACACCTCCTAACAAACGCACTCCTGCACGCACACATGCATGTACGTATAGATCCACCCACTGGCGAGGCTCCTCCCCCGCCCTGTCTGCATTGCACCAAAGAGAGCTGCATCTCTTCCGAGCCAGTTTTTTCATCATGCGAGCCAAGGAGATGCAGCAGCATCCAGCTACTTCTTATTCACATCCTCCACTGTCGTCTCTCTCTCTCTCTCTCTCTCTCTCTCTCTCCTTTTCTTTTCCCTGGCTGAGGAGAATAGCGTACTTGAAATATTACAGAAGAAAGGGGTCTTTATGTGCAATCCGTTCTACCAAGGTTACACTCCAAGGACAAGGTGTTTTTCTGGTTTTGAGACACTTTCTTTTCACCTTGTTTTCTGTAATTCAACAACACACAGACAAACCTTCACAAAGAGCATCACTGTATGTTTACTGCAGCTCAGTGCACATATGTCGTAGGGATTATGTGTCTGTGTGCCGGCGTGGGGAGGGGGGAGAGAGAGAGGGGTTACTGTGACAGTATGAGGTGAATCAGCATTCTGTTCACGCCGCTTTTCACTAAAAACTCAGCCAAACTGCTGAGGACTACCGTACAGCTCAAATTTACGACCACAAGCAGACATGCCCTGAGTGGAGAGCAAAAACAGCCGATATTCTGCAGCTGAATGGGACAATGACACAGCAATAGTAGCCACGGGAGGGATAGCTTACAATTCTTGGAGCTGGAGTATCAAATGTGACCCATTTTAGAAGTGGAGTAAGAACTACAAGCTGATTCATCAAAAGTTGTTCAGCACAATCTTTGGCATTCTGGCGGCAATTTTAATAATTGATCATATCTCTTTTATCATATCTTTTTCCTCTCAACCACAAAATCCAACTGCAGGTTTGAAAGACACATTTTCTCTGTGAAATAATCACCAAAATTACACAATATATCACAGAAAGACGATATATAAAAACATAAATTACCTTCATATTTTCACATTTCTGACTGTCCATGAATGCATCATGTGTCGGGAAAAAAAATCTAACTATAAGCTTAAAACAGTGACACTTCCTCAAAACCACATTTTTCTACATGTCTCATTTAATATTTAACAGTTTGCACTAACCACATCCTTTAAAAAACATTAAATTCTGTGTTCCTCATCGCAACTGGGAAGCCATGAATGACTTGGCTAAGACCAGCAATCACGAGACAAAAATTCAGTGAAAATTCAACTGAACTGCAAACTATTTACACAGAGCAGAAACTGCTGAAACCTCTCGGGTCCTTAGTTTTGTTATGGATTAACATGCTTATCTAAGCCCTCTTGATGTCACACACTAATAACTTAGCTATTTGAAACCAGTCATTGGTAAGAATTGACTTAATCAAACCTTATGTCTCCACTAACAGCTGATTGCTGCTTGTAACGAAATGCTTCGGGGTGCAAGTCCGAGGATCAGGTTTCCATGTTGCAGAACTTAAAACTGCCCTCTGTGTGTAAACATTAACCCGTCTCAGTGGGAGGTATGACTTCATAGTTTAATGCCTCAGTGCACCCTAACTCACTGACCCAACACACATGTTTTACAGTGTGTGCATCAGTGAGCTGCGTTCATTTCAAAATGCATCTTTTCCTCTAGAGGGAGGCTTCACACTTGAAAACAATTCCTTAAACGCTCTCTACTTCGAATAAATGTGAACAGTCACTGCAGTGTGGATAAATAATCCAAAATAATGATGATACATGCTTTCACAGACATGATCAGGAGCAGTTCAGCTTGTTTATGTTGTCAGCATAAAACATTGATCTGATTTCCAGATCAAATCACAATCAAAACAGAAAAATATGTCCTTCTAAAATGTGTGCTCTGCTACAATGAAATACAACACTGACCATGTAGAATAGAAGGACAGAGCAGAGATGAAAACTGCTTTGATTCAGCACAATAACCAGGTCAGTCCCATTCTTCTTCTTTTACCAAATGATGAAAATGACCAGAAAACACTTCATTTTCAAACACACACTGCATTCTCAGATGCAGCCACCTAACAATGCCATGTGGCCTCATTTGGGACCACATTAAGATCTCCCGGGAGCGAAGCAAATCCTTCAGATTGATTGATTTTATGCCTGAGAGAAGTGTATAAGGGGCAGGGAATATCACATCTTGAGTTGAAGACAAGAGTTGTTGCCAGTGGGTTGAAAAGATAAGCTTGTCAGTTATCAGTGACATGCTGCAACTGTCAGGCGGAACGGTTCCACAGAGCAATGATGTCCATGAATAAAACCATAGGGATGAGACAGAAAGCAGAATAACTAAGTTCTTTTTGCATTACAGTACAAAGGATTTCCCTAAGGGAAAAATGTGCCACATCGGCACATGTGCTACCATGAGGCTGATTAAAAGTTGTCTGCTTGGGACTGATTTGGAAGTTTTATGACTCCCCTTCCCTCCCTTTTTCCCGCCTCACTCGCTGCCCCTCGGCTGCTTTCATATGCTAATGGACGGGCAATTGTGCGGGCCAACAGCCTGGAATTCCTCCCCACAAAGAAGAAATGGAGATGGAAGGAGAGAGAAGAGAAAGGGACAGACAGACACGGAGAGAGAGAGAGAGACCAGAGAGAGAGAGAGAGAGACCAGAGAGACCAGAGAGAAGTGGGCTGATGCACATCAGAGGCTCAAATCTCTCCAAAGAAAGGTTCACTACCAGTACAAAGAGCCCAGGGGTGGCTTTCTACTCTACTGTGTGTCTAGTGTATGTTAGTGTACTACGCTGGTTTAGTTTCACAAAGAGCTGGACCAATTATTTTAATTATTCACTCATTTGCTGCTTATTTTCTTCCCAAATAGTCAACTAATATTGAGGCTGTACTCATCTGAATGATAGAAAAATATGTGTATAATATCATTCACGAGATTTAAGGGAAAGATAATTTGTTTGAGGATCTGTACCAAACAAAGATTGTAGGCCAACAACACCTGCTGTAATTTGGATATTGCACTAGTCCATGCTGTGATATAGAATTTCAATTTATTCTTCAGCCCTTGTCCGTACAACATTAGAAAAAATATGAAATGTTATTCAAGTGTCAAAATAGCTTGTTTTGAGTCCAAAACTCAAATATATTCTATTAGCTATCGTAGAGAATGGAGAAAAACAACAAATATTCACATTTCAGAACGCAACAATATGATTTTCACAATAAATTACTTATAAAACTTGCTAAAGATTTAGTTTCTGTCTCTTGATTTATTGACTAGTTGTTTAGTTTTGTTTCCATCACACCCACTTTCAGAATTTTAAACCATTTTACAGATTTTTATTAAACTTGGTTGAAGCATGGACAAAAGAAGAATGCATTGTATTTTGGGGCACAAGTGTCCTTCTAGATAACCATGCATCATATTCTTGGATTATACATAACTGAAATATACAGCCCCATAATTTTTTAGCAGACTGACATAAAAATGATCTCACTGTCAACTCAATACCTTTGAGTTTTTGGAGGTTGGGTGGGTAATTTTTTTTTACAAATTTCTGGCATTTTATAGATGGAACAATTGCATCTAACCATTGTTATTGTCGCTTAACTTCCTGGCTATTTTTCAATTTATCCATTCATGGTTTAGTCAATTAATTGTCTTAAAACAGTATACAAACTGGTGACGAAACTAAAAGTCCAACAGCAAAGGAAAAAACATTTATTGTAATTTTTAAAAATCGTTTCACGCTTGCAATCTAACTGCCTCTTAGTCGACAAACAGCACTGCAGGGCTCATGGGGAGCTCTTTCTGCTGTGTTGGGTGTGGTCCATCACCACAGGGATGTCAGCTGAAGTGGCTACCAATGCACCGCTGAGGAAGCCATCCCCCCACATGAAAGGCTCAGAGCTGGGGGCATCCAAACAAAGAGAGGACATGCACACCACCCTCACATCCAGCCCGCCACCTCGGCCAAACCCTTCAGAGACAGAGAGCAGGTGGGCCAATTAGGGTCCCCGGGGTCCCCCCACCCAGATGCGAGCAAAGCCTTGTATAATTGGTTTCCTCATCTATGAATTATTAATCCTGGTTGCTCTTTGAGGTTTTTGACAGCGTAGGGTCACGACAGTGCACCCTCTGACACGTAGACTCTCCTGTTTAACCCCCCAGTGCCATGTTAAAACCACTCCGAAGGACAAAGTGGGGAGACTCTGAGAGCTCACACAACAACCAGGGTCGGGTTGATGTCCTCTGAGAGATCATCCTCCATTACAGGGACATTGAACTGATGTATCTTGAGTTTTTTACCATATAAAAGTTTAATGAAACATTGTGTTATATCTAAATGCATCATAATTTCAGCTAAACTTGATGTTGGGACAAGAAATATTGCATTTTACAGTGTACTCCAATGGTGCATCAACTAGAGGATGAACTGGTCAAAAACCTGGTTTCAAACCTGTAAGCACAGAATGATGCAACCTCTGTTATGTTGGCGATAGTCTTATGGTCACAACCAACAATTCTCAATGACTTTCACCACCATTAATCTGATGTGTGAGAAAACAAAACATAAAAAAATGGCAATCACGAATCCCAAATGGCCAAAATTAAGTTGTTAAATGTCTTGGTTTGTTCGTCCATAACTCTTAAATCTAAAGATATTATTTACAATCAATGTATGGCAAAGAAAAGCAGCAGATCCCTTTGATTTAGTGAACGTTTTTTTGGTGAAGGCTTTTTTTTTTTCACAATCACTACTTAAAAAGAGATTGAAATGACTCATAGATTGCTTTTCTGTTGATCAACGAATCCATTAACTGACTAACCATTTCCACTCTGAATGCTTTTGTGAGCGTTTGTCATTCTTTGCTTCACTGAGACCTAAATGAATGCTGCTGTTCATGAGAATGCCAAAGATCAAACAATAACCAACCGAATATTTCTGGCAGGCCAACATATTAATAGAGCTGAGGCCTTGCCCTTATTATTGGTGGCAGTGTTGTTGATTCCCTGGCTCCTCTCTCTCTGTCTCACACCAGGTGTTAGCCTGTAAATATTTCATGAGGCCTCTGTGCTGTGCTACTGGCGCACAAAGGCCGTTTTCAGTGCCTCGGACAGCAGAGGCTCTCTGGAAACAGAGGCCTATCAGTTCGGCTTTGGGACGCAAACAATTTTCAGCACTGCTAAAATTAAATTAGGGGAAGGGGCATACCAGGGAGCAGCTCTGCCGCAATGCTTGACACGGCAAGACTTCTTTACTCCTCACATCAGGCATTCCATGGCGAAATGAAAAAGGGGAGAGGGGGAAAAATTCAGGAAACAATGGGCTGTCTGTGTGAGTTTCCAGGGAAAAAAGCCGAAAAGGCATGTATATGAGATATGAAGTGTTAGCGAGGGTGCCAAGTTGACTTCTAGGCATATAGAGACAAATGGACACATACAAGATAGCACCACAAAGAGCGCTGTATGATAGGGAGCACGTCCACATTCATATGCTTAGATTCACAGGCAGATACGTCATTCTCTGAACATAGACAGGCTTCGACCTTTGCACTCTTGCACTTAACATCCTGTCCCGTTAGAAGTGAACATCTTCCACTGGATTTTTACCAGCCAGCCTTTGATCTACGACTGCATCCAAAAGTTGTAGTTTCCCAAACTGCCAATGGGTGTCAAATGTCTAAATGAAGCCATTTACTACAAAAGAATCTTGCCAAACTTGCCAAGTAAAGAGAAAATGAGATTTAAGCCCAAGAATCACTTGTTAAATATCTTGATTTTCTTTAAAATTAAGTTTAGTCTACAAGCCACCTGAGGCTGCACGAGGCACTCAGTCTGCAAGAGCAGGACACTCAGAGGTCAGCATGCCAAGCGCTCCAGAGTCTCCAGTTCCAGGCTGCACTACTGAATGAATTCTGGCTATTAATACACGAGATGTCAGGGATGCCTTTCCTGGAGGACTACAGAGATGATATGGGACAGAGAGGAAGGCATTAACAAGGGTGAGGAAGGGTAATGAAAATCTACAGGTAGAAAAAAATCTGCTGCAAATCCAGCTGACGCAAGATTGACTCTTGTCTGTATGCAGTGCAATCCATTATGACTGCCTCTGTAAGGGGGACAGGGCTGGTTACATAAGGTTACTGGTTTCTTGAGGGGGTCATTTTTGGACGCCACATAATATGGTGTTTTCTGTCATTTCTGGCCATATTATGCTCTAATATGTATCAACAGATTATAAATGACCCATTTTAAGCATGTTTAGGCATTTTACAATGATGCCCCAATTGTGGCATTGTGGCGGCCTAGTGGTTAGGATGTATACTAGACAGTAATTGCAACATCCAAACTATCTATAAAAAATGTCAAAATAGATAAAAAAGGAAATCGGATTCCCTATTTGCCCAATCAGACTACTAAATGCCTACAACATAGAGTGAAAACTGACCTGATGGTTCCAGGCGCAGTACAGATCACAGATCAGACTCCAGTTGTTGTTAATCATACAGTCGAGAACTTTAAGATGAGCCATTTTTACGCTTCACCGAAGAAATCCAAGCTGCCCAGACACCTGCCCCTCAGCTGTGTGTACCAAACCCCTGCTGTTCCCAGCGGCGCCCTGCTGGCAGCGACGCTCCTCTGTGCCACCTTGACAGGAGAGGAGGGTGCAAGGAGACCGGAGGGGGATCATCAGCAGAAGGCGAAGGGTGCATCCCCGTGCCCATCTGCGAACCCAGCAGGCATCCTATCCGTCGTGGCCGTCGCCCCAGCCGCGCTTCATTAGCAATATGTTAATGATTCATGCTGCAAATAAACTCAGGGGATTCTCTTAGATGTACATAAAAAAAACAGCCTTCCTGAGAGAGGGGAAGAGTTGTCAGCAGTCCGGAGCAAAAAAGTCCACCTGGGTATCGCCGTGCAGGAGCTGCATCACCAGCAGACTGCAGGCTGAAGAAGCCTAATAGACGACAGAGCAGCCTGCACTTTTTCTTGTCATCTGCCTGTGCATTTTGGTAACCCTCCCTCCTTTTGATTCTCTTTCTGTGATGGTGTCTCTTCCCAGCTGGCTGTGCCTCCCTGTGCTCGTCTCCGCATTCGTACCAGGCTGAGGCAGATCTGAGAATCAGAGCAGCAAAGACTCACTCGTATGCATCAAGCATCAGGGCCGCAATGCAGGACGCAGCCGGGGACAGAGCGGTTTCCCTCTTCTCTCTCTGGACACAGCCAAGGAAAGGCAAAGGTTGATGTCATTGAATCAATGTGCACCTTTAACTGCCGCCTCTCGTTAAAGCGAAAATGCCCCTAAAGCTTGTAACACCTCAAGACGGTTTAAGTTGTCTGTGTGATCTTGTTAAAATCTACAGAGAGGACTGTGCAAGCTCTCTGCCTCTAACTACAAACCTGACTGATGCTGCACTTCGCCGGCAATGCGGACTCTATCCCGCCTGAGTTATTTATTTCATTACTCTGCAAAAAAAAAAATCTTCTCTCTAGTTTGCAGGGGCAAGACTGCCCCAACAAAATGCAAGAGAAGTGACGCAGCCCCCACCAACACACAGCAAAAACTCTTTTCTTTCTTGAGTAAATGAACGTGAAGTTAAAGACTTCCTGTCACGGTGGGATGTCAGAGAAATCACGCTTTTGTGGGAGGAAAAAATATGCCGGAAATGCACGAAGAAAGAATCAGGAAACTACTGGATGCCAGTAAATAGTTTTCTGGGGTTGTTTATGTTCCCTTCCAGCCTTTGATGCTGTGTGACGTCCAGATGGTTGTGATTGTGACATTAGCTGTGAGGCGGCTTCATCAGTGAGATGCTCTGAGCTCACTTCAAATGAGAAGCGCCACAAGCACTTAGGGGCAAAGAGCAGCCTGAGGTGGGGTTTAAGATATTCATACATTTTTAATAAACCTTTAGAACTAAATATCAATCCAGCCTTGGACCTTTTTCCCTTTCTGTCAATTACAGGGATCCCCAGGATGTCAACTGACCACGAGAGCTTAATATCCACTTAGATAAGGCCACCTAAAACAAACACACTGCTCTGGTAGCTGCACAGGTGCAGCTACATGCACGCTTATATTCAGCAGCAGTGTACTGTGAAGCAGTGGTACTGTCTTTCTTTGCACCGAATCTTGTGCAAAACATGTATTTCAACTTGAGCGATAACACAGACACAAGACTGTGTTAGGTCAGGAGGCTACACACACAGTCTGGTCAGAAAGGTCAGCCAAGTCCCACAGGCCACACTCCACACTCCAGACCAGACATGGCAACCCAGGGCCCCACAACACACTGTCAACAGACCCGTTTTTGGGAGGTGATCACTCACTGATCTGCTCTGCTTGGCCCCAATAACTCTTAAACCATCCCTATAATCATCACACAGCTTTTTTACTTTCCTTAACTTGGGAGGCCAGACCCCCAGTGGGAATGCTTCACTGAAGAAGGAGCTTATTCTCATACTGAAGTTGAAAAATGAGCACGTCAGGACTGTTGTCAGACGACCTTTAGAAGGACAAACCAAAACCTTGTTTTTACACTCATCACATAAAGGGAAAAATATGCAAGACATGACCAAGACAAATTCTCTCAGACCCAAGACTGACATCACTTGAAATGTGACGTCAGTCCAAACCACCCGGCTGTCTTCGCATTGCCAGATTTCTCCTGGCAAAATAAAACACATCAAAGTCCCTGTTTTGCCATCTTAAAACGCTTGAAACAAAACATTACAAATGCTTAAGAAGTCTAAGGGATTAATACAAGCAAATCTTCTACAAAGATCTGCATCACTGACGTACTTTTCACCAAATATCTAGGCCAGGCGAATCTAACTAATCGCCTGAATGCAGGGCAATGCTCCAAAACAATAAAATACTTTTTAAGTGAGATGAAAAAGCTCGCCCTAATGTTATTATTAACCCTCTGAACCCCAAGCATTTTTTTTGCTCCTGTAGACAAATAGGCAGAACTCAAACATTTATTTTGTGCAGTATATCAGTTATAATGCCATAAACCATATCTCTGATCATTTATTTTACACAACACAGTTACCACAAGTTTAGCAATATTGGAAAAAGAAATGGGGGCTCCACATGCTTTACATAATGAACCATTTACATTGTGACCATCTCTCTCGTCCGCTCCTCTCTGTTCTGTGTAAACTGAATTTTTGTCGCATGACTGTTGGTCTCAGCTAAATCATCCATGGCTTCACAGTTGCTTTGAAGACTGCAAAATTTAATGTTTTTTTTAGACAATCTGATTATTGAAATCTGATTACTTTTGGCAAAATTTGTAGAATGTAGAATAAAATTATTTTGATGAAAAATCAGTATTTTAAGCTTAATTTTGGTTATTTTTCCAGACGGAAGTGTTCATAACACAAAATTGGTTAAAGAACGATTGAAAATTTTAAAATCCAACAATATTTCTCTTTTAACAGATTCTGGCTATCATCTTTCAAATCTCCCAGAGGATTAAATGCATGCACTGTGTGAAAAAGGACTTTAATCGCTTGCTCCCTGATTATAAAAAATGCTACAAAGTAGGGGTGGACCGATTGCAATTTTCTGGCCGATCACCGATCACTAAAAAGCCTAACCTGCCGATTCCGATTTTGGCCGATACCAATTTTTTTATAACTTACAGCATACACCTTCAATGTTTGAATCTTATTTTATTGAAAAACGCAGCTGTATTTTTCTTTAACAAATAAAGGAAATCACAATGTCTGAGGTAGTTAATAAAATATTGAACTTCAAATAAATACTTTAGGACCTCTGCAGAGGTAGATAAGATCTCTAGATAAGATCGATTTGACGTAAAAGAATCGGCTGATCGATGATCCCGTAAAATTAAGGAAATCGGTGCCGATCGATCGGCCGGCCCTTCGACCAGTGCTCCCCTACTACAATGTATGCAGTTATGGGAAAATTGTGGACAACACTGTTGTTCACATTATCTCATGTTGAAATGCTTGCGCCTGGTATTGACTAAACCGCTGTGACATAATGCAGCAACATGTGCTTGAGCTGCGGCTGCAACCCCCCCTCCATCACAAGCCGCCAGCAGACCAGTAAACAGTAAAAGCATGTGCCCTACCCCCACGCTGTAGCCAATATAATCCAATCAATCCTGAGTTATGGATCTTGTGGCGCTCTCTGGACACACACAGTCAGTGGCACACACCCTCCTACAGTATTAAAAACAACAGGGAGTGCATGTGTGTCTAAGGATACTGAGGTCATTTCACTGACACAAAATAGACGAGGGCGTTAGGCAGAGAAATAAAACCCAGTGATGGTCATGTGAGGACCTGAAGCTTATTGAGATGGTTGACAGACCAAGTTATTAAATTCAGTGAGAAAAGGGAGTTATTACACATCAACAGCTGTCACCACTGCAGTTCAATCCAATTTAATAAGACTGCAGGTGAGAGTTTTGTGTCTATCAACAATTTTTAGACATTATTAACATTATTGATTAATCTGCAGCTGATTTCTTTCTTAATACCTTTAAAAAGCCAGAAAATAGTTAAGCAATCACAAGTCTCCAGAACCTCATGTTACATCTTCAAATTGCTTTTTTTGTCCAGCCAACAGGCAAAAATTCAAAGATATTAAATCTACAATGATAAAAAAAAACAATAAAAACAGGGTATTCTGACATTTTAAAAACAGGGTTTTGCTTGATTTATTGATTAAAGTTGTTTTGTTTCATATATATTTTGTCTCTTGGTTTCACTGCTAGTGATCTTCCAGTGAGCACTGAGGGAGGCCACATACTAAAATGTGCTGGTTTTAGGATTAAAACTTTGTTCTAAGTGTCCTTCTTGCCTGTCAGATATTTTTTATTAGCTGCGACCACCGGCTCGCTTTGAGGCTTCGAATTTAGGCATGTACTTGTATTTGCAGTTACTGCAAATTCACGCTTGTTTGACTGTCTTGTTAGCTCTGAAAATAATCCTCATTTACATTACAAGAACTCAAATGTGTGTAAAATCCTGTTTTGAAAATCCAGCCGTTTTAACTGACAGCCTGTTGGCCTTCTCCTAGATGACATAATCCCAGAGGTTTTTCTAGCAATAACTGCTAGTCTACAATTAAGCACTTGTGGTCAATTTTTGGGAATTATATTTACTGTCATGGACAACATGCTATGAGTTTGAAGCTTCCACAGCCAATCAGAGAGGACCAGAGCTCCCCAAAACAAGAGTGGTTGTGCCATTCGGTGGCTTCTCTGCCATCCATTCATGAAACCATTCCTTCATCAGAGTGCCCTTGTTAATTTCCACTGCTGACGCTGACAGGAAATAATGTGGTTTCCTGCCAAGACCTCAAAGCCCACACTAATACGGCGGGTTAAGATATGTCCCCGATAACACCCTGTTACATAAGAGTCGATTAAAAACAAATACAGCTCATACACACGTGGTTATGTACAGTTTTACGTGCAAAACAAAAAAAGTTAAAGTCTCTTCTAGGAGTCACAGGAAACACATTCATGAAAGAGACTCAAATCTCTCTCTACTTGCACTGTGATCTTAAATGTATGCTCTTTCCCGTGTGAAAGCATAGCTGCGGTCTATATATCTAGCAGCTACAGTGCATTACATAATTCATGGCTTATAAGAAGCCTGTAGGGTGTAAAATATGACACCGCCTTAAGATATGAGCTCCGCAGATAAACCGAGCACTAAATGCTCTTCACACACACACTCCTGACTGGTATATGTCATGTCTCCAAGCCAGAGATAGAGGAAGAGAGGGGTTGACTGTTTTGACGGAGATGCCTTGGGCATATGTAATGGATAGCGTCTCAGCCTCACTGAGCATTAGACTGGTTCTGTTCTGCCTGTCTGCCTGCATCTGCAACCCTTCCCCCCCAAACTCACACAACATCTCACCCCTTTATCTTACAGGAGCATCCAGGCAGAAGAGGCTGTGACATTGAGCCAAATGGCACAGAGAGAGAGAACAAAAAAAAAGATGAGAAAGGGTGGCATTTTTTTCCAGTGGTTAAACTTTCACCGCTGCCCTTTCCCCGCTCCCTCCCTCTACACATCCATCCATCAATCATCCATCCATGCCTGTGGTCAGCGGAATAATGGCGTCTAGTGTGGGCTTTTAGCAGACTGAAGGATGACATGCAGAGAAGCCGTGCCGAGCATGAACGAACATCACCTCTCCACAATTGGAAAAAGATAAGGGAGCCACCCGACACGCATATGCACACATATTTTTGGTTGACCTTGAGTGCAGCAGGCGTACATATTTCCCTTTCTGTGTTTTCCAGGGAAAAAAATAGCGACAATTGCTGGGAAGTTTGAGTCCGATAAGAGACGCCAAAACAAACACTCAGTTTCAGTTTGATGACGGTAACTGCGAGGTAGATCTGACGTTTCTAACTGGCGGGGGAACCCTTCAGAGAGCATGCTTCTGGTTATTCCCAGGACACTTTCTCTCTGTGAGTGTATGTGCTAAGACAGAAGCCGGGTCATGTCCAGGTCAGTGTCTTGTTTGCTGAATGGGAAAGAAGCCTGATGTGCTGCGTGAGACACATTTGCGTTTCAAATGTATGCAAATCGAAAGCGTTTTGTCTCTGCTCTGATTGATGAACTGCCACAGCTCTAAACACTGATAAAAGTGCAGGTCATTTCGTTTTGCAGACACTGTAATCTCTTTCCTGGTTGTTTTTTTTTCCTCTTGCACTGACTAAAATAAACCATAAGAGTTTTAAAAAGGTGAGATCATAGGGAGATTAATTAAAGCTGGGATGTGACATTGGAAATGTAAGTTGTTACCAGCTGGGTGGAAACTAAAAAGAGACTGAGATAGACTCTTCCTTGTTTCCACTGAAAAAAAAAAAAAAAAACAAGCCCTCACTATGGCACAAACTGACCACTGTCGCGTTCCCCGACCCCTGAAACGACACCGCCCTGACCGACATCCACATATTCGCGGCTTGTTTCAGCGTTCAGGAGAAAACAGACGTCGATTTCCAGTACAGTGATTCCATTTTTCCCTCACTGGCGTTCATCTTTCCACGGGTTAAATATAGCATCAGTGAAAACACGCGGGAATAGAGGACGGGTGAAAGACAAGCATGTGGACGGGGGAGAGAGAGAGAGAGAAAAAGAGCAGGGGTTTATAGAGCTGGGAGGGGCTATATTTAGAGCACAGCAGAGAGCATCAGCAGCACTCACAGCACCGCCATTGGTCTCATCCGCCCAAACATGAATGAGGGATGTGATCAATACATGCTGGAGACTGTTTCACCACTGTGTTTATCTGGATTGTTGCAATCTCCTTTATTGTCTATACATGCTGTCAACACAAATGTAAATATGTTACAGGTTTTGATGACTGAAATTGAAAATGTAAAACTGAATATGAGTGAGGAAAAGAGGGAGGGAGACAGACAGACAACCAGAAAAAAAATGAAGTGCTTAAACAGGCATACACCAAAGATTATTTTGTGAATGAATTCTTCTATTCATTTTTTTTGTTGTTCAATTAATCCATTAATCATTCGGGCTACCACATGTTTTATTTTGTCTAACCAACCGTTTAAAATCCAAAGAAATTCAGTGAATGATTAAAACAAAGCGAACACTCCAGTTGGAAAAGCTTGGAATTTGAAAAATTTAGCCATTTTTACCTTAAAAAAATGGAATAAATGATTAAAATATGATTGAAATAAGATGCTATTTTTTATTAAGCAGTGGAGAGATCTCAAAAAAGACGCAGGTGTCTCATGAAAGTTAAAGAACTAATCTTGAAGATTTTCACTTAAAAATATGTTATTCTATCTATCTATCTATCTATCTATCTATCTATCTATCTATCTATCTATCAAAGGTGGCATCACATCGGTGATAGAGCCTATGGCCGAATGATGAGAGCCTTTGCATTTGCAGTGTTATGAACGAGGAAAATCACAAGCAGCGCACAGTTAGTAACCATTTTCCATCCCCCAGCAGTCGTTGGTCTGGCAGAGAGCGTGTGTGAAGCCAACGTAACAGGTTCACTCTTCAATTCACTTGAGTGTGAAACGGCGTTTTTTCCGAACTCTGATAGTATTGTGAGTAAACAGATACTATGGCCGGAACAAAGAACTACAGAAACTACAGATGAAGACACTCCAAAAACGAGCAAAAAAGAAAGAAAAAGAAACTAATTTGTTGTTCAGAAGTAGGTAAATAGTGACAGTCACCAAGGAAAAACCAATCACCATTGGCGTTGACCTTGCCAGGAAGAGGGTCTGAAGGCACATACAGATGTGGCTCCGTTTCTCTTGGACAGGTAGGTACCCGTAACGTATAAAATCTCTCCCATGTGGATCCAAAAACAAACCTGCAATTACCACTTATCACCACTAAAGAGAACCAAGCCAAGATCTTCAAAATTGTATCTTTGCATGAAAACTGTCAACAACAACACCAGCAATAAAGCCAACTACTATGCTATCTGTGGCTTAAGCAATAAACAATTAGTCAACTGATCGATTAATAGATTGACACAGAAATAAATGGCAGCTATCTAGATAACTGATTAATCATTTCAGTCCTTCTTCAATATGAAATGTAAAAAATTCTGCAGTTTCACCTCCAAATTTTCACTATTTTCCAACACTTTATGGCCTTTGAGAAAACAACTGAAGGAGTAATCAATAATGAAAACAATCGTTAGCTCCAGCTCTAATTCTAACAACTAAAAAAAACGGAGCCTCAGCTGCTTTATTACACCGCTGTTGTTATCAGTGTGACAGCAGGGCGAGTAAGGTAGAGAATGTGAATGAGGCCGAGAGAGAGAGAGAGAGAGAGAGAGAGAGAGAGAGAGAGAGAGAGAGAGAGAGAGAGAGAGAGAGAGAGAGAGAGAGAGAGAGAAGCAGACGTTATACACGTGGGGTGTTTTTCCCTTAACGATTGGGGCAGCTGTGCTTAAATCACCCCGCCGTTGCTACCATCGCTGTGGTGGTAGCAGGGGTGGGTGCGTGTGTGTTGGGGGGAGAAAACGCCCTGTGCAATCTCCCTCATTAGTGAGCTGAGATGATGCAGTGGAGGGGAGGTGGAGGGGAGGCTCATCCCGCCTGGGGTTTCAACTCTCATTAGACCCCGGGGGGGAAAGCAGTTCATAAGCAGTGAAGCTTGAAAGTTGGGTGGGAATTGTGTTTGTGCTGTAGGAGGCATCAGGTACATAAAAATATTTTTTTTAAAAAGACCTGCCTCACTCCGATGTCGAGCCCCGGGCTGCGAGCAATCAGGATAAACATTCGGTACTGACTCACAGGTGACTCACGGTGCAGAGTGTGTGCCAAAAACGTTCTGGTCCTCGGGTTATTAAGAAACTGATGGAATCAAATGATGGTGATTCAGTGGGCAGCCGTGCACCTGCAAACCAGACTTTTTGCATCTTTCTTGTGATTTTTTAACTGATGAAAAGCTGAAATATCACCAAAAAAACTTTAAAAATCAGCTCACCAAAGCTCGAGAGTATGAAAGTCTAAGAAGTTAGAGTCGATGCAGCTTGTGTTGAGAAGTAATTGATGTATTTTTTATGCTACTCACAACAGCTGGGTGTTTGGTAGGCTGTAGTGGTTGTAGTTTTACTCAATGGAGGGAAAATTAAGGGATGTTAGGGGAAATATTTATTGCTGTAGCACAAAAAGGATGTGAGGAAAACCGCACATCCTGTTGTCCATGATAACTACAACTCACTCCTGTTAACCCCGCACCTGGAAACTCTCATTTTTTGATTTCCAAGTGGTGTCATCAACGGGTGCAGACAAAAATGGCTCTGAATAGTCCCACAACCAATCAGAGCAACAAAATGTGACCATCAAGAAGCAATGAAGAATCTGACAGTGACACATGTAGGTTGGGGTGGTGCTTGGCTGCCAACAACAAACATGGTTCACAGTCCAGGTCACAAACTTTCTCAAATTATAGCTAAACAGTGACTAAAATGTGTTTCTGAAAACGTTTGAGGTGAGAAATAGACCACGCAGTAACAGAATCTGGATTCAAATTTGGTCAGTGCTGCCTAGTTTGACAGTTTGATCGGAGTTTTGTGAGTTTTGCGGGACGTCGGTTATCCAATCAGAGCTGCCGATTGGCCCAGAGAGCGCCGGGCTGACTGGAAATCAGTCTCGATGGGGGAGGGTTATCAGACTCATCTGCTGGAGCAAATACAAATAAGCTTGGCAGATTCGTCTGGTTACAAGGCTACACTCCTATCGCTTTAATCTCAGAAATTCTCAAATCTATCAACGTGACAGTACACAAAAAAACATTGGAAGAAAAAATGGTGCCAAACTGCCAGAAACAACAACTTTTAAAAGCAGCAAAAGCGCTCAAACAACAGCACTCAAATTTCTCATTGAGACATTTTTTTAAACAAATAGCTGCTCCCCAAAAATTCTCACTGTGAGGTTTCTGCTTTACCCCATTCCCAGCGATTTATGTCGCCCATCCTCAGCTAGTTCTGACACTGTAAGAGGATTACAGCCACACACACACACACACACACACACACACACACAGCACTGTTGCCATTTTCTGATGATGGATTAATCCAAAACATGCCACCGCTGCAATGCTGTTATGACATGCATCAAGCCTAGCTGGACTATGATGATGATTATGATGATGTAACAGTCGAAGCTACCATGCATAAGAGGAAAAGGATGAGCTCCACAATGTGCCATTTTACCAGAGTTTGGCATGCAGACCCACAAAAGAGTCAGTAAGATTAGCACTGCAAGAATAAAACTCTCTTTGTGCACTTAAACAGTTGTCAGAGTGAGAAAGAAATGAACCTAGTCACCCCGGAGCACTGGCAGATGTGATGTGAGCTGCGCGCTGCAACACTTAGCTCACACTGTTTCGGTGCAGACACACTTCTTGCAGCACATCACGAGGTTTCCTCAGAGTGAGGACACCTTTGAAGCTGATGAAGTTACAGCTGCTAAGTCGTCTGATGGTTTTCATGGATGCTTCAGGTGAGTTAGATCCAGTAAATGTACATGCATGTTTTCCACTCCAGTCAAGTATAAAGCTTCTATTGTTTCAAAAATAGAAGAGGAATCTGGCAAATATGCACAACATTTCAGGATAATAATTCCTCTCTGCTACACTGCCAAAGGTCACACACAAGTATGCTTGATTAATATGGCAGCATAAACTTGTGAATGCCCCACAAGAGCATGCACACTGCAAAAAATTAAAAACTGCATAGTGAAGAGTAGCAGCCTGGGATGCAGACACATCCTTATTCAAAAGTCCTACCTCGCAAGACGGAGTTATGTCTGTGTGTTTATGCTCTTCATTGTCCTGTGGTGAATCACTCCAACGTGCTGCAGCCATCATTTCATTTCAAACCGCAGAGGAGGAAGAAGTCCTTTAGAGACCACATTGAGGTGAGGAGGATGAAGCCAAAAAACAAAAAAAGAAAGAAAAAAGGAAGAGGAAAAAAGATCCTAATCCACACCGTCCTCCTTCTTCATGTCCATCAGTGGCTGGAATCTAAACAAAAAGGACACGTTAGAAAAGTAGAGCACTGTGCCAAATTTGAGCCTGGGCATCCCAAATATCAGCACCATAGAGTAAGAGACACAAGAAGATACCCTTGAATGCATATCTGGAAATACTACAGCCATTAAACGTCGCATAAACAGCTTATAAGCCTGTGAATTTATGATGAGCCTGGTCAAACAAGGACACTCTGACATCTTCTCCAAACGAAGAATACCGTATAGATATTACAGCATAACTATAACCACCTTCATGCATGCACAGCCTATTTTCTGCAGTATTCAGCTCATCCTTGCACCTGTATATTTATTTCCCTATAGTTTGTCAGATTTTTTTATTATATTGCGTTGGCTTTAAAAGGTCCCTTAAATATCTTTAATGTTGATATTATGAGATTTAAAAAACAAAGTTCACTGAAATCAATATGAAGACAAAATATAAATGTTATGTTGATTTTTTTAGATCCTGTGGCATTATTTCATTGTTTCAGTTAATGGCGATTATTCACCTAAGACTTCTATTTGATTAATGGTGCATGCATTTGGCTTAACTCTATGGAGTCTTGGGCTATTTTGTCCATTTTTGAATCCTTTTCATGTCTTTCCGTGTCTTTTTTGTGGGGTTTTTTTTGTCATTTTGTGTCTGTCGTGGCTTTTTTTTGTCATTTTGTGTCTTCTGTGTTGTTGTTTTTGGTCATTCTGTCTTCTCATTTTGTGTCTTTTGGGTCATTTTGTGTCTTTTTTGGTCATTTTGTGTCTTTTTTTTTGTCATTTTGTGTCTTTTTTTAGTCATTTTGTGTCTCTTTTTTTGTCATTTTGTGTCATTTTTAGTCCTTTAGTCCAACATAAAATGTGATTTTTAATCTTTTTTTTACTTTCAAAACACTATCATCCTCAATAAAACATTTAAAATGTTGCAAATGTGAACAAAGATTGCAAATATAACATATAAGAGGGTTACATCCAGTTCTATAATTTTATCCAAAATATATTTGACCTTGTCTCCAGTTTTACTTGGTATATCATCAAACTGAAACTGGCCTCATGGACTTTACAGCCAGAACTTTAGAGGTAAATTTACAGTAGGGCTCCACGCTGCTTTGTTTTTACGCCTGGATGTGATGAAGAAGTCATGATTTGGCGCTTTTGGAGACTCCAGTGGGTTAAAGCAGGTGGATAGTCGAGTTTTTTTTTGCAGCCCTGGTTGAAAAAAATGTCATATTATTTGCACACTGGGAGGAGAAAACGAGACGTGCATGTCAAATAAAAGCGGAATGTGTGCCTCTCTGTGGGGGGAAAGTGCACATTTAAGGATTGCGGTGTAAAAGCGCCACACCAGCCATCATGAATTAAGCCATAGGCTAAATATAAACAGCCAGGGTTGGATGCTAAATACTCGACATGACACACATACACCACAACCGACCTATTATTATTTATTTTCCAGTCGCTTTAAGAAAGAGAATAAAAGCCCTGGTTGCTGTTACTATGGGTCGCTGTTGACAAATACAAGCCAACAAGGCGGACGACAGGTTGTTGGTATAATTGTGGAGAAAAAAAACCCTACCTGTTACAAATTCAGAAAACTACTCCGAAATGACACAAGAAACACATAGTCCATGTTTCTGGGCAGAGCAGCGTGTTCGTTTAAAAGCCTCCGTCGATCCAAAGATGGGTTAAAAAGGCTGTCAAGAGATTACAAAGCGGGATATTCAGTCTCCTTTCCACTGACTGACCGCTGAGGCTCACTACCTGTTAGGAAAAACACACTGCAAAAAACACGGTAAACGCCCTTCTGTGTGCATTTCTCCGTCCGGTAGACCCCACAAAAAATAAACCTCTGGTCTTCATTCATTTCCCATCATTTTCGAGCTTCAATTCGATGCCAAAACAGTCAAAATAGAAACAAAAAAGTAACATGTACTCCTACGTGGTCCCCGGTTGGCGGCGCGACAATCTCTATCTAGATTGACGAATCTCTCCCGACTCTGCTCAAGCCCCGCCCCCCAGTTTGCCCCCTCGAAGGGCGTTGTCCAATCATACACGCGGATTAAATTTGGAATTTTGAAGCGGGCCAATTGGAGGCGTTGTTACATAACAATTTCAATAAAGAGTGGAAGCGGGTCCATTCTGGTCCCTGGCTGAAAATCACTAGCAACTTTGTCTTTTATTTTATATTTAACACTGGTGAAATTGAACTGAGTACATTTACTCAAATACTTTGATTTCATTCAGCTTTTGGAAGCAAATATTCTACTTTAACTCAACTATATATGCTGTTTAATTGTTACTTTGCAGATTGAGGTTATCAATACACAATATTTCAAGATAATTGTATGTATTTATTGAAGCTATAGCTGTTTTCCCACTAGATGTATTTTTTTTTTAATTTGAATGTAGTTTCTTCCCATAAGAGGAAATACTATTTTTTATAGTCACAAACTTTTATTATTATAATATTATTACTTTATTTTTTGCCACTCTGTACTCCACTAAACTACTACTATAAAATGTATAACCACATTAAAAAAAAATGTACTTTTGACAAGTACCAAATGTAAAAAAAAATTCATGAATGAATTAAATAAATACATAGAGAAATAAATAATAAACCTCTACAAGGGACCATTTTGGTTTTTGACACTTTTAAAATAAAATAAGAAAATTAATTAATTAATTCATTAAAAAATAAATAAAAAAGGAAAAAAAACATTCTGGACATGAGTACTTTTACTATTGATACTTATAAATTAAATAAATAAAGAAATATTTATTCTTTCATTCATTCATTAAATAATGATTATAATAAATATGATGTTGCCTTTAATACAAACATTTTGAATGGTACTTTTACCTGAAACAGAAAATATGAACATCAACTTTAAAATGTATAAATACTTCAACCACTGATTGAACATGATAAGTATGGAGAAAAACACACTTTTTCACTTACACGATGCATTTAAAGGATCTAATAGCCATGAGCTGATAAACACTTTATTCCCACACTCTGTCATTAAGCCTTTCAGACCTTTAAAGTGACCAAATCAAATCACAGGGACATCATTGTGAGGGACGGAGGAAAAGCCCCGAGGCCTAACACATATGCTGAACTCTCCAATTTCCTAACGTTCAACATATTTGCCTTTCCATTATCAACTGTAACAGCAGTGTCCTTAACTTTATTATGGTGACATGTAGGGCATGGCAGCCACATGGGACTCCACAGAGCATGAAAAAAAGGGGCTGCACAGCTGATCCGGACAAAGACAAAGGCTGACAGTGTTCTGTTTGCAGGCTACTCCAGCAGCACAATAGAAGATAGGACAATAGGACTCTTTTGACCCACACTATGGCGAGGTTTCCCTGGTTTCAGAGAGGAGCTATTGTCTAAAGAGCTGGTGCACCCTCATTTAGACAATGGAGAACTTAAACTGATGTAAGTGGGACTCTGCATTATGTGATAGCAGACATGAGAATCCTACCCATTTAATGCAATTTGTTGATTAAACCCATATTAATGCAGCCAGAAATTCTGACTGATTTGACATAAAGTGTGAAATTTAACCAGATCTGGAAGAAGTCTTAATAACTTATACTTACCGAAAAGTACTAATACCACACTGCAAAGTCCTGCTTCAAAGTAAAAGTACAAAAGTATCAGCATATGAGCAAGTATCAATGGTAAAAGTACTTGTTATGCAGAATGTTCACACTCACATTGTTTTATATATTCCAAATATATTATTGGATTATTATTTTTGATGCAGTATTTCACATTTGTCAAGGTAGGGTTATTTTAACTAGTTAATATACTGTTTTGTGGTTTAATTTATAAAAGTGCATAATCATTTTAAATTCAATGCATGTTTTTCTTGTTAAATCTTGACCCGAAAAGTAACTCAAGATGTAAAAAGTACAATATTTGCCTCTAAAATGTAGTGAAGTAGAAGTATAAAGCTACATGAATGGAAATTCTTAAGTAAAGTACCTCAAAATTGTGCTTAAGTACAGTACTGGACTAAATGTACTCAGCTACATTCCACAACTGAAATTAACTTATTATAACATCCAGCTAATATGACATATGTGTGATGTTTCCCCACAATAACAACCCAAAATCTCTCTGGATTACATGTGCATAGAAAAATTCACAAGCAAAACTATAAAAATGTTTTACTGGTTCAGTGTTTAGAGAGCCAACAGTGATTGTTACTGTGGTGCTTTCCCAAAAAAACAAAAAAGCACTCAGCCCACTTGAGTTACTACAACAGTACACTGTGTGCAGAACACTGTTACAGCCTGAGACACACATGCTTGTTTTTTTATGAATGGCAAAGGAGAGGAAGAAAGAGGATTGCAGATCAATGAGCAGTGCACAAAGCTCATTGAGGAGTTGCAGTCTGCACCAATGACTGAATGCAAGTCTGCTGCACGGCTTAAAGCGCTGCTGTGTTACAGTCTTTGTGGTAAAGTAAGTTAATTTGATTGCTTTCTATCCAGGTTTTTCTATTCATAAAGTTTAGTTGAAGCATCCCTTTAGTTGCAGAGTCAGAGTGACTCAAACATCCAGCAGAAGAGAGATTACGAGCTCTCTCGTGGCAGCAAAATGTTTGGCTGGATTAGAACATCACATGAAACCCCAAGTTCAAAGCCCAGCAGTGTTAGGATTATACAGGTGGAAATGACTCGGTGAAAAACAGGTTATAATCATCATGCAAAACAGCCACCAGGCAAGACAATATACTGTATATTTCATCCCTTAACCCTTAATAGGGCACTCATTGAAATACTTGCAAATTCCAAATTTCAACCCTAGAGAATATTGGAGGATATTACATACTGCTAGAATTTGTAAAAAAAAAAAAAAAAAACATACGGACCCGGGGGAGGGGGGTAATATTTTGAAAAAGAAAAGTAAGTTTAGGAGATTAAAGTGGCAAATCTACGAGAAAAAAATGTGCAGATTTATGAGATTTAAAGTGGTGAATCTGCGAGGGAAAAGTTGCTTTTTTTCCCATTTTTTTCTTGTAAATCTGCAACTTTTTTCGCACAGATTTTCCACTTCAAATCTTTTAAATCTACCACTTATTTTCTTGTAGATTTGCCACTTTAATCTAGTAAATTTGCTACTTTTTTCTCGAAATATCCATGAGGTTCTATGACCAAAAAGAGAGACATGGGGACCCCATTTAGATATCCACTGAAGTATCCCAAATATAGTTCTTTGCCCGATAAAGGGTTAAAGACTCTCTAAACTCTAGTTGAGTTCAGAGTTCAAGAGGATGACGATCAATCCTCCACTCCAGGTTGTATAAGTGGAGCTGGCACTGAGTTTGATGACTGGATGAAACCCAGCAGCAGTCAATCTATCAGGCCCTGTGGCCAGCCAGTCCCTAATTGGAACACAATGAACACTGGAGAGGATGTTCTTTTCTATTTGTGTACCAAGATGCGTCAGTGAAGAAGTATTTATTAACTTCCAATCTGAGAATGTGATCGTTTAGCGACTGCCCGCTGAATTATGATCAAAAGTAAATGTTCTAGATTTTTAAATGAAGTCTGGTTTGTTCATATTGCCAAATCAACAGAAGTAAAAGGTCTGAAAATGATGTAGCTTTTGGGAAATATGCTTATTTGTTTTCTTGCTGAGAGTTATAGTTACCATTACCTTTAAAACTACAATTTATCATTTATTTATACTGATTAAAGCTAGAATGTGGGGCTTTTACATATAAATCAATGTCCGTTGCAATCAAACCCTTATCAAAAAGTTCACACAGTACTGATTAAAAGAACACTTCATCTGCAAAATGAACATTTGTATACATGGCGAGCAATTCATATTTGATTGCACAGATGTCATTTTTGGGTCTGGTATCCATCTAGGAAGGGAGGAGACCATAGCAGACAGAGCAGCAGCCAGGACTAAATTTAAGTGTCTGGCCTTCACTTTCAAAATGTCACTCAAAGTGACACATACTGACCACAAAGAAGCATAAAACCATTAAAAAGAGACAATGAAAAGGGGGTAAACAACCACAAAGAGACACAAAGCAAGAGACACAAAATGACCTCAAAGAAACAAATTCAACTAAGACTTACAATATGACCACAAAGAGTAATAAACAACTGCAAAGAGACACTTAAATGACCACATATAGACACAAAATAACAAGAAAGATGCGCAAAAATCCACAAAGAGACACAAAATAACTTCAGAGACTCCAAATGACCACAAAGAGTGAAAATGATAAAATTCACACAGTACTGATTAAAAGAACACTTCATCTGCAAAATGAACATTTGTATATATGGCGAGAAATTCATATTTGATTGCACAGGTGCCTTTTTTGGGTCCGGTATCCATCTAGGAAGGGAGGAGACCATAGCGGACAGAGCAGCAGCTAGGAGTAAGGTGGAAGCCATGACAGTGTTTATTTTATTACTCTCACTGCAAGAGGAGGAAGACAAAAGTTCTGCACTTGAGCTTTAAATAAACAACTGCTGGAGAGCTAAATCTGTTACCTTTGGACAGAGGCACACTTCATACTTCCCAAAATACCAAACTGTTGCTTTAAATATGAGCTAAAGCCAGAAGATGATTAGCCAAGCATAAAGTCTGGAAATGGGGAATTTTCTAGCCTGGCTTTGTCCAAATATAACAAAAAAATGCCTCTAAAGCTCACTAAATAGTGTTTAAACTGCACAAGTCTTTATGCTAAGACATGCCAACTGTCTCATAGCTTAAAAATGGAATAGATCTTACCATCTAACTCTTGGCTAAAAAGCAAATTTGTGAAAAAAAGTGTCATTTCCCAAAATGTCAAACTATTCCTTTAATTGGGAAGTTTAACCTTCCTGTTAAAGGGTTGTCAAATTGACCCATTTCAAAGTTAAAAAACAAAAAAAACAAAAAAAAACAAAAAAACGTAATAGTTTTTTTTCCGGCATGAAACTTCTTCTGCTTGGCTTAATAAGTGTAATTTACATATAAAATGAAAATGGATCATTCCACATATTTGCATGTTTATATTACATAGTTACTGTTCAATGGTCAATCTGACCCTGAACAGAAGAGGTGACTTGTGTTAATTTATCAACTCACTCCATGAAAGAATACATTTAAAAATGTAAAATACATTTTTCAATAACTCAATGTCATGTAAAACCATTGTATTTTACATGTAGGTCTTTCCAATGTACATAAAAAAAGTTTTAACATGCATTTTTATGAAAAAGGAGTGAATTATCCTCATTGAACCATGATCAGTGGGAAGTAAAGAACACCATTGCACTAAATATTGATTGAGATCGTTAGTAATGGAGTTAATCAAGAAATATAAACAATGTTTGTTGAGGTTTTTTGGTTTATGACACTTTTGGATAATTAAACACGCCCCTGGTCAAATTGACCCACAAACATAATTGCTGTTCCTGAGAAACAAACATAACAGGAGGTTAAAGGAATAGTTTGACATTTTGGCTTTAACTTTAGAGTTAGAGGCACCAGAATGAAAGGTTTCATGGGTTAATATGGTCTATCTGTTGTGCTGGTGAAGTGAAATAAAATCCCACCGCTCTGTCTCTAACCACAGGCTTCAAATGTCAAATGCGTCAATGTGCGGCCATTCAAATGTACAATTCACGTTTTGTTCCTTTTGTGCTGAGCGCACTTTACCTGCAGCCTACTTTTCCGCGGTCGGCCCCATCCTCAGTTCCCCTGACGGAGCTCTACAAAGCCGCGGCATGTGAAACCTGCAAGGCTTTTTGTCCCATCTCGCTTTCACCAAACTCTGCTTCAAGGTGAAGGACAATGGCCCCTGGGTTCCCAGGGCAGCGCGGGGGGCATCAGTGCCAGAGTAAGTTAGCCACCGCCGCCAAGTGCTGATGTTTTATGATAAGAACACACAGGGCTGCAGCCGGAGGTACAAAGGGGGTCTTTGTGGCCCAGGCTGCACAGATAGCACCCAACCAAAAAGCTGTGTAATTTGTTGAGTTTCTTCTCTCTTGCTTATCTCGCTCCTCTGCACCTCAGGGGTCAAGGACAAGTAATAAAACCTGACTGGATTAAGGGTTCCTTTAACTGTGGCAGTGAAGGTGTTGTTTACGACTACAGATGTGAAACCTGAGAGTGTTTTGAAAGCACAACACGGAAACTGAGTGATTCAAACCTCCCAGAACTCTCCTTTGTTTGCAGCCACTCATATTAGCCAAATAGCAACTCATTTATCAGGTCATTTAACTTGGAGAGGCCTTGTGGCTGGAGCTGGACCATTAGCTTTGGCTGAGAAACGTGTTTGGAGGAAATTAGGAAAACAAAGCACAGAGTATAATTATGTTTGAAAAACACAAAGGTTAGGATATGATGAAGGCCTATGATATGATATATTTTGTTTATCTTTAGCCATTAGTAACTGCACATCATGAATGGATTACTAGATAGGACAACCAGGGGCCCAAAGTGTCAGAGGGCCCCCTGGCCTTCACCTGCAAAATGTCACTCAAAGAGACACATACTGATCCTGAAGAAGCTTAAATGCATTACAAAAAGACACAAAGCAAGTACTAAGAGACACAAAATGACCTCAAAGAAACAAAACAACTACAAGGACATACAATACAACCACAAAGAGTCATAAAACAACTGCAAGGAGACACTTAAATGACCACAAAGAGACACAAAATAACAAGAAAGATACACTTAATTCCACAAGATGCCCAAAATAACCAAAAACAGACTCAAAACAACAACAAAGAAGCCCAAATTAACCACAAAGTAACACAAAACAACAACAAAGGAGCCCAAAATAACTACAAAGAGGCAGAAAACAACTACAAAGAAGCCTAAAATAACCACAAAGAGACACAAAACAATCACAAAGAAGCCCTAAATAACCACAAGAGACACAAAACAATCACAAAGAAGCCCTAAATAACCACAAGAGACACAAAACAATCACAAAGAAGCCCAAAAATAACCACAAAAAGATACAAAACAACAACAAAGAACCCCAAAATAACTAAAAATAGATACAAAACAACTACAACGAAGCCCAAAATAACCAAAAAGACACACAAAACAACAACAAAGACGCCCAAAATAACCACAAAGAAACACAAAACAACAACAAAGAGACTCGAAATGACCACAAAGAGGCACAAAACAATCACAAAGAAGCCCAAAATAACTAAAAAGAGACATAAAACAACAACAAAGAAGCTCGAAATAACCACAAAGAAACACAAAACAACAAAAAAGCAACTCCAAGACATCAAATAGACATCAAATAAGCACAGATGAAAAACAGGAACTACAAAAGACCAAAACAATTATAAGGTGATTCAAAACAACTGCAACGATGAGCAAAATAACCACAAAGAGGCAAAAAGACCACAAAGAATGGCTAAAAAACTAAAGAGATGAAAAAAGACTACAAAAGGAAGCAACAACAGACAAAAAACTTCAAAAAGACCAAAACAATTCCAAGGACATACCAAACAATAACAGAGAAGCACAACATGAGCAGAGAGAGGCACAAAGAGATACAAAACAACAGCATAAAGAGGATAAAAAACTATCAAGTCTGTGTGTTTTACTCCTCATATATATGACAAGTCGTGGTGCTGTTGTGATGGTCTGCACCCAGAGGCCCATTATCTCAGTACCCGCCTATGCTGCAGACCTTGGTGGTCTGTACATGGAGATGTTTGGGGTCTTGGGGTTAAGAGACAAAACTAATTATTGCACCATGCTTCGCTTGGAATGTTGTATCCCATCATAACAACAAATCATCTGTTAGAATAATAGCTGTGCGTGTGTGTGTGTGTGTTCCTGTTACGTGATGTGACGGCTGTTTGTAGTTTCAGGTGATTAAGAATCAAGAGTGTGCAGCCACATGATAACACTCCCCGAGTGCACGCTGCGAGAGGTGAAGCGTGTTCTGGTCTGTCTGTCGACACGCACAATTGACTCTTTTAGTCAACCCAATGATGGCAACAGAACACACAAAATGCCTCTGAGTGTGTGTATTTGTGTATGTGTGTGTGTGTGTGTGTGGTTCAGAGCAGACTGCAGCTATTATGTCTAACCTTTACAGGGAGTAGGGACTTATCTCCAGCTCTATAAACCTCGTCTTTTTGTGTGATTCGGTGAAATGAAGATCATATTTTAGTAGGAATTACTATTAAGGAATTTTAGATGAAAGAACTCCATATTTTTAATTTCCTTTCAGTTATTTGCTGGAGCTGTCGTGACATGTGAAGGTTCAGTAGCAGCTAGGTTTCTGTCCAAATCCAGCCTAAAAAAACAAGGTTGAATTTTAAAGTTTGGTCCAGTTCTCATGTATCTGGTCCTGATTTCCAGTAATGCCTGACTAAAGTTGGGAGCAAACAGATTCAGTGTGGTGTGGAGACGCTGTCCGGCCCGCCTGCTGCACCCACTGTGTGTTTTCCGTGAGTCAGAGTGGGCGTCATCCGGGCGCGGGGATGCCAACGTCCATAAGCTGTCTCCATCTGTCACCAACAGTCCTTTCCTGGTGGCCAAATTTCTTTTTATTCATCCATTTCTTTGTTACCGTGTGCATCACAACAAAACACAAAAAGGCAACGATTACATCACGTATTTATTTATTGAAAGGCATTTTATAAAGACATTTTGGATGGTTACGATTGCCTGCTTTGAGAGGAATAATGTTCTTTCAATTTAAAGCACTTACAAAAGTTTAAAAAAAGTTACATGTATATAAAAACACTGAAGTAAAGCATTGGCTGACTGTTACAGAAATTAGTTTTGTGCTGTTCATAAAAACTTTGCATCATATCTCAAACCTTGTACTTCATCTTCCCAGTCTTGCTGATGACACAGATATGCTGAAAGAGCAAGAAAAATGAACTTAAATGTCAGAAAACACACTCCAAAATGTTGCATCTGACGATGGCAAAATATTTGTTTAGGATCGCTCTGCACTATGGGAAATTCTAGTCTGTCCTGATATATATATATATATATATATATATATATATATATATATATATATATATATATATATATATATATATATATATATATATATATACAGTACGAAAAGTTGAAACTCGCAATCATTTGAAAGCAAAGAAGGTAATCTTCAAGATATGACACATTCATTAATCTAACTTTGGGTGTCCCAGGGGTTCAACTCATATTTCTCCTGCAGGATAAGGACAGATAAGAGGGGAAGCTTTAACTCTGCCTGATAATGAGATCCTAACCTCCACATTCCACAGGTCACCCCCCTTGCAGACTTTCGTAATGAATACCAACCCCCTCAAATATGCACAACACACACACACAATTGTACAGTACATACAGTACATGCAGCACACACACACACATACACACACACACACTCATGTGAATACACAGACAAGCTATGGGAGTCGGTCTTGGCTTAGTGTTTCACATGAGTCAGAGGTAAATTCCAGGCCACGTTTTTACAGATATAAAAATGACAAAGTTCACATAAGTTTGCACTTACTAATTTCAGACTGAGAAATCTGGCTTGAAACAAGAAGTCAGGGGCGTGGCAATAAAAACAGAGGATAGGTGGCACTCCTGACTCACAGCTTATGTCTGTACATAATTAATATGTGGTTTGTTTTTTGTTTTATTTTTGATTATTTTTTTCCAAGCCTTTGTCTTCTCTTTGTTTTATTTTTTACAAATATATTTATGTATTTTATTTATATTTTTATTATTATTATTATTATTATTATTATTATTAGTAGTAGTAGTAGTAGTAGTAGTAGTAGTAGTAGTAGTAGTACTACTACTACTACTACTACTAGTAATTGCAGTATATATGTGAATATTTGTGCATTTATTGGCTTTACTAATTTTTGACTTTTTCGTCTCTTTGTTTAATTTTATTATTATTATTATTATTATTATTATTATTATGTCATCAGTATTTGTGCATATATTGGCTTTACTAATTTTTGGACATTTAACATGGTTTATTATAATTAATATTTTATACAGATTACTTCTAATACTTTGCTTGAATGTTGAAGTATATTTGCATGTATCTGTACACATGCAAGTATCTGCTAATTTTTTATTTTATTGCAATTGCATTGTAAATTAAACATAATCTACTTTTCAATTAAATAAAACTTAAAACACAAACGCCAGACATTTTTCAGATACAAAAGGAATTTGATTCATTTTCATAGTGGGAAAATGTAAAATTTGACAATGACAGACATTTTATGCTGGAGTCCGGCTAAGTTAAATGGTCACTTTGTCAAATTATTGTTAACTATTGTATCGTACTATTGTTTACTCCAAAATAAGGTCCCATGATGGTCAACCGGAAAGGGGAGGGATTTCACCTCTCTATTAGTTTTGAAGGAATTCGGTCATAAACCAAGGCACTGACTGATTTGAGCTGCTTTGCCCACATTTAAAGTCTCCTCAGGCAGGGAGGATACCTGGTGGGTGAGTTCAGGTTTCAGGTGGAGGAGTGCATCTCTTTGATTCACTCCGTCTACGCCCTCAAACCCCTCACAGTGTCTTTCATGTCTCTCTCTTAGCTCTTCAAAAGGTCATGTGCTGTGTGCTGCAGCAGACTCACATTCAGGTCACGGAAGTATTCATTGTAGTCCAAAGCATAGCCAACAACGAAGTGGTTGGGGATTTCAAATCCAACATCTGGAAGAGCGAACACAGACATGAATGATGAAGACTGACATGATGTGCCTAAATTATGACATTCATTTAACATGAAAACTACATTTTATGTTTCTAAGATCATTAATTTAAATGAATTTGGTCCTTTATCCATTAAGCTATCAGGGCATCCCAGAACTTGGTACTTTCTCAATGGAGTTTTTGTTACAACTGTAAAGGTTCTCAGGTTTGTTGATTGGAAGCCCAAGATTAAACACAGCCGCAGAAAAATGACTGGTGTCGATGCAGCAGGCTTTTATTTAGGTCACAGGTTAAGTTATGCAGCGCTGACATAGCTCTTGCAGGACCCCAGACAGAATGAGCCCCGATCTCTGTAATAATTCACATTTAATTCTTCTTGGGCTAGGCCTGCTCCGTACAGAAAATGGACATACATGCAACCAAGTTCTATTGTCCAGTTACCAAAGACATGGACAGGCCAACAACTGTCTAAGTCTCGTTAGAGGATTGTGATACACAATGTGTGTGTGTGTATGTGTGTGTTGTTCTTACAGACACGTATCTATGAGCTGCAAAGCCTAAACATGATTGTAGTTCCATCTAACATTGTTGAGAACACAAACTGTCTCGATCCAACAGGTAATATCTGTGGAAAAGAGGAGAGCTACAGTGGAGAAAAACACAATTGCTTTCTGAGCTATCGGTCTTCTTATAATTATTCAAATATAGCACTCAAATATACAACTCAGCTGCAGTTGTTGCTGCTTTTAAATATGTGTATATCATAGGTTCGAAAGCCTGGGAGAAAAAGTGAGTTTTAAGAGAAGATTAAAAATGTCCAAAGTCTCTGACGAGCGGATATGCAGCGGTTAACTGTTCCACAGCTTAGGGGCAGCCACTGCAAAAGATCGATCACCTTTAGTTTTTAGCATTCTCACTCATACTCATTTGCAGACCTCAGAGCTCTGGTCGGTCTATGAACATGTATGAGTTCAGCTAACTACGCTGGGGCCAATCCGTTTAAAATTTTAAAAACAAACATCAGGATCTTAAAATCAATTCTGAAACGGACAGGAAGCCAGTGCAGAGAGGCCGGAACTGGGGATATGTGTTCCCGTTCCTTTGTGCCTGTTAAAAGACGAGCTGCAGCATTTTGCACAAGTTGTAGGCGTCGCAACGAGCACTGGTCTAAACCTATGTACAATGAGTTGCAAAAATCTAGTTTTGAGGAAATAAAAGCATGAATAACCTTCTCCAGGTCACTAGGAGAGAGGTATGGTTTTTAACTGGCCAGAAGTCGCAGCTGGACAAAGGCACTTTTTACCACATAGCCAATTTGCCTGTCAAACTTGAACTCACTGTCGAAAAAGACACCAAGGCTCTTAATGACAGCAGTTTTTTTAACCCAGGGAGGGGGGCAGAGCATCAGCACAATCACTGTAATGTTTATGACGCCCAAACACAATGACTTCTGTCTTGCTGTCATTTAGATTTGGGAAGCTGAGGCTCATCCAAGTCTTGATGTCAGTTATACAGGCAAGTAGAGTTTGTACAGAGTCTTTGCAATTAATTTGTAAGGGGAGATAAATCTGAACATCATCAGCGTAACAATGAAAAGATACATTATGTTTGCGGAGGATGGATCCAAGTGGCGACATGTACAGTGTAAACAGTAAAGGGCCTAGAATAGACCCTTGAGGCACCTCACAAGTAAGAGGGGTCACACTAGAAGAAAATTCTCCCAAATGTAAGAAGCTCCTGTCAGTAAGGTAGGACTGGAGCAACATGAGGGCAGCACACTTGATACACAACATAACATGAAGCTCCAGGCGTGAGAGCAGGGTCCTGTGATCTACCGTGTCAAATGCAGCAGTTAAATCTAATGTCACCATAATGGCAGCACACCCAGAATCAACAGTTAAAATAAGATCATTAAAAACTCTTAAAAGGGCAGATTCTGTACTATGTCGAGGTCTAAAACCAGACTGGAACTTTGCACAAATGTCATTTTTTTTATTCACATCGTCACTGTTTCAGTCAAACTTCTCAGGATTTCCTGGAGGAGGCTTATCAGGTCAGAAAACCTTCTTGATGATACATTACAAAGTGCAGAACGACACTTGTAATAATTTGAGAGAAAAGATGACATTAAAACCAGAGGTACTTACAGTCTGTTAGACCTTCAGCCATGTTCGGGACCCTCTTCACCAACAGACTGAAACACAACAAAAAAAACATATACTTAAGTTCCAAAATGCTGCAGTTCTGCAGTTACTAACCATGTCCGAGGACTCTAGAGTTTTAACCCTTGTTCATCACCACTGGCATTTATTTGGCTTTTTTTTTTAGAGTATTCTGACAATGCAAATGGCATACGTTTTGTAAGGGTGCAAGGTTATTTCTTTTTTTG
Source organism: Centropristis striata (assembly GCF_030273125.1). Lineage (NCBI taxonomy): Eukaryota > Metazoa > Chordata > Actinopteri > Perciformes > Serranidae > Centropristis > Centropristis striata. Next base: position 10,352,839 of record NC_081539.1, read on the forward strand.
ACTTTTGGAATTGCGACTTCAGCTCCTATACAAAGTCTATAATAAACTGTACATCCAAACCATAGACACTCAGACCGTCAAGGATAAAAATGTCCTAATTTAAACCCATTAGAACCACAGCATAATGCATGTATTCTGTTATATTGGATTTTCAATCTGGAGCATTGGCTTAAAGAGCATTTTGATATTGATTACTTTGCACTTAATTGAGCCCTTCTCTCATATTTACTCTCTGGGGGCAAATATATGCTATTTTTCTGGTTTCCACTTGGATTCACTGCAGTGTTGTGGCTAATCAATAGAAAAACCCTAGCATTAAGTATAAAGGAAATTATGAAATTTGGGTGTATTTTTAATTAAAAACAGAACAACAATTGTATTTTGCATCATGTAAAGAAACTGGTATTTAAAGTAAAATGCAAACAACTAAAAATGTGAAAATTAATGAATATCTGGTAGTTATGACCAGGAAATAATATTTATGTTATTGTTATAAAACATAATAATACAGAGAAATGTTGTTGCTTTGCTATTCACTTTAACTGAAACATTTTTACTGTAACAAATACCACAAAGAGAACTTACATTTTGAGCAACATGCTAACATTTAAAGTGTTTACACATAGAGTCAAACAGGGAGATAAACTCTAACATGACCCATGTGCCGGGGGAGATAACTATCTTGTTTCTGTACATAGCAACAGCCAGCGGACACAAGATAGTGACTGTGGACAAGTGATATCTGCTCCTTCTGTTTGTCACACACTTGGCATTTCCCCTGCTGGGGAGATGATTGAAAAGCTGGCTCACCCTGCGACCTTGACCATCTTGGGTTCAAAGGTCTCCACATGCTTCAGAAGGGCCTTCATGGTCTTTCCTGTGTCAACGATGGCCTTAGGGAAGGGAAGAGCAAAGGAAAGGGGACACATGAAGAGGGAGGGACGTGGGACATCTGAGTTCTGACTTTGAAAGAGGACAAATATGCAGATTAGAGGATGAAAAACTTTCTTTTACACTTGATGTTTACACCTAAATTAACAATATTCACATATTAATAAAGAACTCCAGTATATGTAGTGATTTCACACATTGTCACAAGGGCTTTTACATGTGCAGAGGAAATGTGAAAGAGGAAATTTTAAGTGTTAAAGAGTGTTAAAAGGTCAAATCATGATTTTAAATGAACACTTTTTTTGGAGAATTTAAGCCTATTTGTTAAACCGAAATTTTAAAAAAGCTTATAACAAGAGAACTGTGAGACCAAACTGCATGTATATGATGCTTTATTTTGAAAGGTAACATCTTCTAGTTTCTGGAAATGTGCTTGTTTAGCATGTGGCAAAAACACAAACTAAACTACACCAGTTCAAACATGGCTAAAACAAGTTCTTGTGGTTCTCATCTATAATAGGCCATATTTTAATACAAATAGCTCTAACATTGTTTTATGCCAGAACTATATTATACACCTTGTCAACCACACCTGTAGAAAAGCTCTAAGTCTAACCTTATTGGAGCTAGTGGGTTTTGTTTGTGGTGCCACTGGTGTCCCTGGAACCTCTATGAACCTAGAAAAGTGTACTAAAAAGAGGCATGGGAAAAATATATAGAAAAAATGCATATTGGGGGGAAAAAAAGCCAGTTTCCTGCCGCAAACAACTGCTGTGGTATTGATTTTTAAAATCTTTTTGTCTTTAGTCCATAAACTTTTACAACTGAAACAACATTTTTTTTTTCGTTTTGCTTTGTAGAACAAAAACAAAAGAGGCTCTGACAAGAACAGTGGCTTCTCAATCAACAATAAAAGAAGTGCAAACGAAACATGGCAACGGCACCAAACAGGGTGAAAATTTGAAGGACATGCTTGAAAGAATTAATTTAGTTTAGAAAAAAGAAACTAAGTCAGAGCAGATGTGGAGAAGACACTCACCTCAACAATGAGAACACACTTGGTAACATGTAAAAAAAAGAAAAGAAAAGAAAAGAAAAACATCACCTTTGAATTTGAACACAGTTTAAACAAAGTCAGAATAAAGGCTGCATTGTTTGTGTGAAGTCGGTATCTATAGCTACAATGCTGGCAGCATCTCCAGCACCTTAACAATAACACAGAACAACTCATTCTCTCCTCCGCAGTAATGAACATCTGTGTCTACAGTGAGAGAAAGTCACTCCTAAGTGTCCGGGTGTTGCACACTTTCTCTGCCGCGGGGTTTCAAATGACTCCTTGTTCCCTTGGCCGGGTCTATGGGGCTCTTTGTGAGATCAGTGGAGAGTATCTATGGTTCGGGGAGAGTGATCGGAGAGAATGCAGGCGCCTGGCCAATGTTCCCTCGCTCTACACCTGAACTCTGTTACACAACACTCAGAGAGAGTCGACAGGGACGTGTGGAAAACACAAAAACTCAAACATAACTAACATATCTTGCTGCATGCTACAGTGCAAACATACTATACAGCCAGTTAAACAATAACTGTGCATTGGCAGTTATTTGATTGTGTGTAGTGTCAGTGTTTATAGTTATAGTTTATAGTTCTTCCAGAATCCCTGAATCACCAGCGTGTGATTCATGAAGCTCAATCAATCAGTCCTGGCTCTGGCAAAAACTTTGTTGATAATCAGTCACTGCTACTAAATGTAGGCACTGAGCAAAATGCTCTAAAAGAACAGAGAGCTGAAGACTGGTGATGGGGTTTATTTACTTCATCCCGGGGACAGGCAACAATTTATATACTTCATTAAACTAACAATGTGTTTTTATTCTTCAGTACTTCAGTACACTTGCTAATTTGAGTGCATAAGTGGACCAGTGGTGGAAAGTACATTAACTCAAGTACTGGACTTAAGTACAATTTTGAGGTACTTGTACTTTACTTGAGTATTTTCTATTCTATGTGACTTTGTACTTCTACTTCACTATATTTTGAGGCAAATATTGTACTTTTACTCCACTACATTTAGCTGACAGCTTTAGTTACTTTTTAGGTTGAGATTTAACATAAAAAACATGATCACATTAAAGTGAATAGACATTTTATTAAATCAAAGCGGGTATATTTAGTGGTTACAATGAGCCCTGGCTTGAGAAAATAAACCACTGTTTACATAATTGCATCAATAATAATAATCTGATAATATATTTGAGTGTGGCTGTACTACACTGAGTATTTTACTGTTGATACTTTAAGTACATTTTGATGCTGATACTTTTGTACTTTTACTGAAGTAAGTTTCGAATGCAGGACTTTTACTTGTAGTGGAGTCATTTCACAGTGTGGTATTAGTACTTTTACTTAAGTAAGGGATCTGTACATTTTTTAAACCAATGGTATACACAGTGTACTACATCTAAGTCTACTAAGAGAAGTATCAAATTGAGCCACAGCAAAATAATCTACAGTGATGCTAATACTAATGTCATGCATGCTGAAATGTACAAAATGACCATGCTAATACTCTGATGTTTGATCATGTTTTCGTGAAGTCATAATATAATCAAAATGAGTGCAATTCAAAATGTACCACATTTCATGGTATTATATCCAATCATTGTTGCACTCGATGGAAAGTGCAGGGATTATTTGGGTTTATCCTCTGGAGACCATAAATGTCTGTGCAAAATGTCATGGAAAAATTAATGACAATCCATTCAATAGTTACTGTAATATGTCTGTCTGGAATAAACTGGTGGACCGACCAACTAACCAACGACATTTAGGAAAACATGACTAAATGCTTATTATTATTAAATAAATACAGTTAAGGACAAATTCCATTTCTTTGTGAATATAAAGGTGTGCGGCTAGTTTTATCAGCCTCAAGCTTCAAGAAAAAACATCTCTTCTGCTACACAGAATCAGGTCTTTCATTCTTGATCCAATAGTTCCTTCTTCAGAAGTTCACACACTTTTTCACATTAAAAGCTTTGCTACATTTAAACTTAACTACTCAGATTACCTTAATAACACTTAAGATTAAGACATCTGAGTGCTGGGATTTCACAGTGAGGCCGGATGAATAACAATTGCATGAGAAACTTTCAACAGTGCTGGTAAATGCTGCTGGCTTGGATTCAACTCAGTGAAACCAGATCGCTGCTCATGCCACCTCACTCTTCAACATAACATTTACTTTATTCATACGCTGTCATTACGTTCACTTATCAAGGCGCAGATTAATAGGTTGAAAATGAGCAGTGTCATTAGATCCACACTCATAACCTACCTGGAGCTGTGACTCAACAACATTACTGTGTAAGACTCTGTGGGAGTTTAATATTTCCATCGAGGTGAAGAATTGTAACGAGAGCATTGACTTTAATAACACAGAGAAAGTGAAGTGATTCATGATGTCTGTGCAAGGTGGTGGTCAGTCTTTCTGTTTTTACTCCCACTGACATTTTTTTGCTCGCATTTAAAAAATGCTTAGCCGCAACACATGCTGACATCTCAGGGTTGTTTTTAAGCTAACGCGTGTGGGCATGTTTGAGCATCCATTCAGCTGAGTAAGTGAAGTTTCTGTCTGAGGCCTATCTCAGAGAATTATTGCCCTTGATGCTGCGTCATCTACAGACTCCTCAGTCCTCAATGCCAGAGCTCAACAGGAGTCAACAGTCAGTAAATCTGCCCTGAAATGTCTGATTAATGCCCAGGCTGTTAAAAGGCAAACCACTTTAACAAAGTGACACTCAGGAAATGAGCACAGAGAGGAGAGCTGTGAGGAGAAAGCTTTGAAAGTTGAAATACAACTTATTTTAATCTAGGGGCGAGACTGGGGCAAAATAAGCATGTCATTTATTAGAATATAAGAATGGAAATGTTATAGTATTAGGTATGTTTGCTAAAACAAATTCACAGTGAATTCTCTGTTGTTACACCTGTGTACCTGACAGTTTAACTGACAGCTCCCTCTTGAGGCCAAGGTACTTTATTTTACAATAAATTAAAAATGGATCACATTATATCCAAAGCAAAGTGGGAAACTGATTTATACACACCTTTCCACGCAGGAATGACAGATCTCGGCTTCCTATGATGTGCAGCTCCTCTGTTGATTGGTCATTCTGGAAAGGAGGAAAACACAACAATTTCAATATTTTTTGTAAATAATGTCATGGATGAATTATTGAATGGACGAAAAATCATTCAAATGGCCACAAATAGTAAAAAAAAAACTGAAATAAATTGAGACAAAATTATCACAGATGCAAATTGACTAAAATATGTGCAAAACAGCCACAAAGACGCATAAAGCACTTAAAAAGAGGCACAAAATGACCTTAAAGGAACAAAAAATGCTTACAAAAACACAAAAAAGCAACAAAAAAGGCACAAAACCACTCAGAGGTGTGAAACAACCACAACTAGATGCAAAATAGACAAAAAAACAACCACAAAATGAGGTGCAAATGAGGTGCAAAAAGACAAAAGTATTAAATAAAAACAACCAAAGGAAAAAAAAACACATACACAGCTGTGTTACTAGTGGTCGTTTTGTGAATCTTGTTCACTTGGCGGGATTTCTTGCTCCCTCATCGACACTTTGTTCACATAAAATCAAGATTTATAATTTTCAGCCACCAGAAATTACAATAAAGAGCCAGTTAGATAGATAAAAGAAATAGCACAGTATGTGTTTGAGAAGACATTTAACTATTAAAGAACTTGTTTCTACTGTCCAGTACTGAAGGCAGAAGTGTCTGCAGCATTAATTCAAGATGAATGCACAAAGGACTATGAGTATAAAATATTATCCTTTACACCAACAGAGCCAGACTCTCTTTGTCCCTGTGGGAAGCACGGTGAAACGAAGCTTTGAAGGACGACAGCTTTGAAGTTAGATTTGGTCGGCCACAGATGCATCACTTGGATAAGAGGAGCAGTGACATGGATAGAATCCTTCGCCTGGGGGCAGGTCACATGACTCCATCATGACCTGTGAGATTGACTCACAGCGCCATCACTCACACTGTCCTCTGGTGTAGTAATCGTGACTGCTGCTGTGTTGTTCGTTGACATCAAAACGTTAGGTAACGCTTTATAATAAGGTCCTTAATAACCATTAATTAACAAGTAATAAGCCATTGTTCTCGCTTTAGATCCGGTTGTTGCAAAAAGCATAGTTAACTAATAGTTAACTTATAATAGATGAGCAATTAAGTATATTTTAATATCAAAAAGCAAACAAAATAAGATTAATAAAAGCATGGCAAAGACATAATGGGTGGGTCATGGGTGTTTGTAATGCCATTATTAACACTAATATAAGCTTATAAACACACAATAATGTTAATAAGCATCTTGTAAGGACTTACAAGGGCCTTATTAATTGTTAATTAATGGTTATTACAAGGACCTTAATATAAAGCGTTTCCAAATGTTATTATGATGCTTGATCACTGTTTTTATGCTTTTTAGAGCCTTATTATTACTCTATAGACTTTTAAGAAATACTTTTATTTATTAATTATTTTACTTGTTTAATGTTTTGTTTTTACCAGAACACTTCCTGACATACCACCTAATAAAACTAATAAAAATAAAGAATAAATATATTAACACATACATTTAAAAAAGGAAATAAAGAAGTAATAAAAATAAAGAACTAAATAAAGAATAATGCATTAACAAAACAAGGTTAATTAATTTATGAATAAAATACCCTATAATAATAAAGAATACATAAATCAAGAAAAAATAATATGTAAAATAAAATCTTTAAATAAATAAGAAACAAAAATAAGGAATTAAATTAAGAAACTGACATTAACAAAAGAGGGTCCAGTAATGTATTCACATATTTATTCACCATAATAAAGAAAATAAAGAAAAAATAAATAATTCCACTAATTCAAATAAATAAGAAACTAAACTTAAGAACTAATAAAAAACAAAAGGGGATTCATTAATCTATTAATGTATGTATTACTAATTTTGCATATATTTTAAAAAGCTTATAGCCTTCAATTATGTCATTAACAGTTTTTTTTTCCCGTTTTCATTTGTATTTATTGACCTGGGTGGCAAGCTGCTGAAAATAATTGTCCTAACAGCAATAAATAAAGTTGCATTAAAGAAAATCACTGTCAACTCCCTGCAGGTGTATTTTGTCATATTGGGTGGTAAAAACTGAATTTTTTTGCCTTTTAGAAAACTTGTGCCAATATAATATGAACTCAGTGTGATTTAACAAGAAAATTTGTCCTGTAATTCAGTTTAGGCTGATCTTATAGCTATTTAAACCTCTGTGAAAGCCAGCTTTGAAAACCCTCCCTCTGTGCTGTAAAGGGAGAACAGGAATGTGACCACAAGCAGAGAAATATAAATCACATCATTCTGGATGTGATCCGTGCCAAAATACACAAAATAAACATAAAGCGACTATGGTGACAAGTGCAAAGGGACATTATTGTAAACATTACTATATCATTCCTAGAGTTAATTCCTCAGTTTATACATTCCAGGTGTTAGACAGTGTCATAAGCTGTTTCTGTTGGCAGTGGCAACCGCACCAATTAGCAGTGTGATGTTTTCATGAGCTGAGCTCTGCAGTGGCTCCACAATCAATCGTCCTTGAGGTGTCCTGCCTGCATGAGCTTTATCCTCACGAAACAAGAACAACAGAGACATCTGGTGGCCGAGCCAGAAGTCAGGTTCATTGCTTACAGCTACACAGCCTGAACCACCCATATGAAGGTTTGTACAAGTGACGGAGGAGAGCTATTTTGTTTTTTGTTTTGTTTTGTTTTTTCTTTGGCACAAAGACAATTTACAAGGGCCTGTTGTAGAAGTCATGTGCAGGCTTTACTAATAGATTGTATATTTTATAACTTAAATTATAGTAACTTACTTAAATATATAGAAAATCCATATAAATTATAAATTACATAGTAAGAGAAAGAATGTTCTTGCAAGAGGCCCAAATGTTTAACAGGGTAAAAATGTCACTAGATTGACAGTTATACTAAGACAGCTGTTTAACATGATAAATGTGTTTTTGCATGGATTTTCCAGAGCAAAATTCTGAACGTCTTATTTTATTGAATTTTAGAGTCAAGGGTTTTTACACAGTGAATTTTGAATATCTATTTTTATCACTCCATAAATAAAAAACACTGTGAAAATCAATTTTCATCATGTTTTCAGTAATAAAATGTTCTATAAGTCAGCCTATAAATAATATACAAACAACAACCTATGTAAAATGCTAAGAATATAAATAGGAATCAAACTGGGAGTGCCACTGAAGTGGAGAATGAGTATCAGAAACAACTAATTTTGAAAAAGAAAATAAATTCCATACATTTTCAATACATTACAGGTGACTAAGGTAAAAATGAATTAGTGAATAAATAAAAATCACCATGAAACTTCTCCAGTTTATTACTTACATTAAGGCAATCATTTTTTGTATTGCAAGTTTTCTGAAATGTTATGTTGAAAATGCAAATAATGCATTATCTAGGCTAATGCTAACTTTTGATTAAATCAGGAGAAATCTACAGATGCAAATAAAATAAATACACAAATGTGTATTTTGTATGTTTTATAATAATAATAATAATAATAATAATAATAATAATAATAACTTTATTTATATAGCACCTTTCAAAAACAAGTTACAAGGTGCTGTTTTCTCTTTTGTATGAAATAAAACATGTTATAGAAACAAAGTGGCAAAAGATCAGTAAAAAAAATCAGTACAGCACATGCATGTCAAAAAAATGTCTCACGTTAAAACTAAAGCATTTTTTTTAGTTTTAACCAGGGATGGGCAACTGGAGGCCCGGGGGCCGCATACGGCCCACACCCTCACTTGAAGTGGCCCACAGTACATCTTGCAAGTGCAGTGTAAAAATGCACAAAATTACTTCTTGCAATTAATATTGGTCATGCACTGAAAAAAAAAAGAAATCACAGTAAGTGGTTATTTTTTATTTTCTTCAAACCTTTTGTATTCCTATTTATACTGTTATACATGCATTTGAGCATGAAATATGTTATGTTACTGCACTGCAAACATATTTAAAATTGCAGTTTCATCATATCTGGTTAAGTGCACTGTCCTATATGTGGCCCTGTGGTAATGTCGATGAAAAATTGTGGCCCCCTCCAGCATTTTAGTTGCCCATCCCTGGTTTTAACGTTCAGAAATGATCTAACTCATCACACTGAGCATGCGCGTGTCGATGTAAACAGGAAGCAGACGGTTGCAGCTATCCATGCTGCTTTGTTGCAGAAACACTTCAGAGCAACAGAAAGCCGTCATGGCGAAAATCAGGTATCGAGACTTCTGGACCGACGACGAAGTGGAGCTGTTACTGAAAGTCACACACGAGTACAAGGAGGCCAAAGCGGCGGAAAACGTAGATTGGGAGTCGCTGCCAAGCAAATACGTCGACATTTTTGAGGAGTACAGGAAGCATTACCCATCACCAGAGGAAGCCATGGGTATGGAAAACGAGTACCCACACACCATTGCTGAAATCAGTAGAGGTAAGAAAGCGGTTAAAACGTTAAAAAGCATCTGCAGCGCTTAATAAGCAGTCCTATAAAAGCTTGATTTTTACCGATTTGTGTTAGAAAGTTGTACAAACCATTTGTTTCTACATTGAGTTTCATTTTGAGCTCATTTCGATTAAAAACATTTGTTTTCATCACCACTTATTCCCTGAAACTGTCCCGAACACCAAATTAAATGACGGACCAATCTTTCCACTTGCCATATCGTCACACTGTTAAAATAATCGCCTAAGTCATTTTTTGTCAAAATTGTTGTTTTTTAGCCTAAATCATCTCCTCATGATGCCGGCCACTTATGGTAAAATCGCCTACATCCTCTGTTGATCAGATCATGTGATTTTACCCCTTTAAGATCATCACTTCTTTGACAACTTGCCACATTCATAGGCATCAGATAAGAACCCAGCAAAGAAGAGCTAGATGGAGATTGTTTAGTTATCAGTTTAGTTTATCAGTGTTTTATTGTTGACACTAATATTGGTAACACTTTACTCTAAGGTGTCTACATAAGAGTGACATGAGCGTGTCATAAACATGACATGGGATGTGTCATGAACATTAATGACACTTTGAAGCAACATTAATGCTCATAATACTTGTCATGTCATGTTTCTGACAGGCTTGTGTGACTCTTATGTAGACACCTTCAAAATAAAGTGTTACTTGCTTAAGTCACAAAGGCATGTTCAAAAATTGCCTAAGTCATTTATTTCTCTAAAGTTACATAATTTACACACAGTGTTATTGCTATGCCAATAGCCATCCTTTGTTACATCCTTTTTGAGTGAAATGATCAATAAATTTAAATTTTATTTATTTATTTTTCCAACTTGGTCCATTGAACAACTCGTGTATATGCAAGTGCGCTGCATTTTTAACATCTGTAACACATCTGCAATGCATGTGGATTTTGAATCCAGGAGCATGGTTTACAAATCTGTATGAACAGATTTATGTTACCCAAGAGTGGGCTCTGTATAAATGGATAAATATGATGGATAAAAATGCTTGATTTGGTTTTCTTTAAGACTTTTTTCTCCACAGCACCAACACCACACAAGTGTAATTTTTTTTTTTTTTTTTTTTTTTTATCTTCACAGCTCAATTGACTACCAAAGTCAAGGCCATTCGAAACAGATTCAGGCATGCAGTCAGCGCAGGTACAAGAAACGGCCATGGACGAGTAATCTTGCTGTATTTTGAGCTCTGTGAGTCCATTTGGGGAAGCTCTCCTGCTTCTCCTGCGATATCCAAGGCTATCCAGACAAGAGAAGTAAAGGCAGAGACAGTGGTTTCGGTCAACAGCTCGCCTGAAGCTGTGTCGTCTTCAGTGCCAGGTGGGGACGCAGTAGCAGAAGCTGCAGAGGCTGCAGAGGCTGCAGAGGGTGCCGTGTCTGCGGAGACTGTAGAAAATCGGCGCCAGAGACTCCACGCTAGCCTGGGTGGCTACAGGAGAAAGAAATTCAAGAGAAAACTCTCCAGGGAATCTATCGCAATGGAGGATCTGAACATTAAGAGGCGGCTCCTTCAACGATTAGAGACAACCCACAATGAGTTTGTGCAGACAATGGGCCAGATGTCTGCTGCTATGGACCGTCTGAACTCTAATATCGAGAAGCTGGTGCAGCATATTGTGAGTTCAGGTCCCACAAACTCAACTCCGTGTTACATATGGGGTGTTAAAAATGGAGAAATGTCTTTGGTGCATGAATGTCATTCTGAAAGTAAGCATTAGTTTAATTGACCTGTCAGTAATTTTGTCTAAAATGTTTTAAACATAATGAAAAATGCTCATCACAAATTCCTAGAGCCCAATTTGATATCCTCAAATTGGTTGTTTTGTCCATCCAACTTTTCATAACAAAAAAGGTATTCAATCCCCTAGAGAAAGCATGTGAGAAGCTGGGAACTATTTTTCACTCAATAGAATGACAATGAAAAAAATCTCAGAATTAGTGGATTGACTAACTAAATAATTAACTTTTATTTATGTTATTGTAACACAGATGTTGTAACATGTACCATTGTAACATTTATGTTATTGTAACATAAATATATGTTTTAAACATGTAACATTTTTATTGTAACAACTTAGATGTTTTACCTTGTAACATTGTAACATTTATGTTATTGTAACATATAAAAAGAAAAGTCAAATAAATTATTATTTTTAAGTATTCTTGTGGGTGAGAATGTGGCGATGGGGGCATTTTTTTTGCCTTCATTAGAGAAAATTATAGGAAATAAGTTGTGACAAATGTTCCTGGGGGACCCGGAGAAGACAAGAATGTTGTTGTACTTGAAGAATTAAAGAGAGCGGGCACATTATTGAAAGAAAAGAAAATGTGTCAAGAAGCAACAGGCAAATCAGTGCAAGAAGTCTTGCTGTAAAATTACATAATGGAGAAATATTTTCCCCGTCCTTAAAAATGCACCTTGATATCTACTCCTTTTAAACCGCCATAAATTCAGCCATCATCTTATGTTCCATCATTTATTTCACTTTTAAGAGACTCCTACCTTAGTATATTCTAAGGAAACCAAGGAAATTGTAGCAGTGTATACAGGAATATATAGCTACTTAACCACTTTTTCTAAGGTATCCTGAGATGAAAATAATCCTAAGTGGTTTCATGCAACTAGGTAGTGATCTGCAATAAAAAAAAAAAATGATACACTCAAAAGAAATATAATACAATCAGTGGTGGGGAAAATATTCAGATCCCTTACTTAAGTAAAAGTACTAATACAACACTGTGAAATTACTCAACTATAAGTAAAAGTCCTGCATTCAAAACTTACTTAAGTAAAAGTACAAAAGTATCAGCATCAAAGCGTACTTAAAGTATCAAAAGTAAAAGTACTTGTTATGCAGAATGGCCCCACTTAGATTTTTTTATATATTACAGATATATTATTGTATTACTATTATTGATTATTATATTATATTATTATTATAAGCAGCATTTTCTCAAAGTTGGGTTCATTTCACTAATTAATATACTGTTTTGAGGTTTAGTTGAAAAAATAACAACTTTAAATTGCTCATGTTTTTTATAGTAGATCTCGACCTGAAAAGTAACTAAAGCTGTCAGCTAAATGTAGTGAAGTATAAAGTTACTTAAAATGGAAATACTCAAGTAAAGTATAAGTACCTCAAAATATACTTAAGTACAGTACTTGAGTAAATGTACTTAGTTACATTCCACCACTGGTGTATACTACGTACTTACTTAGGCAGTGCGTGAATTTTGACTGGGTAGTGTTGCCTCGGATTGAACATAGCTGTTGAATACGAACCAGAGATGATGATTGCAACATTTGGCTGCTTTTTCTCATTCTGTTTAATAGCAAATTGCAATAGGAGAGAGCATTGCCACCAGTATTTAACTGCTATAGTCAATTACCAAAATATCTGCTGGCTTGTTTGCTCCATAGACTGTATAAAACATGGGCGTAGTCTCTGTGAGGAGTTAAAGTATCAAAAGTAAAAGTTGTGTTTTATATATCCCAGATATATTATTGTATTATTATTACTGATGCATTATTATATGCAGCATTTTCTATGCTATCATGATTTTTATATTAGATATTGACCTGAAAAGTAACTTAAGCTTTCAGCTAAATGTAGTGAAGTAAAAAGTACAATACTTGCATCGAAATGTAGTGGAGTAGAAGTATGAAGTTACAGAAAAAGTACCTCAAAGTGTACTTAAGTACAGTACTTGAGTAAATGTACTTAGTTATATTCCACCACTGAATACAAGGCCTGTTTTACTGCATGTTGTAGTGTTTTAGTACAGTTCACCTACCAGGTAGCTCTTCAGACGGATGAACTCCACCCGAGTCTCCAGGTACTTGTTGGAGTTGCGTCCGAGGACCTTGATGAACTCCACCAGGTCTGCACAGAACTTGTAGCCTCCCTTCAAGACGCACAGCACCATTATGTTGTTGTCACCGAAGTCGTCCATAACGTAGCGGGCCAGACGCTCCACCCTGCAGGAGACAGAACATCAAGATACATACAAATGAGCAGGAAATAATCTTAAAACAAGATCACTGTGCAGGTGTGTTTATGTGTATTTTACCTGTTCATGATTACCCCATGAGGAATGTAAACACTCTCTATGTCTTCATGGTAGTGTTCAGGGTAAGTGAACAAGTTCAAACTGTATCCTGGCCAGTCATCTTTTATCTGGGACAGAAGAAAAATTAAAGAAATACATAGAAAACAGTAAATAGTAAATATATAGACACATATAATAAATTAAAATATATTTAAAAATAAAAATAGAAGATTTTAAATAAACCATAAAAGAAAAACAGCAAATAGTAAATAGAAAGACATATATAATATAAATATATAATTTTGATATATATAGAAGCATTTAAATAAACCTTAAAAAATAAGACATACAAAATATGATACAATAAAATATAATTTTAAATAAATAAAAATCATTTGAAAAATCCATTTAAGAAAAATAGTAAATATAAAGATACATAAAATATAACAAGCAATAAAAATGAATTAAAGAAATAGGTAAATAGTAAATATAAACATGTAAAACATAATATAACAAAATATAACAAGCAATAAAAAAAGGATTTCAATACAGAAATTCAGGGAAAATAAATGTAAAAAAGTAATTAAGGCAAGGATAATATGACAACAGTATAATTTATTTTGGAATTAGCCACAGCAGCAGGTAATGAAATATTTAGACCCTCCAAAAATTTTGCAAAGTAGGATTTGTTTATGCTTAAATTGATGGGGAAATAAAGATTGAATATAGAATATACACAAGGATTGTGAGCCCTAAGCATCTGTAACCTCTAAGCTCAGACAGGGAACTATTATACAACCATTACTGACTTTAGCTTAATTTTTCTGGGTCTGGATAAATAAAAACCTTGAAGGTTCTTTAAAAGCTGCTTACTGTAGAATTAGTCAAATAATGACTTCAAGGAATTCATTGAGAGAACAGCAGACATATTGTGTCTGTAATAGCTGAGCAAATAAGTAGAACAGTAAAAATGTGACTTAAATTAGCAATTTAGCGCCAGATTATTAAACTGAATGAGACAAGTATTGTGTTGAACATACCACAATTCCTCTTTTCACCCCGGCGTTGTCCATTTGTAGGAGATGAAAACAGTATTTACTGGGTATTTACTGATTCAGAATCAGATGCAGGTAGCAGTGACCTTTAGTGGGAATACACAGAAATTGTTTACTGTAACACTTGACCAATAGATGAACAACTTTCCAACCTACTCTGAACAGTTCCAGCACATGAAAAGGCTAGAACAAGAAGAAATAAACTCAGAGTTCATAAAATGTCTTGAAAATGCTAAATTTTTACACTTTTTTTCTCCAAGGTTAGGAATATGCTTGAATTTGAGTACTCTGCTTGAAAATTACTTGATTTTTCAACATAATTTGGTGTCATTTAAAACAAAAAACATTCTGTTGACAAGTCCTCTGTTGACTCAGAAAAATGCAAGCATTAAATAATCATGATCAAAACATACAATCACATTTATTCAAGACATTGACTGCTGTGGCCATAAAGGCATTTTGTAAACTTTAGTTACCTTGAAAGTGCTTAAATTTCTCTCTTAAAAAGCTGTAAGAGCCCTGAGGAAAAAGCTTGGACAACAAGAGAAACTACATCAGGTTTCCGATTCACAAATCCCAAATTATCCATCTTAAATTACATTCTCTCTATGCATGTGAGCTTCGGTTAACACTAGAGCAACATTTCGATGGCTTAATACTTACAGTTCTGTTGCCTTCTTTTCTCAAAACAAAGAAGAGAAAAACAAAGAAAATCAAAAGCTATCCGGAGTCGTCCTGGCCAGCCACATGGGCTGAGAGTGGGATCACGCTTGAGTCATTTGCGTAAATGGACAGCGTTGTGTTAGTCGTGGAGAATTACAGGGATAATCAGCTGCATGTGATGCTATGCTGGCTTGTGGCTGCATCACAGGCCACTGCAGGAGAATGAAACAATCTGACAACAAATAGTTGGTTCAGTTGTTATGCAGTAAAGTTTATTCAGTCAGAATAAAATGGATTTTTAAGGACACAGTCATTATTTTTTCTTTTGCTCTCATCTAAATTCCATTTGTGAGGCAGGAAGGCAAAAAAAGAAAGAAAGAGGACACAAAATGCAATCAATCTGATTAAATCAAGTTTTTTATGTCCTAGTTATTGCTTATGTAGATGGTCTTGAACCTCTCGATGAGGTTGATGTCGTTCTCCAGCTGCTTCATCGCCATTTCAAGACGCTCCTTGTGGGCCTTCTTGGACAGGTTGTCTGTGACGACTGAGAGGCCCTGGTACTCATGGTGCAGCTTATCCCAGTTCTTCTTCAGGCCCTGCATGGTGAAGCCACATAGGGAAACCCATCAGTGCCACAATAAAACCAGACTGATAAGGTTTTATAGAGCAAACAGTCATCAAATCAGAGGCATGGTCTGAGTGATAGGGATGGCTAAAGGGCTAACTCTCTGGTTATGGTGGGCATGAGGGATATTGCCTGTTGACAAATGTTGTTGGGGAGTTGTTTGTTCATTAATGGAGCTCTTAAAGTTTTGGAGCAGCAGTTCAGTAATACAGTATAGAAGTCATTCTACTTGGTAGCAAAACTCTACATGACAGATCCTAGGACATTTTAGTCCATTAGTCAACTAATTGGTTGTTTAAATGTCAGTCTGCAAAGCTTACTTTAGTCAGATAATCACTTTTTAATGCTTTTTTCATGCTGAATGACTTATTTCAAGAAACACAAGATTTAAAGTGTTTTTTTGCATGATTATTTGTGGAGAACATTACATGAACTAATGAATTATTCCATTTTTTTGTCAAGGACAGCCATAATAGACAGAACATTTTTTAAGGACTGAATAAAACTTTTTTTCTTAAAACTTCATTCAAAGTTCATCAAATTCTTCCCTGTACTCCTCCGGTTGTTCCAGATGCCTGTATGATCCCCTGCTGTTTGAGGGAAAGAATTGCCATTGTGCAGCCATGTGTTTTGGTACCTGGAGGACGGCTTGTCGCTCCTCGTCAGACAGGTCTTTCATGGCTCCCTGCTCCCTCTGTTCTCTCACAAAGTTGTCGTACTCCTCCTGAGCTCTCCGCTCTTCTTCATTGCGTTGCTGCAGGTACTCAGGAACCTCTCCGTAATGCTGCAGATAGAAACTGAAACATTTAGTTTTGAAATATGAAAGAAATATTACACCAGGTCCAAAGAAGGATCAGTTCATCACATAAGAGGAATTTACTTCAGGTTTTTCTATGTGCTACTTGCTACTAGTTGTTTTTTAAACATATCTGAAAAATACCTTTTTCTTGATGTATTTGGGGACAAGTCCTGAATTCTCAAGGAGCTGCTTGTGTCCCTTACTGGTGTCCACACAGGTAGGCTGGGGCTTCATCGGCACCACTGTAGTCGTCTTTATGAAGTCTCTCTTGGTTTGAATGCCCATCAGTGGGTTGTCTGTCCTCGCAGGGATCGGTGGTTTCCTCGCAGTGCGGGTGTTACGAACCTCTGTCAAACACTGGGTCTCTGAAAGGACACAATCAAGTTAAGTACAGAATCTTTGCTTAAAGACACAGCCACACATTGTTCAAATGGTCTGTAGGAGAACTCACTTTCAGGTAATTTGGGCTCTTTTGAATGCTTCTTGAGGTATTTCTCTGGGGATGGTACCTCTACTTTTGACGGCCCCATCGTCCTCATTGCATCCTTGGTTGACTTTTTCTCCAGAATAACTGTCTCCCTATACTTGGACATATACCTTCAGGTACAGCACATTGGACAAAATGGTCATTTAGTCATTCATTATATATGATTAAAATAAATCTGAGGGTAAAATTCAAATTACTAATTACTTTCCTTTTTGGGGGGTAAACAGGGTCTTTTTTTTAGTTAATACTGGAACCCATAGTTTAATGTACACATGAGGAAAAAGGCTCCCTTTTTAAAATAGATATTATTTTAATATGTAAATGTACACAATATAATAACCTGTATGCAAATGTACACAATATAATAACCATCGTTACACAGTATACAGAGATATATGTCACTGCAACGGAAGTCTACTAACATCCACCAACTCCTTGCACTCTCTTAGCTTAGTCTGAAACTTTAGTTAACTAGTTTCAGCTCTATAACTAACGTTAACTTAACCTAGTGTTAGCTTAACTAGCTAAAGTAAACGCAACATTTTAAAAGTAACGTTACCTTGGAGGTTTTTGAGTATAAACCTCTTCCTTTGGGATGAGATTGTAGACGCTTTCACGTGGATACACGACTTCAGACATTTTGAAATAATTAAAACTGGTGAAGGATTTAAAAAAACGTAAATAACTTCACCTGAGTTAGTTGGCTAACCTAACCGAGCTAACGTTAGCTAGAATTTCTTATGTCAAAGTGATTTGTTTGACAACACGCTGCCCGTTAGTTGCTAAGCAACAAAGGGAAAAAACGTTGCATTTCAAGACAGTTGTAAATTTGAAATATCTATTATTTATTCGTTTTTAATGCTTCTACGGCACACACTAGTAACTAATAATCAGCTGTCGTAAAGAGTAGATGTTTTACGATATATTTTTTTGTCTGTTTCCATGTCTTGGATAGTCAGAATTAGCATACAACTGTCGTGCTGTAAAATCAGGCTAAATAATGAACAACCTTCCGAAGAGCATTTGAACGCAACATAAAAGTCACTCATACTAGCAGTTTTAGATTAAAAAAGTAGGGTTTGTTGAATGGACATCATCTTTTATATCGTAGATATCGTGTATGTACTCGGGTATATTGCGCAGGAAATAACACATGAATGAAAATGTGTTTTGTTTTTGCAACGAAATATCGGTAAACCTTCGACATTTATCTATTTTGTCCCTCCAGGCTGACCGTAGTTGTTGTGAACGATCCTCCGGTCAAGTATATGCCATAGATATATGTAAGCACAATGCCGCTTTTTATGTTAAAACAAACCATTTAGCTGCAGCAGACTCCACTAATAGACTCACTATCGTGTTTGAAGTAGGGGAAGACACGATTTCACGTGAGTGTTTTTCTTATTATACTGTATTTTATGATCAAATGTCATGTACTACTGTCCTGGCTGCTAAACACGTGCAAAGTTATAGCAGCCACTTGCAGCACCTGTGCCAAAAACACGAGGTGGCTAGTCTGCAGTAAAACAAATGTGCTTAAAGTGCAAACTGCATTTAAGATGTGTTTATTTTTCACAGCTGCGGTCATTTAACTCCTCAATGGGTTTACTGAGTGCCAGCCAGCTTGCACTAAGAGCTGTCAGATGCTACCTGAGTCCCTTTCCAGCATCCAAATCATGGCTCTGCACCAAAGCATCCCTGCTCGGGGATCAGAACATCCTGCTCATGGGGCCCCCTGGAGCAGGAAAGACCACAGTGGGGAGGATAGTGGCCCACAGACTGGGACTACCTGTTGTTGATGTTGATGACGATGTTCTGGAGAAGACATGGAGGATGCCAGTGGCTGCCAAGCTGGCTGCAATCGGTGGGGAGCGTTTCCTGGAGGAAGAAGGCCAGGCTTTGTGTAACTTCTCTGCCTCTGGTTGTGTCGTCTCCCTGTCAGGCTCTAACCCTCTTCACACTGCATCGATGCACCACCTCAAAGAGTCTGGACTGGTCATCTACCTGGACGTGGACAGTGAAGACATCATTCAGAGACTAACAAGGATGAAGGTGAACAGGATCGTGGGGCAGGAGGCAGGGGTGTCCATGAGGGACATTCTGCGCTACAGGAAACAGTTTTATGAGAAGTGGCTTGACCTGCGGGTGCTGTGTGGGACAGGGGACACGGTGGAGGAAGTGGCGGAGAAGGTGCTGAAGGCGGTGGAGAGATATCAGAACCATGCTGCAGAAACATACGTGTCAACCAGGAGTGACAGCGAGGCATCATCCAATCATAAAACATACTTTAGTGATGTGGTTGTAGAGGGTCTGGCCACAGATGGAGGCCTCTATGTCCCCAGAAACGGCTTCCCAAACATTGATGCTCGTGAATGGCTGAGACTCATTGAAATGTCATACCCAGAACGAGCTTTAGTTTTACTCGAGAAGTGCATTCACCCGTTAGATGTCTCCGCTTTGGATCTCAGGACAATGATATTCAAAGCATATGGGTCGAACTTTGCTAGTGAGTCAGTGGCACCTGTGAAACATCTCATCCGCAATCAGTACGTGCAAGAGCTTTTTCACGGCCCCACAGCTTCATTCAAAGACCTCGCCTTGCAGCTGATGCCCCAACTCTTCGCCTACTGCCTCCCACAGATGTGCAACTACCTCATCCTGGTCGCCACCTCCGGGGACACAGGCAGCGCAGTGCTGAGTGGCTTCAGCAGGCTCAGTGGCGCCGACACACACAGGACCGGCGTGCTGGTGTTTTTCCCAGAGGAAGGCGTGAGTGAGATCCAGAAGCTTCAGATGACGAGCTTTAAGGAGGGCAACGCCAGGGCCGTGAGCGTCCGGTCAGACTTTGACTTCTGTCAGAGGAGCTTAAAGAGGATGTTTGGAGAGAGCGGGCTGACCGGGCACCTCGCCGTGGAGTACGCCACCGTCCTCAGCACCGCCAACTCCATCAACTGGGCGCGGCTGCTGCCACAGGTTGGTTGATCGCTGAGTAGGGCTCCAGAAAAAGAGCAATTTCTATAATAGGGCTTTTTCACAGGAGACATACTAATATAATAGCATATAATATTTTTATATTGCCCTGCATCACACAAAATCCTATCTTTGTAGTGCATATCTGGAAAAACAGTGAGATATTAAGTTTTATTTGTCTCTTATGGGACATATAGGGTTTTGGAAATGCTAAGGTCATGGATCTAAATCCAAATTTTAATCAGCCACCAAAAAAAAGTATTTTTAAAAATATTTTTTTTCCATTTGTTTAGGCAGTCACACATTTTCTGTAAATTTGGATTTTCTAACATATAGGGAGGCTGTCAGTAGTTTTTGCCTAAAAAATGGAATCCGCCAAGTTTAACAACTGAATTCAACTTGCATGTTGAGTATCAATAAAACATTTTGCGTGGCAATATTATATCGTATCATGGCCGTCAAGTATCGGTATTTAGCGTTCTGGTGGACAGTATTTTCTGTGTTTTTTTTCTGGAGGCTGTAGCGGGCTCACTTTTAGAAATATACTGGAGATACTGATATACGAAACTAGAGGAAACTTTTTTTATGTTTCATTCAAAAAAATTCAGAGCAGTGAAGCTTAAAGTTGAGGAAAATTTGAGAAAATGCTGCAGTCATTGTCGTCCATACATTTTTGAGCTCAGTTCAGTTCAGTTTGACTGAATACTTTGTTGGTCAGTCTGTGGGTTTGACTCTCATTGTGGAGAAATAAAAGGATTGAAGTGAGATGAACAGACTGGGAATTTCTGTTATTTGACAAAACAATTCTTTATTGAATTGAATTTTGTGGACACAAAAGGCAGTTAAACAATTAAATCGCAATATATTGTATCGCAATACTCACCATATCGCAAAATGCTTCAAATCACAATATCGTATCGTGACTCAAGTATCGGGATAAAATCGTATCTGGGGATTCACACCTCTAACTAAGCCCAAAAGTCAAATACTCGACTAAGATTGGGCAGCCTTACAACATGATTATTATCTTTTTTTTAAAACCTTTTTTCAGTCATAAACAGCAGCAGAAACAGTTTAAATCAGACTTGGAATTATTTTTCTCACTTGCCTCTCAGGGCTTCTGTACTCCTCATTGTGT
This sequence comes from Centropristis striata, assembly GCF_030273125.1. Classification (NCBI taxonomy): domain Eukaryota; kingdom Metazoa; phylum Chordata; class Actinopteri; order Perciformes; family Serranidae; genus Centropristis; species Centropristis striata. The sequence goes on from NC_081539.1 coordinate 10,374,168, forward strand.
AGATTGTGCAGTAACTACACACTGAAAGTTTTTGTCACAACTTTATTCTGCAGCATACAGTATCACAGAGTTTCATTAACTTTCCCTCCTCTTGCAGGTGGTTTACCATTCCTCAGCCTATCTGGATCTTTGCAGAGACGGTGTTATCAGGTTCGGGGAGCCCATTGATGTTTGCATCCCTTCTGGTAACTTTGGCAACGCCATGTCGGCCGTGTACGCCAAGCGAATGGGCGTCCCGATAAGAAAAGTCATCTGTGCGTCCAACCACAACCGCATCATCGCCGACTTTATCGCCACGGGCGAGTACGATCTCCGGGGACGGCCTCTGATGCTCTCCCACTCCCCGGCTATAGATATCCTGAAATCCTCCAACCTCGAGAGGTTTATCTTCCACGTCTCAGGCGGAGACAGCCGTCTTGTCAAGGAGCTGTTCACACGCTTAGACCGACAGCAGTCCTTTCAGGTTGCTGAGCCTCTCCTTGGCAGGATACAGCAGGAAGTGCTGGCTGGCTGGTGCTCTGAAGACGACTGCTTGGCCGCCATCCAGAGCGTCCACGCACAGACGGGCTACCTCATGGACACACACACGGCCGTGGCTAAAGTCGTGGCCGACAGGCTGCAGGACGGCTCGTGCCCCGCGGTGCTTTGTTCCACCGCTCACTACGGGAAATTCGCTCCCGCTGTGTTCAAAGCTTTGCAAATCCAAAATATTCCAGAGGATCCAGTGGAGCAGCTGAAGAAGCTCGGCTCGACTGCATCCAGACCCGAAACACACAGAGACATGATGAGATGCCTGGAGGACAGCGGCAGGAGGGGACACGCGGTCTGTCAGGCGGAGTACGGTGTGTTGGTGGAAGAGGTGGAGAACATGATACACGACTCCTTCCTCAAAGTTATGTAGCATTATTCTAGCGTTTGTTACTATCCACTTCAAATAAACATTAATTTAACTCAGAATTATTTAACCCATTTAAGCCGGGAAAGCATTACTGCATTTCTACCATTAAAACCAGGGGCACTGTTGTGTTATTCTACCATTAAAGCCGGGAAAGTGGATACGTCGTTTTGTAGTATTTGTAGTTTTTTCCACCTATTTTCGGCCTCTTGGCCAATGAAATGCATCAGAATACATGTGGGAGTGTCGCAATGCAACATGGGACTTTTACAGAACTGAAATCATGACGACTATAGCAGAGGGAGCTTAGATATAACAGGTATAAGCTCTCAAATACTTTTTGAATTTAATTTCTATCTGCTACAGTCTGAAAAATCGATTATTTAGTAGGTGTTGACACTTCTGTTGAATTTCCAGAAAAACTTTTTAGGCCTAAATGGGTTTTTAAAAAACTGATTAAAATGATATAACTCTGCTAATTATATATTTTATTGTATTGAAAGTACAGAAGCTATAAAATAAATATATAATATATATTTTTAATTATTCTATTGTGTGTTCTTAAGACTATTTTTTTCTTTTTGCCTTGGAATTGCATAAGTTATTGAGTTTATATATATTTTATCTACTTTTTCTGGCATTGTGGCAGCCTTCATTCAATTCATTTTTAAAGCAAATTTTTTTAAAAAAGTACAAGACATAAATAGGAAATTATTGCTTTAAAAAAATGTAATTCAAAATGGGAAAAAAATAATAAATAAAAAGTTTATAAGCAGGTGTAAAAAATAATTTTGAAGACCTAATTTAAAAGGCTGCAATTTCTCAGTCTACAATCAGATTGAACAATAGAGGAGAAAATTAGCTGGTCCTCAACTAGTATTTAAAAAAAAAAATCATGTTCCTGTTGGATAGTTGGTTTTTAACCTTGGTCTTGCAAGAGATAGAAAATATAATTTTTTTAATACTAGTATTGAAAAATAAAGTCTGAAATTCTGGCCTTGTGACTTCTTTTTTAAATAAATGTTACTTAAAAAGAAACTAATTCTACAATTACAGGACAAAAAGGTGAAATCTTGCTTAAAAAGAATGAATTTTAAACAGGGAAAAAAATCGATGACAAAATAGAATAAAAAGTGCCAGTTATAAGCAGGTGTGGTGATAAAATTGATTTTAAAGACCTGAGTCTGCAGGACTGAGAAAAGATGAGCAACATGTTCACTCTGATTATTCTATAATAGAGCTCTAAACTGGATTTAAAGCCTATTGATTATGCAGCATTTCTTTACATCATTACCCAGAGCCCTGGCCCACTAGATGGGGATGTCTACCTCTTGGCCACTGCTGTGTGGAAATAAGGTGGCAGCTTTGTATACAGTATATGAGCACTGCTGGAGGGGGAATTAATTACAGATCAAGTCAGAAGGTCAAATAAACTAGTAAATAGTGATGTAAAATCAATATCTGCAGTCAGGGAGATAATCATCTTCTTAAAGTTAATTGTATGCTTATGCATTGTACTCTACGTTGTAATAAATGTGGACATAAATGACTTTTCAATCATTTAGCTAATGTTTTATTGGCCTCATTCTCTTTCTTGTTACTTACACTTTTCTCTGCTGCTGTGAGGATGTCTGAAGGGTTATCACAGCTGCATGGCACAGTGGCATTAAAATAGAGCTAATGAATTGATCGCAGCAGTCCACTTATTGCCAGGTGAAGCTCAAGCAGCTGCTACACTCATCCAATCAGTGTCCACTGACTCATTAGCTGCCTTACTGAAGGTAGAAGGGGTTATTTTTCATTAAAAATAAACCCTTTTGAACCACATCCTTCCTGGCCTTTTCTCTTTCATGTGCTGCTCAGCTGCAAACATTCAGGACCACAACGTCTTTAATAAGCTGAGGTAAAACTGTTTTATTTTGTTCTGTCTAGAATCACACTGTTCAAGGAGTAGTTGGACTATTTTTGACATTATTCTAGACAAAAATCGCTACTTTCAGCTAGAGGCGGGCGATATATATCGTCTACGATAACGTTTTGATGATATGTGATTTTTACATGATCAGGTATTTATTATATCTCAAAAAGAAAAACTGATGTTTACCCATTTATTTTCTCTATATTGGAGTTTAACTGGGAGTCTTTTTGACTTTTCTTTTGGCAGAGAAATCCCATTTCAAGGGATACTGTCAGATTATTGTTATCAAAAAATAAAATAAAAAATAAAGATTTTTTTTTTTGCCAATATCGCCCACCCCTACTTTCAGCTCTTGTTTCCTCCTGACTTCTACAGTTTCTGTTATGATGTCTCAAAGGCAGAAACAAGGAAATTATCTTTCTGAAACGGTTTCATTTTGTGTTATATTTTACTGATGTTATATTTTGACTTATTAAGAGATGCTGATGATGTTATGCTTTGCTGTAGTTATTTTCCTCTTTTTATTTAGTTAGAAGTTTCTTATACAGCATATATCAAATTCAGAATTCAAAATGTATTTTTACAAACACAAAAATGTACCAGTTTGAACATTAAAGTCTTGCTTTTTGAGGTGCGACCCCCCCGAACACACCGTAAACTGTCCCCAAAATGTGTTAATTAACACAACAGCTTCTAAACTGAATTGTCACTGCAGAATTGAAGCATTAAATGCATGCCCTCTTTTTATCAATATATATTTTTCTACAAAGAAAAATATGTTTCTGGAAGTGAAAATATTCAGAATTAAATTTTTTAGGCATATTTACACCCAATATAATTTAAATGGAAAAAAATGAAAGATTGTGACTTCATAGTGGATGGATATATGGTAATACAAGCTTTCTGTAAGTGTCAACAGCTTTTGGTCTCCAACTAAGATTACAAGATTACTCTTTTTTTTTTTTTTTTTTTTGTCAGACATCTGTCAGAAGAAACGTCCTGTAATACAGAGCCGAGGCGGAGTGGGCGTGAGGGTAATTTTCCTTTCTCCGACGTCACATCATCCATAACAGGAGAACGTAGAAACGACTCCGGTCTCTGTGGCTATCAGTCGAGTCATTTAAATCCAGGTGCTGCCTCAGCAGCAGCGCGGAGAGGAGGGCGGAAGATAAGTTTCATAGATCTCCAGGACTGCTTATGACTGCAGTTGTTAAAATAGATGGAAAGTCAGGGCAGATTTGACAAAGCACTTTGCGGGCATGGCCTCTGATCTGGATCACTGTCTCTCTGAGTCTCTGCCAGAACTGGGAGGAAAAGAGTTTTCTTCACTTCTTCACTTCATACCTATACATGTGAAGTAGTAGCATATTTGCTTTTATACTTAGCAGCTAATATATGGGGACTTTACTCTCTCCCTATTCGAATGTGACGTAAATAGTTCTGCAACACTTACATGATTAATCAGCGACAATTTTGACTGTGATGCATTGACGCGACGCTGACAACAGACGCAGCAAGTCCAAACAGTTGAGACATCAACATGGAAGGAGAGGAGATGGTTTCTGTGTTTCTCTGTTTGTACGCCTGGTTCTCTCGTCTCAGTTTGCTCTGCAAATTTCTTTTAAAATGGTGCTGCTATGTTGTGGTTGTGTCGAGTTCTACTCATGTCATATTCTTGCCTCAATTGTATCCAGCGTTGACTAGTTGGTAGGGGCTCGGAAAAGTACGTACCCAAGGCAGGAACTTTCTGAGCCGCTACCTGAGAAGTTGGGCAGATCTTGGGCGGATCCTCTCTCCCAAGCCACACCCATAGCGGCTCACTAGAGGGAAAAGTACCTAATGGAAACGCACCTATTATTGTCTAAAACAGTGGTTCAGGACCCCAACAAGGGGCTGTAAGTTAAGTGTTAGCGGCACGAAACCTAACAGAATATAAAGCAGAAGAAAAACAAAAAAATACAATTTTTACGACACAAAATTATGTGACATTTGTTACAAGATCATCTGCGGAGTCAGTAACATTTTAACATAATTTCCCAAAATGTATCTTTAAAAGAAGACTTGTAATAATGCGAGCATGTGTTATTTAAAAAAACTCCTTCGGTTTTGAAATTAGTTGTATGGGTCAATCAAACCAAGGGCTTTCACCCAGGAGACTTCTTGTCCTGTGTGAAACCAAATGCAAAAATTTTATTTGAAGTAACGCCACTTGACATAAGTGCGCCACATTTTTTTACATGACCAACGTAACTATTCCGCTAACCGTAACTTCCTCGAACTACTTAATTTTTGCCTTTTATGTGCTTTTATTTTACCTGTTAAAGTATCTTCTATAACGCCTAACCTTGAACTTTTTTGCCCTAACCTTAGAGAACTAGTTTGGTAGCCTAAACGGCTGCCTTTTTTCGGTGCCTACACCCAATGAAACAGAAAGCGTAATGTAACGAAACAGCGCACAGCCAATGAATGTGCTGATAAGAACTTCTACGCCGCCACAGGATTGCATTCTTGAACCAGGAAGTAAGTTAGCATTTTAGCGCCCTAGCAATCTATCCTCTCAAACTCGATGAGGATTTTGAATGGGTTGGTGGTTAGATGCCTGAAATAAGGTCTATGGTCAACACAAGCTTAAGATGTTTGTGGTTTTTATACGACATAAAACATGTTATTAAATCCCCCCAACTTGTGAATTTTGAAGTTTTCATGTGTCCTTAAAAAGGCTGTTGCTAACAAGTGGCTAAATGAGACGACAGTGTTTGTCAGGGACATTAAACGTCACCATGGACGGGAACTCTCACTTGTTAGCCTCAAAACCTGTAGTTGTGTTTTTCAGTGCTCTTGCAAACTGGTAGATTTTAGATTAGGTTAAAAACAATTTATTAGGCTACGGTTTCTCTTTAGTGTCAAAACAGCTGGTTAGCTTGGAGGAGAGCGTCTGAAGCTAATGGTAATGACTCTGAAGTCACGCGACCGCGGTGTATTCACTATAGCATAAGATTAGCTCTTTACTTCTGAACACAAAAACATGTCAGCATCAGAAATTTGTGTTTGCCACAGAGCGTATTTTCTGCAATGATCCAAAATCCAATGTAAAAATTCCATAGGCTAAATCTCAATAGACCCATGGCAATGCTAACCTGGTCTACAAAAATACTTTTAATTTTTTCACTTTTTTCGATTCCTCTCTATTGTACCTGATAGAAAGTGGAGCAGCAAACACAACAGGGTTATGGAATCATTGCTTGATTTCCGTGGCCGCATATAGCACATTCAAACTATCAAAAGAAGGACATTTTTCAAAATACAGCAGCGTGTACAGCAGTCTGACGGTTTACTTGTCGGCGTTTGTGTGAAATTGAGAGAGAGCAACTGGAAGAAAGCCGTCTCTGTGGTTTGAAGTGATCCATTGCTCCTGACAGACCTGAGCTGTGCTGTTATTTGTGGCAAACAGACAGAGAGAAGGAGCGAGATGCTGAGGGACATCAAGATAAATTACGGCTTGTTTTTCTGAATCAGTGCAATATTTCACAATCACACCTCTGACTATACTTAAGTGTGTTTCCATGCTTACAGGATGAAGGATCCTTTTTTTTTTTTAGCTATGCATGAATATATTACACAGCACATGCTCACATACTGGAGGCTTCTTTGTACCGACTCTGTTCTTTCTGCCTTCCTCCCCTCTGTGTCTGTGGTTTGCTTCGCTGTGAGCATTGGCCTTATTAATCAAGCTGCTTGGCAGGTGAATGTGAGGAATGGGTGGGTAAAGTGTCTGAAGGGGGAGGAGGGATGTGTGCAGGTGCATGTGTGTGTGTGTGTGTGAGAGAGAGAGAGTGGTGAAGGGAAAGAGAGAGCCAGCTGTTGCTCAGCACCTAGTGGCCCACGGCTGGGTGAGCAAGGATAATTGCAGGTACCAGCCTGTTCCCATCTCCTTAATGTGAACCTGTGGCATAATGGAAACTGCTCTTTCACAGTGGAGGGAAATAGAAAGGAGAGAGGAGGAAATTAACGCATCGGAGGAGTTTGGAAAGAAGATCCGGTGGAGCGGGTTGATTCGAGCTCCTGCTCCTGAGATCCCTGACTGTAGAGTTTCTTTTCTCTCTGTTGAAAACCACATTGTAATACAAAGAATGTGATAAAACGGTATTTAGAACAGGCTTCACTTTGGACAACAAAGACGGCCTTTTCAGGATAACACTTTAATATCATTTTTGCCAGGCAACTTATTCACAAATACTTATGAGTCAGTTAATTTTTGACTTCCAATGGGCATTATCATTAAACCAAACCAAAATGTGCCTCGATAAGCCTACAACTGAGAGCAACAAAGCGTCTAACGTAGCATAACGTAGCAAAAAATTGTAGTGGTATGCAAATTTGGTCATTTTTTTCATTTTCGGTCTGCCACAAAATGTAATGCACAGTCCCTGACCCCTAGTCAAGCTTTTTGTATTATATAACAATCCTCTCAAACTCAATGAGAATTTTGAATGGGGTGGTGGTTTGATGCCTGAAATAAGGTCTTTGGTTAACACATGCTAAATAGATGCTCGCGTTTTGTTGTACGACATAAAATACCTTATTAAATACCCCCGCTTGTGAATTTTTAAGTTTTTACATGTCCTTAATAAGGCGGTTGCTAACAAGTGCCTAAATAAGACTACAGTTGGGGACATTAAATGTCATCACGCCGGACACGGACAGGAACTTTCTCACTAGTCCGCCTCATAGCCTCTAGTCGTGTTTTTCAGTGCTCTTCCAAACTCTTTTAGATTAGGTTAGTAAACAATTTTTTAGGCTACCGTATCATAGGCTACCGCCTACCGCTTTCCGTATCTGTAGCTTGTCAAAACAGCTGGTTAGCTTGTCGGAGACAGTCTGAAGCTGAGTGACACATGCAAGTTGTGGCAGTGTTCGGTCTGTTTTCAAGTCGAAAAAACACGGTGGCTTGGTCTCAAACTTTCCCAAATTGCAGTTAAACAATCACTAAAATGTCTTTCTGAAAACATTTGAGTCGAGAAAAAGGCAGTTTTAGTTTTGAAGCATCTGCAAGAGCAAATAAAATATGAGCTCTGCAGCTTCCACTGGTTTTCAGTCTAATTATTGCCAACTTTAACTGTCTGGAGTAGCTGTGATTAAAGTACATTACGTCCACATGACATCATGATGTAAAAACAAAGTGTTTCCTACCTCAGCTTCCCTCTAAAGTTCTTTCTCGAAACTCCATGGCAGTTTTTGTTTTTGACCAAGCAAAACTGGAGATATGGTCAAATACATTAAATATAAAAATTATAGAACTACATGTGTTATCCTCATTTAACTTTGATATGTAATATGTGCAACCTGTGATCCCATTTGCAACATTTAAGATACTTAATTGAGGGAAACAAATCTTTTTCCACATATCTAACAGGTGCTTAAATATATTATTGCAATTTTTCACGACTTTGTCAATGAATTTGTACCCAGTGACTCCATATCATTGTTTTCAGTTTCATGGTGAAATACAAATCCTCGGTGAGGAGAGGCTCACAGAGATAGATGGGCTCTAATATTCTAACTGATGTGAGATTTATTCGCATGAAATATTCTCATTTGGTATGAAAAGGCCTTAAGTCTTCGGGAAAAAGTATTTTTGTTTGGTCACAATGTAAAAATGTCTTCAAAGCCCGGCGTTGTTCCTGGAGCTTTTTGCATGACTGCATGCATTGCAGAACTTGCATATTTAATAGAAAAATTTGATATTAGGCAGTAATATTAGCAGTGTTAGTAGTGTTGGTATGTTTTAGACATTTAGCTTTTTCTAGTTGTACAAAATAATTTGTTAAACTTTTTAAATTGCACAATAATTTGTTTTCAAAGTGACTTTTCTAAATGTCCCCATTGACAAAGTGAATTGGATCAAAGCCTTAAAGAGAGTCATTAGCGTTGTTTTCAGTGGAATTGTTCTGTCCCATGATGGTTTAAATAAATTTTTCTTTCAGAGGCTTTTCCTGCCTCTGCCAAGAATAAAACCCACAGGGAGAACTGAGCATCTTTGTCCCTCTTTGGCACCAAAAACCGTCACATTTATAAATGTTGGCATGAAATACTGGCACCAATCATCGGTTCTGAAGTGGAGGTAAAACACTCGCCCACCACTGTAAAGACCTGAGCTGAATTCTTGGCAGCAGCAACTCTGCTTTTATCCAATGTGCTGTGACAAATTGTGAGTATTCAAGTGGGAAGCCAGTGAGGGATTTTGTCCTGGTCCAGCTCACATGTTATCTTATATAATTTAAGGGTTCAACATATACATTGTGCTTTGTAAATTGAATTAAAAATACAACAGTGTAATGCCCAGTTAGTCTAAAGTAGATTTACTTGCATGTCTACACCGTGTTGTAATTTTTTATAATTTTTTTTTTTTTTTTATAATTTATTACAACTACTGAATAGATCTGATGGCGTAATATCATAACTTGATATGATTGGTATTCAATTAATGTAAATGATACAGTGTTGAACTTAAGTTTAGTGTCAGAAAATTCAATGATTTTATTAGTTGCCACAAAAGATCTGTGTGATATTGTGAAGGACAGAAGCTGCCGAAATTAAAAAAAAATAATGAATAAATACAATTACTCTATAAATACAGTGATATGCCATTATATGCACTAAAATAATATGCATTAATTGAGAAAATGTAACATGAATTGATATTTCTGTTGGAATTTGCTTCTGTATTTATTTATTTTTACATTGTATTAATCACCCAATTTTTCTTAACTTACATTTTTCCATTAATTAATTATTTCATTTTCTAATATTTTTCCCCACACACATTCCATTTTGAATTAATATTAATTTAATTTTTTATACATATGTTTATCATTTGATTATTTGGCATTTATTTTTATTGATTTTAAATTCATTTATTTTATTTTTTATTAATTTTATATTTATTTATTTAATATTTGTTTATGTATTCATTATTTTCTTTAAACCTTTCAATGTTTCTGTTTTATTTTCTGAATTAATTTCGTCTCAGCATCCTTGAAATCCCTACTCATTTGTGTTAGATTCAGATATATATATATATAAATATAAAATCATATGTGACATAAAGGATATTTAATCAGAGTCGACTGTGAAACGGGAGAACATCCTGCACACAGGGTTCGTGACATTGTGCCCTTCCATTATGAAATGGCTGGAGGATGCTTGTTCTCCTGCACCGAAACAAGTCATTTGATCTGACACAGTGAAAACAGTGCATTTATGTGTGTGTGCTTGTGCGTTGTTGCCGTTTATACTGAGTATTATCACATAGCGAAGTATTTTTCTCAACGATCAATGTTTTTTTATTTTCTTGAAGCCAGAGCCAAACAATCAGCCAACACGTCTCAACATCGTGTTCACCCGAGGCTTCCCTGCTAATTACCTGAGACATTGATTCGCACCCCAACATACCTCTGTAAGGAAGTGTGAGGAGAGAAAGGAGAGCTAATGAAGGTGTCAACGGGAGCTTGCCACGAGAAGATGATTGTTATTGGATTGAACTCATTTGCATTTTGATGCAAACTCTGGGCTGAACAACACCCGTCGGTGCCTATCTGCTGTTAACAGTCTCTGATAAGCGCACAGACAAAAAGCAGATTCAATTCAAGGTGAACAAAATAACTGAAGGGTCCTGAAACAGATTACATTTAACTGATGCCTCCATCAGGCTTCTGGCGACCGTCTGCCAGGATCTTCTCCTCTCTGTGATGAAGGAAAGAGAATCCATTTCTCACTCGCAGAATGAGAAATCAATGACCCCGAGATGGTGCTGTGTGAAATGAGATATGAGCCTTGTCTCGGAGGACTCGACGGGGCTCAGATTGACAGCTGACTGACAGGGGTTAACTGCTAGGGAAGGCCGAGCGGCTCGGAGGTGTAAAGCTGACCCTCTCTGATCCTGTGTTGAGGGTCAGGGTTGATGCATGTAGGCCGGATGTTGCAGAATTCCCAAGATATTCCTGTAATTGACCGTTCGCTGAGCCCCAGACCCCTTACTGCCACGCCTGTCAGGCACATTTACAATGATAATGGTTGACTTACCACTTAAGATATGTAGTAATAGAGGTAGACAAAAGCAGCTGCGTACTTCGAGCTGGCCACTGGTCATTTTTCCAAGCTTAATGTCTGTGCATTATACAGAGGGGATATATTTTGTGGCAGACAAAAAAAAGCAGTCTGACAGAATTTTTGTGCCCCTTTTAAATGATCATTAAGGTTATTTGTTAGAATCTGAAAGAAATATAATATAAAATACTGGATGGTAAGCCAGGGTACTTTGTTCTTTCCAAGCAAAAAAGTTGTAGTGAGATGCAAATTCGGTCAGTTTTTTCATTTTTGGTCTGCCACAAAATGTAATTCACAGTCTCTGCCCCTTAGTCAAGCTTTTTATATTATATAAAAATCCTCTCAAACTCAATGAGGATTTTGAATGGGTTGGTGGTTTGATGCCTGAAATAAGGTCTGTGGTTAACACAAGCTGAAGAGATGCTCGGGTTTTGTTGTACGACATAAAATACCTTATTAAATACCCCAACTTGTGAAATTTTAAGTTTTTACGTGTCCTTAAAAAGGCTGTTGCTAACAAGTGGCTAAATGAGGCTACAGTGGTGGTCGGGACATTAAACGTCATCGGACACGGACATGAACTCTCTCACTAGTCGCCTTAAAGCCTCTATCTGTGTTTTTCAGTGCTCTTCCAAACTCTTATAGATTATATAGCTATTAGGTTAATAAACTATTTATCAGGCTACGGTTTCTCTAGCTTGTCAAAACTGCTGTTTAGCTTGTCAGAGATTGTTTGAAGCATAACGATAGTGATGTGAAGTAATTGGATTGTGGATTAGCAATAGCATAACGTTAGCTTTTTACTTCTGTTGACTGCATTAACGCTTCAAACATAAAAGTGGTGTTCATTTATGAAGATTATCCTGCTGAACAAAACACATTAGCAGAAATGTGTGTTTGCCACAGAGCTTATTTTCTGCAATGATCCAAAATCCAATGCAAAAATAAACCCCATTGAGATGCTAACTTCTAAGGTTGGCCTACAAAAGTGCTTCATTTTGTTTTAAGTAGTAATACAGTGTAGGAGACAGAGCCTTTCGAAATTCATTCAGACTAATGATGTAGGTCACTCAGACAAGACAGGGTTCAATACAAGTTAGCACACCAATTACATTGACGTTACTGCTTGTTGCTAATGCTAGCGTTAACTGAAAGGTTAGCTGCTAGACTCCAAAACTGAATGTTATAAACAGATGTCTGGATACTGCAATTCTGCAACTTTGTCTGTTCCGGCTTTAAATGAATGCTGGTGCCGTTCATTCTACCACACCTTTTCTGCCAAAATGGTGGCGTATCAAGACCATAGGCTGTATAAACAACTAACAATTAATAAATTAAGTCAAGTCATCCTTTGTTAAGCCCTGCCCCCATGGGTAAATGTTTCTAGGGCTGGCAAGCTTGGGGTTTTCAACTCTATCAGTGAGAGATACTCCAAACAAAATAATAGAACATTTCTCTAATAATTAGTCTAAAATATCTTCATACAAGTGTGAGCAGAATGAATGGCACCAGCATTCATTTCAAGCCATCATCACTGCATGCTTTAATTCAAAGGACTCTGAACAATATATTACAAAACGTGTTGGATTGAACATTACTGACCCATATAATCCCCCTGGACTTGACATGACGGTGTTGACATCTATAATATTCTGGAGAGTATGTTAAAGCCACAAAAGTCTGAAGGGGTTGAAATGGACAAAATGTGGATTTATAATATTCATTGTCGTCACTTGAAGGGTAGTGTCTTTTCATTAAACGTTAGCATTAGCAACAAGCAGTAATGTCAATGTAATCATGTGCTAACACGTGTTGAACCCTGACTTGCCTGTATCTTCGATAGAGTGACCTAAATCATTACTACCTTAATAAATTTCCAAAGGCACCGTCTCAGATATGAAAATACATTTACGGTAAACTGCAGTTATCTTAAGAGTGCCATAATATATTTATGTTTTATCACTGGTAAGTCATTCATAAAGATTAAACATCTCTCAGATGAAGCCATGGGTGGTGATAAGGACTAACGGGGTTGTGTTAGGACCATAAATTACTGCTACATGAATAACTGTAATCTATAGGCTACCTTATAGAGAGGTAAAGAAATTAAGCACTATAGAAGGCCAACCCTGAAGTTAGCATCTCCATGGGGTCTATTGAGAATTTGCTTATGATATTTTTGTATTGGATTATTTTGGTATGTTTGAAGTGTTAATGCAGCCGACAGAAGTTAAAAGCTAAAGTTATGGGGGTGGTCGGTAGCGTAGTGGGTTACGCAGGCGCCCCATGTGTAGAGGCTACAGTCCTCACTGCAGCTGGCCCCGGTTCGAGTCCCGCATCGGACGGCCCTTTACTGCATGTCATTCCCCTCTCTCTGCCCCCTGTTTCCTGTCTCTCTTCAACTATCCTGTCCATTAAAGGCATGAAAAAGCCCCAAAAAATACATTTAAAAAAAAAAGCTAAAGTTATGCTATAGCAACAACGGTGACATGACTACTGTTATGCTTAAGACAATCTCTGACAAGCTAACCAGCCATTTTGACAACCTAGCAAAATCGTAGCCTAATAATTTGTTGATTAACCTAATCTACAATCTACAAGAATTTGGAGGAGAAAAACATGAATAGAGGCTCTAAGGCGGACTAGTGAGAGAGTTCCTGTCCGTGTCTGGTGTGATGACGTTTAATGACCCAGATAACCATAGTAGTCTCATTTAGCCACTTGTTAGCAACCGCTAACATGTAAAATCTCCAAAATTCACAAGTGGGGGGGATTTACTACTGTATTTTAAGTTTTGTAACCAAAACTTGAACATCTTTTCAGCTTGTGTTAACCACAGACCTTATTTCAGGCGTCTAACCAAGAACCCATTCAAAATCCTCATTGAGTTTGAGGGGAGAGACCCCAGAGCACTAAAAATGCTAACTTGCTTTCGGGTTTGAAAACTCTTTCCTTTGGCTCCCTATTGTGGAGGACTTGAATACAAATAATTCAATTTAATGTCTGCCTGCACAGTTGCTGCCATTTGCAACTCACAGTAGTTAAACTTTAATCTCCAACACGTGCAGTACCAGTCTCTTTTTTATTACCTTGTTTTCACACATTCTTCTGTCTTGTTTATTTAATGAACACCAATCAAATGAACCAAATAAACTCTGATTTAGTTATATAGTTACTAAGTCAATCCCACATGTGCAAACTTGTGTTGTAAAGTAATAAAATGTTGCAGAGGTTTACTGTAAGGTCACGTTCGTTTCTGGGAACTCTTATCATTTCTCTGAGTTGAAATGTCTTTGAAGGGCCTTTTCTTCCCTCTCGGATAATTTTTACGGCCATGACTAAGCATGAGATTACCAGTAAAGACCAAATAGCTTTCCTTCTTCTTATTCTTTCCTGGTTTCAGACTGACTATCAAGCCTTTATTGGGCAAAGAGACTCCTTCAGGCTTTCCATAAATAGGTGTGTCAGGAGTTCTGTAATCTGCACAGCCTTTAAAAAGGATGCAGTTTCCCTCACATGAGTAAACTGTCCTTTAAGACTGAAGATGGGCTGCAGACGCACAGACTGCCTGGCAAAGCCTCTGTCAGGCCTTTTTGAAAGACTTGGATCACTCGTTGGCTCCTTTCCTTTTTACTTTTTTGTGATTCCTCTCGTTCTCACTGCAGCACTCGGCGGAGGCTTCTCTTTTCTGAAAGACAGGGAGGACAACGACTTTGAGCGGCAGTTCACACCCAAGAAAGGACCCTCGAAAGTGACGAGAGCTTTCATCCGGGAGAACTTCCCCTACAATGACTCCATGTTTTCTGAAGACAGACTGTACGACGATGGCAACTTTGCATCCCTCATTGCTTTGTCGACTAACAGGTCAAATATTCTCAAAAATCCGGCCTTTGAAGACATCATCAGACTCAACAACAAGATCCTTAACATCGCTGTGCTCAATAACAGCGTGGGATTCAGTGAGTTGTGTGCAAAAGCCAACGGACAGTGCGTCTCCAACGTCGTCCTGGAGCTGATCAGCTCTAATGAAAGCAGCATCATCTTCCCCGTGCACACGCACAGATCCAGCTCAGTGTTCCTGGGCTCGGTGCTCGGCGGGGTTATCACAGATGCCAACAGCTCAGTCATAAGAGCCCAGGCTATAAAACTCTTCTACTACTTAGATAACGAGGAAAGCAAAGCTGACGCCTCGAAATTATGGCTGAGAGGATTTAAAAAACTCTTATCAGATGAGCCGAAAAGCAAACACATTGAGGTGCGTGTCACACTTCTACTGATATTGTACTTTCTCACATATTCTTTAATATTTGCTGCTGTAGTGTGGGGTAAAATCTGAACCACTCTTTGTTTTAACCCTTGTGCATCCCTTTAAAAAAATATAAACTTTAAACTTTTCTATAAAATATGAATATTTTTTTAATTTTCACTGAATTAAATCGTTTAACGAACTTCACTCCTGATCATAACTACAAAATATTCATTGCTTAATGTTACTGTTTTGTTTTTTTAAATGAGAAAAACAAACAAACCGTAATTTTCAATTATTGTCTGTGTATTTAATCCTTTTTTTCACAGTCTAAGTCAATATATGTAAACTAACGAGCAACAACATATTTTTATTTTATTTTTATGTCTCCTTCCCTAAACAGCTCTATATATTCATATTATCTTATATTATATTTTAATATTTGCTGCTGTAGTGTAGGGTAAAATATCAACCACTCTTTGTAAATTATAAACTATAAATGATTATATAAAATATATAATTATTTTAAAATTTTCAAAGAGTTAAATCTCATATCATAACTCAAATCATAACTACCAAATATTCATTAATTTCAGAATTAAATAAAAGGTCTGTTTACATGATGCCACTGTTTTTTGCAGTGCTCCATAATACAGCAGGAATAACTGTTGTGGTAATCAGGAAAATAGCATGTATAAAACTACAATTTTGAAGTCAGGGCTCGAGATTTAGAGTCTGATGATAATATGACTGCATGATTTTATACCGCGATGGCCATGGGATCAAAATGTGTGATTATAATTGGTTTCAGTGGGAGCATTTTTGTCCTTAATGGTCTGAATGTCTGTATTTTGGATTATGAAAGACTTTTTTGAGCTAAGGTTCAACTTTCAACATTTGAAACAAACAAACAAACAAACAAACAAACTGAAAAACCTTGCCAAAATGTATTAACCATAGACTAAATGATTGAAAATATGCAAATGAAAACATCCAAAATGTTCATAAAGATGCGTGAGGGTTAACTTTAATATAACAGTGATTATTTCACTGAAAAACTACAGCACCCATGAGGCTTTAACAGTTTTCCATTTATTCATATTTCAGCTTTTCAGGAAGATTAATGATTAATGAATTAACAGAAAATTAATTGAAAATTACTTAGAGTGGTATTAGTGCCTTTATTTTTATTTTTTTTTACTGAAAATAAACACTGTACATGTGTGGTAAAAATAAGCATATAGAAGCATTTTGTGAACGTATTAGTTACAGCCTGTCTGCTCCAACTGTATCTTTACACTTCCTTTTCAGATAACGTGTTTGCAGACACATTGCTTTGTCCTGAAATCCAAGCTGTGCTGTCACACTGGTTTTATTGCTGTCGTGACATCCCTGAGTAAACACTGTTTTCTGACTCCATGCACTCTATTGTAGGTGTCTTACTACACCTCCAAATCCAAGCAGGAGGAGATTGACAGTCACACCACAGATGGCTTCCCCTTATTCCTCATCACTTATGCCTGTGCTATCACTTTCTCGGTGATATCCTGCCTGAGGTAAGAAGTGATCAGTGACTGTCACACAGTGAGCGATTTCCTGACTGCGGGCCAAGTCCCCGACACAGAGAGCTGTTGTTTATCAAAGTGACTGATACAGGAGAGCCACGTGCAGGTTACACCTCATTATCATAACAATTTCACCAAAGCAGAGCTTAAAAATTAGTCCTTTTACTTAAAATTCAGAAAGAACTTTTTTTGTTGTTGTTGTTGTTTTCCATGTAGATTTAAAGGTTTTTAGTTTAGGTTAAGCTTATGTAGGGTGAAAAATATTATAGTATTCTACAATTTTTGAGGTAATTGCACTAAAGTCTAATTTGAGGCTGGACAGAGGGCTGAAACAGAGAGAAAAAGATCAATTTAACTGGCTTATGTGGACGTATTCTGAAGGAGACACATGTCTTACAGTGTCCCATTTATGTCTTTTTGTAGTAATTTTGCATTCCTGGTCGTCATATTGTCTCAGTTTGTAGCCATTTTGTTGTTGTTTTGAGTCATTCTGAGGTTGTTTGGTTGACAGTCCAACAAGAAATATTAACAATGACTTGAAAAAAGCTCTGTTCTATGTAGATCTAAAGGTTTTTAGTTTAGATGTAGTTTCTGTAAGGTGGCATTTATAGCAAGTATGTTTGTATTGTACAACTTTGAGGTAATTGCACTTAATTTGAGTATTTCCCTTTTACAAAAAGTCTCATTTGAGGCTGGACAGAGGACTGAAACAGGGAGAAATAGATATATTTAGCTGGCTTATGTGGACGTATTCTGAAAGAGACACAAAATATGTCTCTCAAAGTGTCTCTTCTCAAATTTCATGTCTGTTCAAAGCCGTTTTGTTGCTCTTTGTTGCTGTTTTCAGTCATTTTGAGGTTGTTTGATTGACAGTCCAACAAGAAATGTTAACTTATTAATAATGAATAATTACTTCTTGTTCTAAGGCCCTTGTCCCAAATCCTTACATTTTTTGTGATGTATTTTCTACAAAATACAGTAAAGATAAGCAGACATGTTTTTTTTTTACCTCTATAAGTTGCATGATTTTGTCTGCTACACCAACAACACCTTCTCTTTACCTCCCCGACAGGTTGGACAATGTGAGGAACAAGGTGTGGGTGGCCGTCTTCGGCGTCCTCTCCTCTGGCCTGGCTGTCGTCTCCTCTTTTGGCTTGCTGCTCTACATCGGAGTGCCATTTGTTATTACCGTCGCCAACTCTCCTTTCCTGATACTCGGTGAGAAAAAGCACCCTCGTCCTATTATGTTCCAGACTGTAGTTTTAAGGATGTATAGTTTGGCATGCAACATCCATCGAGTAATATACTGCATTTACATAAAAGTGACAGTAAAAAATACCTCTTTGGTCTTCTGCAGAGCGTTAAATTGAACAGTCTTATAACCGCTTCATATATTTTGAGGTAGATTAGACTGTAACATCACTTTTTTATCAGCATTTTGTTTTACAGTAAAAAAAAAAGAGTCTCACAACTTGAAATACTCAAATAAAGTGCAGTAGAGAGATATAACAATGATTATTTATCAGCACTAAACAACTACAGCTCCCATGTGGCTTTGACAGTTTTCCATTTGAGCCATATAAGAGTACATACAAGTATATCTTGTGTGATTTGATCAATAAATTGACAAAAAATGAATAGGAATCTATTTAGATAATTGAATATTTTATTTTCAATGCAGGACTTTTACTTGAAACTAAATAGTTTGGTAACAATTTACAATAACCAACTAAGTAATGTTTATAGATGGTTTATAGACCAATTATTAACCATTTACAAAGTGCTATACATATTTAATCTTTAAATGTTTTCAACCAATTTCTTAAAGGTATATGAATCATTTAAAAATCATTAACATACTTAATATGGTGTTAAAAATGTTAAAGAGTGCAACTAGAACTATTTATAAACTATTAATTATAATGTAATTATTTGTTAATGGTAAAGTAACAGTAAACTTACATTAATATACCATCTATTTGCCATTTATAAATGATGAAGTTAGTTAAACATTAATAAATGATGTATTTACCATTCTAAATGGTCTATATACGGTTTATAAATGATGATTAAACATTAATAAACCATCTGTTTACCATTTATAAATGATTGTTATTGTAAAGTGTTACCAATAGTTTTAGTGTGGTGTTAGTATTTGTATCTAAACACTGTAAATGTGCAGTAAAATAAGCATATAGAATAATTTTGTGAACGTATTAGTTACAGCCTGTCTGCTCCAACTGTATCTCTACACTTCCTTTTCAGATAATGTGTTTGCAGACACATTGCTTTGTCTGACTCAAATAAAAATGTCATAAATTTGACATACTAAATTTTTTTTTTTCAGGAATCGGTCTGAACAACATGTTCATAATGGTGTCCGACTGGCAGCACACCAACGTGAAGGACCCGGTGCCGAAGAGGATGGCTCACTCCTATAAAGAAGCCATCATGTCCATCACCATCACCGCCCTCACAGACATCCTCAAGTTCTCCATCGGCGTCAAGTCCGACTTCGCGTCGGTGCAGTCGTTCTGCCTGTACACCGTCGCCTCCATCGTATTCTCCTACATCTACACCATCACCTTCTTCGGAGCCTTCCTGGCTCTGAACGGGAGGCGGGAAGCCAGCAACAGGCACTGGCTGACCTGCAGGAAAATACCATCAGACAATAAGGATCATCACATTACGATATCTAACATCTGCTGTGTGGGAGGCGGCTATGATGAGAACACTGGAGCGGAGAAAAAACAACCAGCGAGCAATTTCTTTAAGGATTACTACGGCCCGTTTTTGATCAAACCCTGTGTCAAGGGAGTTGTAATCTTCCTTTATGTGGTATATTTAGCTGTGAGTATTTATGGATGTTTGCACGTACAACAGGGGACTGAGCTGTATGATCTGGCAGCTGATGACTCCCACGTCACCAGGTTCAAAGTGAAGGATAGGCAGTATTTTTCTGATTACAGCCCATCTGTGATGCTTATTGTAAGTGAGGAATTCCCATATTGGGATAAAACCAGCAGGCACCAACTTCGGGGCTGTGTAGAGGACTTTAAAAAGCTGCAATTTGTCGACGAGGACGTCTTCACGTCCTGGTTGGAATCTTACTTGTCATATGGACAACACCAACGTTTAAACCTTGACGATAAAGACGTTTTCCTTAAGAATCTACCCCACTTTTTTGATTTATTCCCCTTTTTCAAGCAGGATGTGAACCTCACTGGAGACGCCATCCACGCATCCCGGTTCTTCATCCAGACTGTCAATATCTCCAACGCCAACATGGAGATTGAGATGCTTTCAGGTCTTAAAGCAACCGTAGAGAGATGCAACGCGGCGTCTTTATTAGCTTATAACCACAAATTCATCTTCTACGACCAGTACGACTTCGTAGTGAGCAGCACGATTAAAAACGTGGGCGTGATCACGGCCGCCATGTTGGTCGTCTCCCTCCTGCTGATCCCCGACCCGCTCTGCTCCTTATGGGTGACTTGTTCGATCGGTTCGGTGACCGCGGGGGTAACCGGTTTCATGGCGATTTGGAACATCAGCCTCGATTCCATATCCATGATCATTTTCACCGTCTGCATCGGTTTCACCGTCGACTTCTCCGCTCACATGTCTTACGTCTTCGTCTCCAGCGAGAAGAAGAGTCCTGACGACAAAGCTGTGGACGCTCTCTCCAGTCTGGGCTACCCCATTCTGCAAGGCGCCGTGTCCACTATTTTAGGGGTATCTGTGTTGTCCACGTCTGAATTTCACACATTCAGAACATTTTTTAAGATCTTCTTTCTTGTCATGTTTAACGGGATGATTCACGGCCTCGTTTTCATGCCAGTAATTCTTTCATTGTTTTCATGCAAATCAGAAAAAAATGAAAGTAAAGACGAGACTCTGAAAATCAGCAAACTATGACCACAGACACTGTGCTGGTCATCTAGAAATATAGAATTTAGAAATTATAAAATGCATTCAAAAACAACATTTGCTTTAACAGTGGTTATAAAGTCTGTATAAATCATTCTTCAAAGCAAAACATTTTTGTATTTATCTAAACATTTTTTCTAATTCAGTGAAGCCTTTGACATGTATGTATTTATGTGTAAGATAAATGTACAGTTATTCATTTTTATTTTTATCTTGTCTTTTCATCAATGGCTCTGGTGACATTTTTGTGATTTTGTAAAAATCTATTTTTGTATAAAATGTAATCATAACTCATTCTAGTTTAGTTTTCAATAAACAGAAACTCCACTGAAGTTTTACACCATTGTACAATTTTCCTTGACAATAAAGTCTTATTTTTCTTAAGAATTGTTTGCATACTTTGTCATTTTGCTGTTGCAAAGAAGCTGAGAAATCAAAACCAGCTGTTCCAGTACAGTCATTCAAGCAGTAAATTAATACATGATGGGACATTTATATGCAACGCTGTAAGGTCATTAATGTTTATTATCATAACTGTGTTGATTAATCTACAGTACCGCTTATTAGGCAACTTAAACTGTAATTAGTGGAGCACATTAATGTGCTGCTAAACTCTCAGAAAGTCTCTAACTCGATAATGGCAATAATCATCATCATGATCATTTTGGTCAATATTGACATATTGGGGGAAAAAAAGTAAATTTTAAATATAATTAAACTAAATCATGTTTTGAATGTGAGAAAAAGTACATATATATAGTTTTTAATATATAGAGTACTGTGAAAAAATGATATATATATATGATTATGACTATAATCAATATTGAGATCATGACTATTTAACATGGTTTGCTCATTGACATCATGCATTTATTGAACTTTTTTTAAACAGTAAATCTTATTTAACATAAAATATTCTTAAACTACTATATAAAAATGACAATTACATATATTATTTAATATATGTATAAATAAACAAACTTTTTATGAAAGCATTTTAAATGGACCTGCACTTATATAGCGCTTTTCTAGTCGCTTTGCGAGTTTCTGCTTTTAAAATCTGATACTTTTATTATTGTATCAAGTTCATGTCATAGTTTTTTTATCCTCTGTAGCACTTGAGATTGTTGAAATTTAAAGTGCAATGCAAATAAAATGTATTATTATTATTATTATTATTATGAAACCTGTTATATGGGGCAACAAAAAAAATCTGACTTTTCCTTCAGGTTGACACATTTTTCAAATGTCACATTACTTTAAACTGTGTGTAATTAAGCTGCTCCACAATTTCTCAATACAAGGAATTAGTGTTGATGAAATCTCATCTTTAGTCTCCAGCTGGCAGCACATTAACAGTGAGAGCCCACTGCCCATGCAGATGGTTCACACCTCCAGAGAAGGTGCTATGTCCACCTTCATCACTGTCATCATCACCATGACTGATGTTTTAGGATTTTTTATTTTTTTTGTATTTATTTAATTTCCCTCTCTGCAGGATTTTGGTAGCACCAATATCAAAACAGAAAGAGAAATTAAAGAAATGTTTGTTTATGAGTAAGGATAAAGGATAATAAATATCATATTAGATTGGAAAGTTGGCACCTTAAATTCATGCTCACATCTCAACATCATAGCTGAAAGACTACAATCAATAAGATATGAATTTGCGACTTCAACAATTTAAGAAAAAATGTAAATATGAGTTTGGCTGTGTTACTTTATGAATCTTAGTAGGTAAAGTGTATCCTGGGCCAATTTATGAAGTCTAATTTCTTAACCTTAACTTTTAACTCATTGCTCTTGTGACATTTTAGATAAAATTTTAATTAATCCACAGCATTGTATGTTTTTTAGTGAACGAGACACCTTGAACTCAATTTAAAGATATGTATCTTTAACATTTACTGGTCACTTTTTCTTTTAAATTCATACTTTTAATTTTAACTTCAAGGATCATTCATTTTACTCAGTACATTGTTTAACCTCATAACTGCCCTGTTATCCACCCATAACCATAAAACCTACATTTACCTTTTTTTTTTTTTGATTTTATGATCTAAAGTTGAAATTGACTTTGCTGTTGAGAATCTCATCAAACTGAATCATCAAAAACTAATAAAATCTGATCTACAGATAATTTTGGGGTATTTTTGTATGATGCAGCAATAAAGCAATGTGTTTGAGTAAAAAATGTTCTCCTTCATTTGATTCAAAACACCAGGTTTTTTTTAAAGACCTTCGCAATCAAATAAATGATAACCATAGCTGTCTGAGCTTTGTTCCAATAAAGAATACTGGACATGTATGAAATATTTAAACTTGAAACAGGTCAAATTTGACCAAACACAATTGGAGGTTTAGATATTTTACTTTAATGAATACAAATAAATAATAATTAAATTAAATGAGAGTATTGAGGCGGTGTAGCTTAAAATGCTGAGTTGTATAGTCGAGATAAGAAGTTGATTTTACTGCAGACTTTAAGTACAAATAATTTGGCTTTAAGTGTGCTTAAATTCAGTCATTTAAATTACAGATTACGTAATTTTTTTAAGGCAACTTGTCTCTGAGTTGAGTCTCTTGACTCACAGTGTTGACTAAATAAGTTTTTTCCACAGTTGTTCTGACACACTGACCAAACAGTTGTACAGGATCGAGCTTTCCCAATTATTTTCTGCACTTTAGGTACAAATAATTTGGCTTTAGGTGTACTTAAATTCAGTCGTTTTAATTACAGATTACTTATAATTTTTAAGGTAACTTGAGTTGAGTGTCTTGGCTCACAGTGTTGACTAAATATGTTTTTTCCACAGTTGTTCTGACATACTGACCAAACAGTTGTACAGGATCGAGCTTTCCCAATTATTTTCTGCACAGCGGTGCAGCAATGGCAGCTACAGGATTTCCCGTCTCAGGCCGTTTGCTTTGCAGATATCAAGATTTCCAGATAGGACAAGCCAGCAGCCTCTGGGATGCAGCTGAATGTATGTTGGTCAAGAGATTCCAGGAGGTGTTCAGGTTCCTGCCTCCAGCTTCCCCGGTGGCCCCTGCAGCACGCAGGTCGACTCTCAGCTCTGTCACCCTCCGTCACGCCTGTCTTCCTCACCCTCCTTCCAGGACGAGATGCCTCCAGCCCACACAGCGTGACGCGACATGCCCCTACACCCAGGAGAGGGAGGGAGAGAGCAGACCTCCCCTCCACTGCTTAATAAAGCTGGATTCTTCACTGTAGTTTGCTTGGCCAACACGTGAAAGAGCAACAGCTCGCCTCAACTATAAATTACTTTATTGATCAAAAGCATGTTGAGGTTGAAGGGAAGGCATGACTGGATTCCCACAAATATGCCCTGTAGGTTTAGAGATATGGTTGCCTAGTTTTATGTAAGACTAAAACACACAGTATGGTAGAGGATTAAAAGTGTAGGCGGTGAAGCCCAAAGGACATTGTGCTGAACCGTTTGTTGTTGTGCAGTAGTTGACGAAACTAAACAAAAAATAAACTCTAAAAGTTGATCTTGCAAATACAATAAACAGCCAAAAGCATGTGGACACACTTATTGTTTAACATCTCTTATGGGCATTAATATCTTACTTTAAAAAGGTACAAAATGGTATTATTTTTACTAAAATGTCTATAAAATGACTCAACCTTTCGGACTTGCATTATCTCAAATGTTTCCAACAATTTCCAAACCCAGAGAAAACTGTAACATTAAACTTGAATTCAGTAAATGGCATTTTATCCCCTTCTAGAGTCATAAAATTGACTTTTTATCTGTTTTAAAACCACATTTTTACAATTCAATTTTTAGATATTGCTGCATTTTAACTAGATGGCCAAACAGTGTAGTTCAAATGCAATTATTAATTGAGATTGAGGTTATCCATAGGATTATGTATTAGCAGTTGCATTCAACATTAGAAGTGAAGTGATTTGTCTACTAATTGATTAGTTTAAAGCCAGAAAATAGCCTCCAATTGATTAATCATTAAAGCAATTCTTTATGCAAATTGCAGAAAATTCAGCTTTTAGCCTAAAAAAATATGGAGGTTTTCTGCCTAATTTTTTAAAAAAATTTTTATTTCATATTAAACTGAATATCCTTGGATTTTGGACTGACAAAAGACATTTCAAGACATCACATTGGAGGCTGGATGGAAATATTTTTATAATTTATAGACCAAACAATTTAGGGAGAAAATAAAATGATAATAATATGTATAAAAATAATAATTCTCAGTTAAATCCCTATTCAACATTGATATTTTGAGGTATTTATACATGGGGAAAAAATGAAAAATAATTATTGTCTAATCACAGTGGCCACCAAAAATGAATAAATATAAATATAAATAAAATAAAATAAAATATACCTTTTTTTCTTTTTCTTTTCTCGCTTTAGCATCAGTGAATTCAGTTTAAATATATATATTGCTTTAATCTTTTACAACTTTTAATTAAAGTGGCTGTAAATATTATTTTTTTTACACTTCTCAACAGTAAAAAAAAAAAAAAAACGACTCTTGAATGCTTAAGTGGCGACCAATCTTTATCTATTGATCTGAATTAAGTGCTTAATTCTGATAAATCAGATGACGCTGACTTCATCTGTTTCAGCACCGGACAGCTCCTCACCGCTCCACCAAACGCTGCGCCGCCGTGATTGACACGAGAAGCGGCCATACGCGGATCAATGGCGCTTCTGGAGCCCTATGAGATGATGAAGAAGACGGGCTTTAAGGCGCGCGCTGCTCCTGATGTGTGTCTTCGCGGCTCTGGTAGCAGGCCTACTTAATGCTTGTTGTGGTCGGAAGAGGGCGGAGTGCGTTTGTCATCCAAGTGAGAAGCTCCCTGAAAAAAAAGAAATATATAAATATAATAATAACCTGCCCCCTTTACCCCTCCCTTCCTCCTCGTTTTGATTCAGTCTATGTAGCCTGCACGCAGAGGGAGAGCGTCCGCCGCACAGCAAAGCCAAGACAGTCTTGTCTACAGTGAGAGAGAGAAAGAGAGAGAGAGAGAGAGAGAGAGAGAGAGAGAGGTGGGGGGAAACAGCTGCAAGCGGATACTCAACATCAACAAGCTGTATGAGGCATCTGTGAAGAAGAGAAGAAGAAGAGCAGAAGAAGAAGGGATTTAGCGAAGACAGCGAGGGGGTTCCTTACGTTTCCCCCCTCCTCTGCTTGTTCATTTCAAGATCAGAGGCGTGGATCTTGCAAGAATATCCTACAAGTGGTGAAGCGATGGTTTAGCGGAGCAATTTGGCTGATTTTTTTTTTTACAGCACGCCCGCCCAACGACACTGTAATTCCGAGCACCCAAACATCTGTGGACGCTTTTTTTTTCCTCTCCTGGAGGGAGATGGCTGTGTTCCGGCTGTCGTTGCTGCTGCAAGTGGGATTTGTGATCGGATCGAACCATAAATACGCGGAATGGTCAGCGCACGGGGAAGATATGGGAGCACGAGAGGCGGTTCACGGCGCTCAGACGCACCGTCGGCAGCTGGCGCATCTCCGTGCGCCTCATCATCCACCCGGGGAGACGGCGGCGGAGCTGCCGCAGAAAATAGAGGAGCATCTCCCCAGGGTGGTCACGGCTTTCCTGCACACGGGGGACTCGACCATCTTAAAGCACGCCAACTGCTCGCGGAGGTACGAGCTCACCTCTCTGCGGGGAAGGTCACAAGCCACCCCGCATCACTCCATGAGCAGCGTGCTGGATACGGTGCTGCACGCCACAAACTTCCTCAACATGATCCTGCAAGCCAACAGGTCCAGGGAGCAGAGTCTCCGGCGAGACATTGAGTGGTACCATGCCTTAGTGAGGAGTATACTGGAGGGAGACGCCAAGATCCACCGGGCGGTCGTCACTTTTAACGCGGATCCGTCCGTGGCGGGGCCCTCGGTGCTCCTCCAAGCCACCAGGGCCGGTGGAGAGATAGTCCTCCAAGACCTGTCCAGCATGGCCCACCGCCATCTGCACAACCGCACGGTGGACACAGAGTGGTACCACGATGTCAGAGACAGGAAGAAGCCCAGTTTCCATAAGAGGGTGCTGAGCCAAGACATCAGAGCAGTTGACAATTCTTTAAGAAGAGGAGAGAGTTTTATCCCGGACAAGACACATGTCAAATGGTCTGCACCCTATCTGGAGTGTGAGAATGGGAATTTTGTCCCCCGGTGGCTTCTGACCTTATCAGCTGCTTTCTATGGCCTGAAGCCCAACCTGGCTCCTGAATTCAGGTAGGCACACCTGAGCGGTCATGTTGGTGTAAACAACAAGCTCAGCAAACATCACTTTTTTCTATTAAAAACCCTTGTAACACTAAAAAACTGCACATGTATGTGAGAAAGATTGAACCTGAAGGTGAGTTCAGGTGGGTTAAACCAGCACTTCATCTCCAAACACGGGTCATACCTTTCCTCCCCAAACATACTGCAGCTTCCCACTGGCCACCCCCTCCCCTCGTCATACCAGGGGGGGTTTTCTTCTCTCCTCCAGTCTGACAAGGCGGCGGGGTGCTAAAAATAACCCTGGATGTTACTGGATGTAGCAGCGGTGGAAACCTCTGGCTACAGGCCCTAATTCATTTTTCAAAAACTCACTGGGCTGCATGCTTTACTACTCAGGAAATGTCGTGTGCCCTTTCTTTTTGGGGGCGGCTGCTAAATCAGCGATGAGTCAGAACCTTCCTGAGATGAGAGACAGCCAATTTTCTGTTAAAGGAAAAAAAAAAGAAAAAAGCACAGCAGCAGCAGCAGCAGCAGCAGCCGGCATCAGAAGATGAAGAAATGCAGAAATATGTCTGATGTTTGGGTGTCTTGTACAAACCATGTCCTGAAGCCACCCCTGCTGCAGCCTGCATGTGTAATGTGCCATGTTTATGCCACTAGTCCTGATATGCATTGAGCGTTAAGGCTCCATATGATCCTGACCAACATCTTCCCAATGAATATTTAATCCGGATCACTAGTTGTGTGTGTACTGCCTTGGATGAATCTTTAATTGATACACTCGAGTCCCTCACAGGCAGGGACGGATTGCAAATGAGTCAAAACCTGCAGTGATTATACTGTAATAGGCTATCAGCTACCTGGTGTTATCCCAGACTAAAGCCTCTCAGAGCAGCTTCACACACTTAGTCTCCTACTGAAGCAATCTGATAGGAAATGAGCCTGTACACTCAACTGATGAGCAGCCAGAACTCCACTTCTATCTGTGAAGCCAAATATCTTTCATACGCCATGGATAGTTGCAGATTTAATCCAAGTATGGCTTTCCTTCCGTGGCCAAAAGGAGCCGTTTTGTTGTCCACCCCCCACCCCAATTTCGAGGCCTCCTCTGTTAGATCGAAGGTGTGACATGCGTGGGAGTTTGGTATTGTTTGATGTCCCCGGAGAGTGGTCTGTTCAGCGACACTAAAAGAAACATCCCGCTGCGCTCCGAGGAGCAAGAGACCAAGATCCATTCATGAATCTGTTTCCCGTACACTGGGGGAAAGTGGAGTGCAGCACCAATCAAAATAAGGACATTTCCACATTATGACCCTTTATCATCACAGCTTTAACAAATGCAGTGTGGGGATGCTTAGAAATCTTGTGGATTTATTGCAGAACGATTACTTTAAACACCCTGTGAGTGACTAATAAACAACAAGAAAATGCGATATGCTTGCTTGCAAATATCATGCATCAAACTATTCAAATCCTCAGTGAGTGAATTTGTGTTAGTTGCTAGACTAGATTTCCATTTCGTGAAAATGAAAGCTCCCTTTGGCAAACAATCAGTGTATTTATCTCAGGCTTTTATTGTAAAACGTAAGAATGGAACAGTGGATCTAGGTTAGCCTATGCCTCCTTTGTCAAGGCTGAAAAGAGTAATAATATATATATAATATAATATGCGGCCTTGCTTTGGCTCATAAAAATCGACCTTGTTCCGAAAAAAAATCTTCTTTTTTTTTTTTGCTTCATGAATTTCCTGTTCTTTGTGAAAGTTCTCAAAGCAAAAACAGTCAAAATAATTATTTATATATTGACTTGCCAATTTAACTTCCAAACCCCCCCAGCCCAGTGCGTAAAAGACAGTAAGACAACGCGTTTTTAACGGATTACATTTTCTCCAAGTTCTCAGTCTTTATGCTAAGCTGAGCTAACAAAGCTGTTGAGAGTGGTATCAATCTTTGTGTATTACTTCCAGCAAGAAATACGTATATGCGTAGTTCCCAAAATGTTGCCATTTCTTAAATAATAAAGCAGAGCTTCAGCCAAGAGACAAATATCATCTCAGAAATTAAAATGACGTCAAATCGTGCACACCACTGCTTTTTCGCACAAGTAGCCTGCACAGGGGAAAATGCAGTTCACAATTAAAAGTTCCCAAGTTTCGAATACATAGGAAGCTTCACAGATACCGAAGGCTGTCAGGAAAACTTGCTCATATCAAAAGAACTGTTATTTATAACCCTCTCGTGTTTATATGGCACCATTAGCAGCCAGTTAGCTTAGCTTAGAATAAATACTTGCAGTAGAGGAAAACAGCTAGCCTGACTTAGGAAGTCACTGCTCCTAGACGAGAAATAGTCTGTCACATAATCTCTCCTAAAACCACAAGTTGGCGTTTTTATACTGCGGTTTACACTGAAAATACCAGTGTAGGAAGGTGTAGAGAGAATCTGTAATCATAGCTGTACAAAAGCGTACAAAAAACAGAGCACACTTAATGTATAGTAAAAAGGAAACCAGATTAACAGATTTTAAAAAATCACAAGATTTAAGAGGTCGGATAATTTACAGTGTTACACGTGCGTATTATTATTATATTCTATTATTGAAAATATTCATCAGCATCAAAAGGCCTTCATTCTCTTCTCTCTTCTTTTCTTTTTCTACATCTGTGGTGAAAATTTGAATTTTCAAGCCGTAAACTCGAGTGCACTTTGTCAATCACACTTCAATTATGCTTAGTCAGCCTGTCAGTCACCCATCTTATGATATTGTCTTAAACAGCTTATAGTGGGATATTTCAGGCCACATCAAAACATCAGTTTCACCTTCTTGTGTCCTTTGTGCCACGCATCATCCTTCTGTTAGCTTGTTTCTTAACAGCCATCTTTCAGACGCTCGTATCAAAGTAGCAGGCGGCTCATCCTGCATCCTCCCTGAGCCTGAGCACCCTGCCAGATAAGAAACAGGAGAGGAGGGGATAATATAGCTGCCTCAGACATCAGCTCTCCTCCGCTTCCCCTCCAGATGAATACACAATCAATACAACAATGAATTAATAATGAAAGATGTAGAACAACAACCCGGCATGGGCCATCTTGATTCCAGCCTTTTAATGCTTCAGTCACTTCCTGTTTGGCGTGATGATCTTGCAAGAAGCAAGGTGACTTGTTTTTATTCATTTAGCATATGGACATAAATCAAAAAATATTTTTTCCCCTCCCCATTTGTTTGTTGAGCAGGCAGGTGCTAAACAACTAATGCGACTTGTTAGAGCAGGAGTGTGTGGACATGTGTTTGCGATAGATCGACCTGTTGTTTCTGTGAAGGTGTAAGAAATCGCACCTCTCACACTTCTTCTCTTCTCCTCCCGTCTGTCTCTTCAGCTGCACTCGAGGCACAGGGGAGACAGCTTAGACCACACAGAGAGGACTGGCTGTTTTCAAGCGTGCAGTGTGTAACTCTGTGTGCGTGTGTGTGTGTGTGTGCATGCTATTGTTAGAGGTTGAGACATTCTCCAGGATGATACAAACCATCCTAATTGGCAGATCACTCTCACTTCGGACACAAACTTGTAACTATACACACACACAAATGCAAAAACTAGTTTGAACAGACACACAAAGTGGAAAACACAGAAAAGGAAGCGAGGGAGGTTGTGTATGTGTAAGGTGAACACACTGTACTTCAAACTCACCTTTCACAACACAAACCTTAATTGCTTTGAGGCTGAAGCTCAGGCAGCAGCAGCAGTATAATCAGGCAAACTAGCTGAAAGTATCTAAAAAGTAAAACCCAACTGTAAAGCAGTGATTCCCAACCGGGGTTCTTATACCACAGGGCGTACTTATCTAAGAGATACATGGAAAGTTTGTTGGAAACCGATTTAAAAAAATAGAAATCACAATTTGATTTAAAGAATCTATTCACATGGTCAACAACACTTTGACATAGTATGTTGCAGTTATGCAAGAGTGAAAACTTGTTAGCAAGCAAATAAATGATTTGAATGAGGTAACTTAAAGTGATTAATAAAAGAAATGGTCAATAAATAGGTAAATATATTTATATAGAAATAGTTGAAAAGTAGGATAATTGATAAATGGTTGTAACTGTTAGCTAAAAGAACTGGATTAGGTGTTGAAATAGTTTTCTAAAAGTAGGCTAATATTAAACTGTTGAAATTGCTAGCTAATGGATAAATGGTTAAGTAGTTAGCTAAAAGTAAGCTAATGAGTAAATGGTTAAAAAGTTAGCAAAATTAACTCAAAAGTGTTGAAATTGTTAGCCAATAGGAGGAAAATTATTAAACCATTGAAATAGTTAGCTAAAAGTAGTCTAATGGATAAACAGTTTACATAGCTAGCTAAAAGTCACCTAATGGATGATTGGTGAAATAGTAAGCTAAAAGTACTGGATTTAGTATTAAAATAGTTTGCTAAAATTAGGTTAATGGATGAACAACTGAAATAGTTAGCTGAATGTAGGCTAATAATTAAACAGTTGAAATTGTTTACTAAAAGTACTGGATTAATAATACAAATTGCTAGCTAAAGTAGGCTAATGGATAAGCAGTTAAAATAGCTAGCTAAAAGCAGTCTAATTGATAAATGGTCTAAATTGTTCACTAAAAGAACTGGATAAAATGTCAAAATGGTAAGCTAATAGTAGGCGAATTGATAAACAGTTTAAATAGTTTGTTAAAAGTACTGGATATGAAATTGCTAAAGTACTGGAAAAACGGTTGAAATAGCTAGCAAAAAGTAGTCTAATGGATAAGTGGCTGAAATATTTAGGTTAAAAGTACTGTACACGGAATGGTTTAAAGAGTTAATAATAGTGGATAATGGTTGATTTAAATTAACATCCAGCTTTAGTAGTAGTTGCCGAGGTATGATCGCTGACCTTAATGTTAACAGTTCAATTATATGAAGAAAAAATAATTCACCACTTTAATATCCACTAGGATAGGTAGAACTACCTGAGTTGATCTGAGAGAGCTGTGGGCGTCCCTCAGATTAAAAAGTTTGGGAACCACTGTTGTAAAGGCATTTTTTTCAGCATATCCTCAAAGGCCAAATACTGTAGGTTCTAATTAGATGGCAAGATCGTCTTCATTTACGCTTGGCTTAGCGCCCTATTTTGCTGTACAAGCAGCTAAAGTCTGGACAGCCTGACTGCTGTGGGACGCCCAGCCGTCTAACAGAGTGGGAGGCCTCAAGCTCCAGGAGGAGCCAGCAGCATCTGCTTCGATGGACACCATCCAGAAACAAATAGGAAGGAAACCCCACTATTCCCGGGGCTAAACACCATAATATATGACGAGATGAAAGAGAGCAGGAGAAGAAAAAATGCAATCCAAGAGGAAAATTAGTGGATGCTCGGAGCTAAGTATTTAAGAGCAGGAAGCTTTCTTTCCTGATAAAGAAGAAATCATAAGTGCACCTGGAATTAGTCTGACCTTGTAGACTTTCCACTGAGTGCAACCTGAATCAAGCGGGGGTTAAAGATCCCTAAGGTGCTGCGTCTCTCACTGCTGACGTCATTGGGACTCCACTGCTCAGTAAGGCGGCCTGTCAATACGATGCCTTCAGCCAGTAAATGTCAGCGTTACAGAAATTCCAACTACCAGGCTTTCTGGCTTGCTGTAAAGAGAAACTGTATTCATATTAATACTGCTAATGATGGGAATAATCTCACTGCTTTTGATATTATGGTGATGTAATTTGGTTAGCATTCAAAGGATTATAAATCTGTAATATTGTTACAGTAGGTTTATCCTTCGCTAATCTGGAATACAGATTAGAGAGGAGGCCTCAGGATGAATGACAGAGTGCTTTGTTTGGTCAGTAAAGTTTAAAAAGACTTAAGGAATTCAGCTACTTTCAGGCTTTTGGACAAAAGGTGCAAAATACAGGAAATTCACTGTTAAACCTCATCCTTTCACAATGCACACTTTTTACAGTCTCATCATAAAGGAAGACAAGAAGCTAAGGAAAGTAGACAAGTTAAACTGCATTACGAAGCTTTATGACATCTCATATTGAATATGCATACAAAAAGTGCTGTAAGCTCGCAGATACCCTTGTGTCCTTGTGTCCATTTGGGGTATCTTACTATCATATTTCAACAGAGGGAACATAACAGCTTCTGTATCTTGCTGCTCTTAGCTATATTGTACGATTTTAAATTTGACGGCAAAATATAGAATTTAAATGCAATAATGCATTCAAATAAAATCCTGTAATACATATATAAATCTGTGTTCATTATATATATATATATATATATATATATATATATATATATCTGGGCACATTTATTTCACAATTCCACATTTATTTACTTCAGGGGACTTTTATTATTATTATTTTAAAATGAAAAACTACTTATTTATTCTTTGTTGACTCAATTATATAATAATATTTAAATGTATTTACATACTCATTGCCTAATTTATTAATTTCAGGATGTCTTTCAAAGCCATATTTGTTTATTTTATAGGCATATTTATTCATTTTATTATTATTATTATTATTATTATTATTATTATTATTATTATTATTATTAATAATAATAATAATAATAATAATAATAATAATCATTATTATTATTATTATTATTAAGGCCATTTTATAATATTAAGTGTGGAAACAACAAGGGCAAAGTTACTTTTTATTCAGAAACAGTAGCTTGTCACCAACTCTAGTCAGACAATCAATCAGCAAACGCTCTTCTCACAACTGTCAGGTTTCCTTTGTCAGCAGCTCAAATTATTGAGCGATCTTCTGACTTGGCGCTTGGTCTTCAGAGGACTGCTTTTAATGACAAGAGTGTCAAGAGTCCAGAATTGCCAGCTCTCAAAAAAAGAAAAAAAAGAAGTCTTTATTCGCTTTCTGTGACAGGAGCTTCGCCACGGGCGCTGTGTCTTTTTTTGATTACCAGTGACAGAACTCAATAAAATGACCCAGGTCGCACTGAAACGTGGGTAGACAAGCAGCATCCTGCCCAGCGGCTACACTCACATTAGCTTCTGCTCGTCCTGTCAGCTTAATGCATTTCCATCACATAAGAGACATTTTCCTTGGGAGGGCTGCACAGTTCTTGCATTGTGATTGTTCCCTGACATAATGCATGAACTGTGCCCTTCTAAAAGGACAGCAATGTGTTCTTGTCAAGACACTGGGGCAGGAGAAATGTGCATGCAAGTTCATCTGGGCGTGCAAGTCTTCTGGCTACACGGATAAGCAAAAGGATCATGTTTAAGCCTGTGCCAGTCTTCCATGTTCACCTCTCCTTTATATTATTCTTGGTTTATCCGCACACAGTCAGTGTAACTGGAGACGTCAGAGCTTATTTCTCTCGCTTCAGAAGAAACATCCAGATGCTCTTCATTCTTGTGCAAATATAGGCTATAAATATAAATATTCCAAAAATCACTCCTGCAGTATGCACTTATTTCCCAGTAAACGTAAAGTCTTACAGACAATTCTGTATTATTATTTATGTCCTTACTGACATTTTTTAATACATGTACATATATGTCCTACCACAGTAAGTCAATTATGTAACACCCACAGAAAGAAATTAAAAGTATCCACCATTAGCAAAAAGGTGTAATGATGCAAATGAGACATTTCTGTTTTTCAATTTTTTTATTTGGTTTCTGTTTTTGAAATTTATTGGTAGTGGCATTCCAAACTGTTTAAATGCTTTGACTATTCAATGTGCGTACCCTTCTTGGGCAGTTGCATTAAAAGGGCAAAGAAAGAATTATTAAAATACTTATAGATATTTTACATCTATAATAAATATGTCAAGAAAAAACAAAAAGATAAAAAAGAAGCCAACCAAAGGTAAATTAGAGATGTGGGTAAGTTTTGAAAATGTGGGCAAATTTGTGTAACATTGAGAAAGAATCCCATGATGGACTTAAAAAAGGGAAGAGACACAAAAAGAGAAAAGAAAGAAAAATATGGACAGCAAATTTACATTAGACAGATCACCAAATAACTGGTTATAATAATGCTTGGTACATTATTATGTTCCAGAGACTACATTAATGTAATAAAATCAGTTAGAAAACCTTGTAAACATTGGGATGATTTAGCAAATTTACATTTATATGGAATTTACAAAGCAGGAGATCATAAAATTCAACAAATTGACGTTTTCGCTTGCTTACGTCATCATTACGCAACGTTTGTTTACATTGTCGCTACGTTGTAGAAAGCGCGCATAATCCCAGGCTCATATAATACAGACACGCCTCGCATTTTGACTTTTATTGTTCATATTTGTGGGACAGTGTCAAGTACTTTTTTCACGCATGGACGTGTAGGTTGAGATCGGCGCACACGGAGATTTCGGAGGGAAACCGGCCTCGTTAAGAAATGTTTTTACAGCTTTACTCGCTGACTGCTGCTCGCGTTCGGCAATAAGATGAGACACAGACCAGTTATTGAGCAGAATATCATACTTTTTTCAACAATGACTTTCAAAAACTACCTACCTACCTTCAACCGGTGATAGAAGTTGTTGCAGTGACGCTGACAGCAGCACACCTCTGCTCAGGTAACCAGCAGCGGCGGAGGAAGTATTGAAACAGCGGTGTTACGGTTCAACTGGTGACCGGTTTATCTGGTGACAGGTACGGCAGCACTTAAGAACAAAAAGAGAATTCGTGCCTGCTCTCTTTATCTAGTTATTTTCTTACGAAGTAAAATGTTATCTCTGGAGTCTTCTTAAAAGTCTACATAAAAAGTGAGTGTGTTTTAAACCACAGACGCATTTGGCTGAAAGTCACCAGTTAACATGATCACCAGTTAACATGGTCACCAGTTAACATGGTCACCAGTTAAGCCATAACAGCGGTCCACTTTTGGTACAGTTGGTTTCTCCAGCCTTACCAGGGATGATAAAAATTACAATAGACTATCAAAACTAAGTGTCACTCCAGTTTATTTTATGACTCCTAGATAGATATCGTAATATAGGCAGGCTACTTTGTCAGACCAACAAGACAACACTGTGTACAGTTTAGTATCTGTATTGATATTGTACATAAGGGGATTATCAGTCAAAATAAGAAATACAGTAATAATAAAAATATATTAAAAAAATAAATAAATAAAAATATATATTTAGGTGATGGTGCTGTACAGTTTTGTGCAGGAATATGCATAGCAGTTAACCATGTAATGTTTGCATTCCTAAAAAAAAGGGAACGCTAATGATGTTGCATATGGGAAGCATTACAAATGATTCGCTACATTGCTCATATCAGCCTCATGTTATCACACTTTAGTCTCCACTGAGAGATAGCTAATAATAGCTGTTAATAGAATAGATTCTCATGCAGCGCTTGATCTGGTATTAGTCTTAATCCATTCACTGCACTTGTTTTACCACAGCTCTGTGCCAGTGGATTTACTATGAAATTAACTATGACAAAAAAAAATCATGAATAGATCTCTTCTGTGCTACAATTACTTGAAACTCAGACTTTAGACCGCAGCCTCCTGTTCCGTACAGAGTGGCTAAATGGGCAAATCAATCTCAGAGACCATTTTCTGGGCCTGAATGGAAACATACAGCTCAAAGCATATAGGCCTGGCATTCAGTATTCAATCATGAATACATCAAAGACTGACTTGTAACAAAGAGGGCACATGGAGGCCTTCATTGCGAGAATGTTTCAGTGACTATCCTTTTGTAGCCCATCAGCAATTGCCCAGATATATCTACAGTCAAGTTGATAATGCTGGGGCTAACATTAGCACAGTCTGACTGGTCTGTCAGAAAGACCAGAGCCCCTGCTGGTGGGATGCTCCTCTCTTTACTGGCCTGGCCTTTAGACCCACAAAGAATGGAGGATGAAAGGAGAGTGCACTCTGTTTCCTGGGGCACCACTATCTCCTGCTCTCTGTGATAATCCCGTCTTTATGCCCGAGGGCCTTGATGGCCACCATGATGCTTCTGCTTCACGTTGGCACTCTCAAGTTATGACCCAGTGCTTGTGCCGCCTGAACGCACTTTTAGTTGCTGTCTCCGTTTCAGCCTTCGCCCAATTTCTTTTATTTTATACAACATACAGTCATGGAAAAAAGTATTAGACCACCTTAGTTTTCTCCTTGCTTTCTTATTCATTTAAGAGCTGATATCTCGCCATTTTCCATGGTAGTGTTGATAATGATTTTGGCTATTATCAAGAAAACCATGGGAAATGGCTAGATATCAGCTCTTAAATTAAACGCTTGTTGTAGTCATTACTAGTGCAGTACCCGTAGGAAGTATGCAACGTCTGCAACTCCATAAAACACTTACTTTTCATAAGGTACGCACACCATCCAGCACATACACATTGAACATTGATATTCACTGGAAACTATTTGAATATCATTGGAAAATCGAACCTTGTAGCGCACTTTAAAACTCCAAAAGATAGGTAGGCTAAATAGACTTACAGATGAGATGAGTCAGGGTGGAAATCCAGAGTGAATTGTGTTACTGACCAGGTGTAGGCCTATCACACAAAGGGGCGGAGCTCCCCTAAAAGGTGTTGGATTGGAAACAGTCGAATCCAATTTTGAAAAATGAATTAAAAAATCTTCAAAATCAAGATGCACACCTTCATGCCATGCGCAAGCCACATACGAAATCTTAGGTCAGTCTGACTAACGGTCAGTGAGATATACCCTAGACACACATACACACACACACACACACACACGCACACACACAGACACTTCTTGTTTTTATAGATAGATATTTGTCCAAACAAATGTACTTAGTTAGTTGTACCAGGCTTTAAAATGAACAAGAAATTTGAGAAAACGATGGTCTTATCATTTTTTTCCATGACTGTATGTCCACTTTGGCTGGGATGCTAAAGACTGCCTGGAGATTTGGAAGATTGTCAGGAAAAAAGGAGAAATAATCTTTGTTTGTATCAGCTCACGCTTTAACATTTGCTTGTAAAATTGAAAGACTGTACAGACATTTTGATGACTCCTACATGCGGTTCTTGTGCTCTGTGCGATTCAGTGGGCTCTATCTTACCCTTATTACATACAGGAGAATTGAAACGGAGGTAATTTCTCAGCAAAACAACCAGCAGTGCAGAGAGAAAAAAAAGCGAGGTCAGTTTGCCCCAAGGCAGGACCGGAGCAGCAGTTATTAATAACAGAAGTACAGGCAACGAGAGCGTTGCACTCCCCCGGTCTCCACTGGGAGCTGGTTATAGTAAACCTGCTCCTATACACCTGGAGAACATGCCGCACAAGCAGTATTTGTCTGTGTGTGCGTGTGTGTGTGTGTGTGTGCAATGGACAGAGAGAATATTGGCTCCTCAGTGATGTCAGTGATTGTATGTTATGTCATATTTTAAATATTAATAGCAACTGAAATGTTTTTATCGCTACGTTGTCATTAATAATTGAAGATATTTTTTGACATAGTCAGATGTCAGCGCTGTAGTGGCAGTGCATTTGCTGCACATAATAAATCTGCTATGAACCGGAGAACTCACAATAGATATCACGTTTATTCTGGTTCACAGTTGTGATTGACTTTATTGATAATAAGATTTTCCTTTGTTTTCACCATGCAGCTTTTATTTATCCTGCTGAATAAGCAATAATACTGACCGCCAAATTAGGGCAAAGCGGGTCTCCCAACAAGCACACTAAATTTGTGTGTTATTTCATTAACTGCAAATTTATTTGGGAATATTCGATGACTAAAATAATATCAAACAAAATTGATAGGCAACCTTTTTTCAGTCCCTACATTTTGTTAAAAAAATGTGTTCAAGTAAATTACCATAAATTGGGAGAATAAGACATTTATTTTTTTTTATGTCATGATCCTGGCCGAAATAATTGTGTGTCACAATATTATCCAGATAATCATCAAAATATGCTCTTGAAGGGGCACTAAAGCATACCCGAATTCTTTACCTAATATTTTGTAAAGATTTTTTTTTTTTTTTTATTGCATTACTGGTTGGGCACAGGTTTTATTTTAGTAAACATCTGTTTCAAACATTCAAACAGTCTTAAATAATGTATCATATGTATCACAAATCAGAACCCCCTGCTGCAAGGGATACATAAATGCATAGCAACATTGTTTATAGTCCAGGGGTGTGCCATATCGTATCGTTCACGATAATATCGGTATATTTTTTTTATGGTTAAAAAAAATGCATATCATGATATTGGCAACATTCCTACTTCTTGATGTAGTGGTTGAAGTTGTTTTAATCACAAAAAGCTACTTAGATTCTGTCGCTAAACACATGCAGCTTTCAAAATAAGAGCACGGTGTGTTAACAGAATCCACTAAAGAACTTACAAGAAGACTGTCAAAATAAGAAGCCTTAAATAAATTTATTCTCCTTTACAAAGTGTAAAAATGTAAAAATATGCCCCCCGAAACCCCTAAATGGTTATTTTTTATTATTTGCTCATACTCAAGAGTCAAGAGTAAACGTTTTTGTATTTGGCAACTGTTGAGATTTGCACTTCACACTACATTTTAGATTTTTATTTATTTATACAGACTAAAAAAACATATTTTCTATATCTTTTTAAGTATTTAGTAATATCGTGAAGAATAATTATTATTGCAAAAATAGCCTGAAATATCGTGATATTCTTTAAGGGCCATACCTAAGATAGTCTGTTCTTTTTTACATGATAGTTGTCATTCAAAATCAGGCTTTATTTTTTTAGTTATTTACAATGGTAGACAGCAGTTTCATCAAATTGAATTAAATACAGAAATGATCATTTAACAACAATGAAGTCTGGCATTGTGGAGTCCAACTGTACTTCTTTGTACTAGATTGAAGTGTAAAAATGTCACCATGTTCACTTTATCTGGCTTTAGTTGTGCTCGTTGAGGTGTGAGAATGTGCCCACACGTCCAATTTAACTAATCTAACTTTTTTTCTTGGCCAAGCCTTCAGCCATGGTGACATGCTGAGGATTTTGGTACGAGTGGAAAAATGTGGGCACTCGCTTTGTGGCAATCTGGAATAAATTAGGGAATCAATATAAGACTGTTTGTTAGCGAGCTGGTGAGGAAATTTAGAATTACCCCGATTATAGAAATTCACCAAAATCAACTTATAGTGAGTGTTTTTATTGCGATATTTATATTATATTTATATATTTAGATTCGAAGAATGATGATACATTCTGAAAAGCGAAATCTTTGCACACTTCACATATGAAATTAATATGAAATAAACCAGTAAAACATCCAACACACTGACAGTTGTGTTGGATGTTTTACTGTTTTATTTCATATTCATTTCATATGTAGTGTTATTATTTGTTATTTGTGTACCAGAAACCCTTAGAGTGTAATACTGTGCTGACCATGTGTGTTTCACTAGTAAGTATTAGCTGGTAATATGGCACAAAACCACAATCCTGTTACCTGGAACATAACTTTTTAGGGTAAAACTCATGCCTGTAACAATATTTTTTGTATCTTGTGATGCAATGTGGTCAGACACCTGACACCCAATTAGAAACTAGTGTTTTCCATTTTAATAATAACAAATGAGACTGTGAAACTTCTACTTTTTAAATATTTTTTTTACAACTGACTTTTGACTTGTCACAGCAGAAAAATTCATAAGAATATTTACTTCAGTAAAAGTACTAATACCACACTGTGAAATTACTCCACTACAAGTAAAAGTCACGCATTCTAAACTTACTGAAGTAAAAGTAAAAAAGTATTAGCATCAAAATTTACTTAAAGTATCAAAAGTGGACCGACTT
Source organism: Centropristis striata (assembly GCF_030273125.1). Taxonomy (NCBI): domain Eukaryota; kingdom Metazoa; phylum Chordata; class Actinopteri; order Perciformes; family Serranidae; genus Centropristis; species Centropristis striata. The sequence goes on from NC_081539.1 coordinate 10,414,855, forward strand.
AGATTGTTTTATATATTCCAAATATATTATTGGATTACATTTATGTAAGCAGCGTTTGAATTGCGTTGAATCAAATTTAGTTTAAAAATCTAAAAAAAAAGTATTTTTTCGGGATGAAACTTCTGCTTGGCTTATCGAGTGTAATCAACATATAAAATGAAAAGGGTCACATATTTACATGTTTATATTACATACAAGAAATTACTCAGGTTGATTTATCAGTATCACTGAATAAAAGAAAAAAAATTAAAATGTGATATAAAATTTTCCAAAACTCAGTGTCATGTAAAACCATTGCATTTTACATGTAGATCTTTCGAATGTACATTTAAAAAAGTTTTAACATGCATTTTTTATGAAAAACTAGTAAACCATGATCTGTAAGAGGTAAAGAACATTGCGCTAAATGTTGATTAAGATGGTTAGTAATGGAGTTAATAATGAAATATAAACAATGTTTATTGTGATTTTTGATAATTAAACATGCCCGGGTCAAATTGTCCTTTGAACATTATTCCTGTTCCTGAGAAACGAACATAACAGAAGGGTTAACTACTTATTATACTGTTATGAGGTTTAATTTAAAAAATAACAATTTATTATGTTTTTTCATGTTAAATCTTGACCTGAAAAGTAACCAAAGCTGGTAGCTAAATTTAGTGGAATAAAAAGTACAATATTTGCTTTCAAATGTAGTGGAGTAGAAGTATAAAGTTACATAGAATAAAAAAATACTCAAGTAAAGTACAAATACCTCAAAATAGTTCTTGAGTAAATGTATTAAGTAACATTCCACCACTGCACAGGTGTAACCAGTAACACTGATCATGCCAGTCAGGGCCATGTGATTACTGTTATTAATCACACCTGTGCTTTCTCTGCTGTGACAAGTCAAAATGTGAGCTGCTGAATATAGATCAGTGGTGAGTTTGAACTGTTTGTCACCGTCGCAGTGTTCTGTGCTTTCTGCCATCTCGTCTTTAATTACACAAAACTGGAACCCTTTCTTCCCAAAAGTGATAAAGCAGCACTGACAACTTGCTCTGCCACTTTGTGTTTTGTGTGGCGTTTAGCTGAGTTACCACAAGAGATGGTTTGACTGAGCAGTGGATGGGACAAGGTGTTAACATGCCTCGACGTCCCAGATAATGTCAGCAGTGTCTTTTTGTTGTCCTGGCATTTACATTTGCCTACTCGTATACGGAATATTCTACATAAGAAACTATGAATTCATTATGTAAATTGATCCAGTGTGAGTTAGTTCTGCATCTTTTACCATTAATGAAGTTTGAGTTTGTACTGTTGGCGGTCTTTTCTTTGTCATTGCAGTTACGGTATCTCACGATAACTTTACAGTGCTTTGTCATTGCTGCTTTGTACTGTGTTTTAAATGCATCACTTACCACGAGTCTGTCTCTTTAAGTCAACACATGAACACTTTATTAATGGGTCCAAAGTGGGGATGGGAAGATTTAATAGATGATCGATTAATGGTCGTTAAGAATTTGTTCGATCACTTAGAATTTCTTATCGACCTGTGTATTTTTTTATTTTCATTTCATCTATGACTGCCTATCGGTACTCACTGAACTGAAACACGTCCGATCGTTCTGTTCTGCAGCCGTAGGTCAATAAGCCAATGAGCTGAGAATACGTGCATCACGTTTTTAAGTAACTATGTCACTTCTGGTAGTCATGTTGCCCTTGTACCTTGTAAGGCCCCTTCACTTCCTGCATTTACATACATTTATTTACTGTTTAATGTCTTATAGGGCTGGGCGATATGGACCCAAAGTCATGTTATATATATATATATATATATATATATATGTTAGATATATATCCCGATATTTTTATCGCAAAGTGAGAGCAAATGTTCAGCCAAAGTCAAAGCCAAGTATGACATGTCACAAGTAGTTTTATTGAAACTTTTTATTGAAAAACTTTTATGTATGAACATAAATACTGTATAACAACAGGAGTACCTTTTTTTTTCAAATCAAAGCTACATAAAGTGCACATGTGAATGAAAAATATCTTAAATAAAAATAGCCTATGAAATAAAATAGGGCAATCTTTTTCTGAAATAAATATATTTATATGAGAAAAGAATAATGAACATTACAAAATAACCAAATATGACAAACCCTAGTAAGAGCAGCATTTATATATAAAGAAAAAAAAAAAAAACTATATCGATATATGCAATATGGTCTAATTCTATATTACATTAAAAAATATATCCTTGTATCGCCCAGCCCTAGTCTTACCAGGAATTTTGGGCCCTAAACCTAGATCAGCGGTTTTGTAGCCTAAATTCAACGAAAACTGCAAAACTCTATAACGCGAACCACGAAATGATCATTGAGGTCGTTATGGGTGGTATTGACCAATGACCTATAATGTAATTTAGGCTGAAAATCTTGTTGCAATTAAATCAGGCTTTCACCATCTTAAAGGACGTGCACACACATCTAAATTAGTAGAGGAACACTCTCAGTTTGAAACTGGCCTGTGCTGTGACCGGCCAAAGTCTGCCGTCACATGCAAAAACCAAGCGGAGGTGCACGCGTCTAGTTTCCCCTCAGACCACTTAAATTACAACATCCTAAAAGATTATTATGAAAAAATGCCTAGCTCAGCTTTAAGAGCATATCACAGTTAAAATTGTCCTCCATTATTATCTCGCTGAGACCACTAAGGACTCTTTAACAAAGAGCACTGGAGGCAAAATGCATTAATAATACAAATCAATTCTAATAGAAGCCTTATTAGCCGATGAACGCTGGTATAAAACTCACTCTGAAGGGGAAATCAACCCTGAAACAGAGGTGACATTCATATTAGCTCAAGCTAGAAGCTGGAAGAGGTTAGCAGTGACTTTACTCTGCGTTTCTCTTTGCTTTCTGTTAATCCTCTAACAAAATAAAACCCATGAGAATGCTCAAACAAGCATCAAGGCAGTTAAAGGTTATTACAAAGTCACTCGCTGGTTTATTGTCAGTGAAGCAGCTCCAGGTTTTGCCTGATTAAACAGATTACAGCTGTGATTAAGAGTTGTGTATTTTATTCACACTAATCAAACTTTTGTGTCCTTCTTCATGCAGATGTTGTGCATGTTCGCCTTTTTTTCATGCTGCTGAGATTTACAGCTCTGGAGCATGTCCTCCACAAAGTTTAAGCCTTTATTGGGCGAAGAACTATATTTGGTAACTTCAGTGGATATCAAAATGGGGTCCCCATGTCTTGTATGAGGAGAACTTGACTATGATGGCATATTAAGGCCAAGTATGAATAAAAATAAAAATACAAACCGGGGGGGAGTTGCAAATTTACTATAAGTGCCAAATCTAAAAGAAAAAAATGTGCAGTTTTAAGATATTTAAAGTGGCAAATCTGCTCGAAAAAAGTCGCAGATTTACGAGACAAAAGTGGGGGGAAAAAACTACTTTTTTTCTCGCAGATTCACCACTTTAATCTCATAAATCTGCACATTTTTCTCCTAGATTTGACACCTTTATCTCGTAAACTTTTTTCTCAAAATATTACCCCCCTCCCCTGGGTCCGTATGTTTTTTTTTTACACATTCTGGCAGTATGTAATATCCTCCAATATTCTCCAGGGTTGAAATTTGGAATTTGCAAGTATTTCAATGAGTGCCCTATTAAGGGTTAAAGAAATACTGTATATACTTGCTGGTTTGTATACTGCATACACTGTAACAAATTTCTGTAAGAAAACAGCCAAATTGTGACAGTAACATACTGTTTTCCATTTAAAAAGGTATTATACTGTAGAAAACAATGCATTCTGGGCAATATTTGTAGGTAGCTTGCCGTTTCCCATAAATTATATGATATATATAAATGATATTTTCTAAGTCTCTTCTTGTCCACGTTTTTTAATGGCTGTATTTTACTTAACTAACTCATTCAGTATTTGGTATATTAAAATGACTGAGGTTACAGTGAAGACAGCGCTTAATTTGTAGTAATTGGGTTTCAGACAGTAATATGCTCTATTTACAGAAAATGACTGCATTGTATAATGCAACAATATTGCTACTACACTGTAAGACTTTGCTGTAAATTTACAGTAAAATTCTAACAGTAACTTGCTGTATTATGATTGTACAGTATATTGCTGTAAAAACAATGCATTGTGGGAGTTATCATGATTGCTCAGGCATTCCAACGGTCAAAATGATATTTTTACAGGAATTTACTGTTTTCAGCTGAGCATGTCGGGAAAATGAAGCCGTTATTATCGAAAAGAAGAAAAGTTTTATTTTATTTCTTTGTTTTGTTTGTTTTATTTATTTTGTCTGGGCTGAAATAATCATAATGTGTTTTTTCCAGTAATCCTAATATAGAGTTTAAATGGATTAGTTTTATCCATCAATTTTTTTTTCTTCGTTACGAGACAGTAAACAGACCTGTATTTCTATAATACACTAGAAGTACTGTCAATTTTACAGTAACTTACTGGCGAAACTGCTGCCAGTAATTTACTGTAATTTTACAGTAAAAAGTTTTACAGTGTAGCTTCAGCACTATACTGTGTTTTAGTCTACTGTAAAAACCAATGAAATGCAAGATTTTACTGTAATTCAGTATGTGGTTTTATCACAGTACCATACTGTAAAGTAAATAACAGTAAAGGAACTGTAAAATTAACAGTATAATGCTGGCAACCCTGCTGCCAGTATTTTACTGTTAATTTACAAGACAATTGTTTACAGTGTAGGCCTATATGGGGTTTGTCCTGTGTGCTGCAGCTGTCGGATAGAAAAAGACATATGCCACAGCAGTGAAAAGACGGCCAGAATCAGAGAGACTGACCTTCAGAATCACAGACGCTGACCTTCTCTTCATAGAGCTTTAGGCAGCTAAGTAAGTGTAAATCCTCAGCAGCCCTTTAGAAGTTCCCGCCTGGCTCAGCTGGCCGAAATGGAGCAAAGACTCAAAGCTTTCCAAGCCACCGTTGCTGAGTGTTTTGTTTTGTTAAGTGATCTATCGGCAGTTTATCGTCTGAGTTTCAGCTGAGCAGGAAGAGAGGAGATTAAGACGTGGAACAATTTATTTTCGGTTTCCCCAAAAAGCACATTTGTTTTACAGTTTTAACAGCCACTCAGTCATACATATTATTTCCTGAAATTGCATTATAGCCTGTTGGGTTACATGTGTTGTTTGAAAATGTTTTAACAATTTATTGTGCATCTGTGTGCAAATGCGATGTTGCCATTAAGTCAGTTAGTTAGCTAACAGGCTACTGCTTCAGAAATTTATTTTTAGAGTATATTAGTTAACCTTTTGGCAATTGATACCATTAATGCAAGGTCCAAGATGAACTTTTCTGTCTACTGGCCAGTGGCTGTTAAGCAGAACATTTTTTTAAAAACACATTTTTTTTAAACTGGCCATAAAACTGCATAAGATACAATATTATTAATTAGGTTAAGTTCCACTTATACAGAAGAGGATTAGGGCCAGGTTGGAGACACAAATAAATCATTATTAAGTTTGAGAAAAAAGTCGAAATGTCGAGAAAAAAAGTCGAAATACAAAGTTGAGAAAATATGTATATCATGCATAATATAATACAATTTATGTCTAAGAAATTCACATAAATTACATAAAAGCAGATTTTCCCCAAAACATAGTTCTGATAGCTACTACCAAGAGTAGCTCATATATGTTGGGGGATTTTAGCACTACTACACCCTTGAATATTGTAGTCATTGCAATATTTTATGAGATTTATGAAAATCAGGTTGTAGACACAAATTTTTGAATATCTTTCCAACTTTACCAAAAACAAAAAGTTGACTTTATTCTTGCGATTTCTACTTTTTTCTCGAAATCGTATTTTGACTTTGTTCTCGACATCTCAACTTTATTCTTGTTATTTCGCCTTTTTTCAAATTGCATAATGAAAAAAAAAATCATCATTATTTTTCCCCTACCTGGCCCCAGTCCTCTTCCATACACTTATGTACATTTACTTTAAACCTTACTTCCGCCGTGCCATGTGTCGCCACAAAGATTTGTGATTTTATCAATCATTAACGGTCATACGTTGCATGTTGCCACCAGTGTGCAAAGAGTCGATGCAAAACAAAAGTTGTCAATCAAGTTATTAGCTGCAGTGGTGAGAGTTTGCAGGGCAGTAGGCATATTTCATCAACCCGCCAATGGCTGACCTCATTCGTTTTTAATCACTGACATATATTTTACTTGCATTTGGCCAGTTCCGGGTGCTATTTTTGGAACCTGATTAAAAGTATGCCGAATTGTCTGATAGCAGTTCTTGTTTGCAGTGTACCCGTGGAAGCAGACATCTGTCAAGTGACTGCTTTGATGCCAAAGAAAAGTTATAAATGTTATATTTGTCGAGCAAGTTCTGAGTTATAAGGAGCATCGCTTTTTTTCTAAGCTGATTTATGGACCTTTATTTGCGATGGGTATTTGATATAATCATGTCCTCTGAAAATGTAAGTCGCACTGAATCTAAAAATATTTGTATCCTGCCTGTGTGTTTAGATTTCTGCCTCTGTGTCCCACTTTCTGTCTGTTGGAAAAGTGACCAACAAAATGATCATTCCTACCTTTTTTAACTACATTAATATAAACATGGAGTTTCTCCTTATGTCAATCTTGTTTATATCTTCCATTGACTTTCCCCCTGTTGTATTGGGCCTTCTTGCTGTTTTTAAAGTTCTATTAATAATTAATATAAGACTTTATTTATCCCACAGTGGGGAAATATAGTCGTCACAGCAGCTCAAGATACAAAAATATAGTTATAGAAAACAGAATAAGAATATAAAAAATAAGACATATACATACATTCTATACACATTATATACAAACATTTCTGCTATTCGGCATTTATTATTAATATATATTTTTTGTGTTTGTTTTCCTGAGAGTACTTTGCATTTTACAGATATTGCACATTGGAGAAAATATATTTTAGCATGTTAAATAAGTTAAATAAGTTGATATCATGCAAGAAAAATAAATGTATAATGATTTATAAGATAAATGCATTATTAATGCACTACTTCTGACTGTATTTGTATTACCACCTTTTGATTTGCCAAATATAAGCCTTTGTTTCTCCTCTTCCCTGTTAATTACCTAATCGCATGCATGTTTAAACACAAGACACTTTAAAAGGGTAAATAATAAATGTTGATCATGCGAATTGTCTGAGCTAATGAGGTGATCAGTGCGTGCGTGCACACAACAACAGCAGCAGAAATGCAAATACTGCAGCACATTGCTGACGCGCGCAGGATATGCTGGATCCATTTCTAATGCATATCGATCATATTGATTCGAAACAAGACTTTGTATCGGTTTCCACCACCATATTGACATCCAATCATGTATTTATCAGCATTTATCAAACGTATATTAACTGTTTACTCTATCATTGAAAAATATCTGTGTCATTTTCTCTAAACTTTCAGCGGATACAACCTGTAAAAACGCAGCATCGCTCACTTTTCCTTTCACTGACATTCTTAATTCTTCAGTAGCCGAGTTAATGGTGTCCTCCTGTCTTGCAGGGGCGTAGTGAGAGTGGACATTAATCTGCAGGATGTTGATATCGACCAGTGCTCCACTGACGGCTGGTTTGCTGGAACCCATCGATGCAACCTGACCACTATGGAGGTGAGTGTGCCGAACATGCGGATTAGACAGAAGATTGATTCGCTCTGGAAAACTGAACTGTAACGTACACGCATTGCAGTCACATCTCCACGAGGGCACTCAATGGAAAAGCACTAAATCTGTACACGTGTGATAAATGGATGGTAATCTGATTCCTCTTTAATGATACTGTTACAACCTACTACCACTTAACTGAAGGCTATCTTTTAAAATGCATACATAAAAATGTCCCCTTTTAGCATCTCCTTTAGGATAAGAAACATGTTTATGGGGGGCTTGTTTTCAAAGCAGATCAATGCTCTGCAAGTGAATTAGTACTTTGGTTGCTTTTTGTGTTTGCAATAAACATATACAGCACATTTGACAATAGTTACAACTAGGGATGGGTGTTTGGAAGAAACCTGTCAACTCCAGCATCTTTAACAAACAATTGATTAATCGCTACAAAATAAAAAATATATACAGTACTATGCAAAAGTGTTTTGATAACAGGCGCTTTTATTTTGAAAAGATGAAAACAGACTTCCTGTTGATCATAAAACTAACTCAAGCAAGATTAAACTGTTAAGATAATGTCAAGGAGTTCAATGTTTTATGTTTTAGCCCCCGAAGAGGCATGAGGTTAGTTTCCACAGTAATCTTGCATATTTAAGTGTGTTTTGTGTTTCAATAAGTTTTGGATCAAATTAAACCTAGTAATTCATGCTAGCAAGGTGTGATATAGTAAGCTAGTTTTGCTCAAATTAATATTCTTGTATTTCTGTGTGTTTTATAATTGTTATTGCAACTTTCAGTTTGCAAACTGTAGTTTTATCCAACTTAATTCTCAGCTCATTGTCTTATTGACGTACGGCCGCAGAACTGAACGATCGGTGTGTTTTAGTTCAGTGAGTAATGATATGTCAGAGATAAAATTAAAATTAAAAAATACACAGATCGGTTTGAAATTCCATGTGATCGACCAAATTCTTAACGGCCATTATACGATCGTCAATTAATTGTTCCCATCCCTAGTTACAACTGTGCAAATAATCACTTTATAGCTATCCTTATCTATTATCCAGTGTAGATGTTGCAATGAAAAAGCACCTTAATCTTTGTTAAACACACCTGCGCCTTGATATTACCTGTCAAGCTTCTGTTCCTATGAAGTATGATGTGTCTGTCTGGTGCGTGAAACTAGGTAGACAGATCGGCACAACACTTAATTTGTTGTTTTACTGCTCATCCGGATGACCCGACATTTTTTTTTTTTTGGTAATAGAGATACAGTATAAGGACGACACATCTTAAGGGACTGTTTACAGGGTCAAGAAATATATTTAACTTAAAAATTTAAGTGATGATGGAGATGGAGAGTTGGAAACGTGTTCAGCCTTGGTGGAGGAGAAAATAGCCCGGGCCATTTTCATACTGATGAAAAATAGCCTGTCTCAGAGCCTTGAAACATGTGGGCAGAGCTCTTGGACAAGATGATAAAACTCTCTGTGCTCTGCTATTTTTAAGAGGATGTCAAGTACCCACATCCTCCATTCTGAATTGGAGAACTGTCATTAATTTTTATTTCCAACAATGTGTACGCATAACCACTTTTTAAGATGATACATCAAACTTGTTTCTACATCCAGCAGTTATGGAGCAACATTACCATCCATCTAGAGTCGTGTTTGCATCCACTTGCCGAATATAAGTCTATGAATTCTCTTTTAGCTCTGTTTTTGGTCTCCACCAACCTCTGAGAGAAAAATCTGTCTTCTTAACTGCTAAATGTTCCAGTATGTTCACCAGCTAGTTGCACACTTTGCTTATTTGTGGTTTGATACTGGCTCAATACACCCTGTCCATAAAGTCTCTTTATGATTAAAAAAAATAAATTACAAAGGCAATTGATGATTACAATTGACATTACAAAAGAACTAAATATGACAAACCCTAGTAAGGGCACCATTTATATGTAAAGAAAGTAAAACATTGAAAATCGATATATCGCCCAGCCCTAATATCTGTTCCTCATTTTGTAATAATCTCCACATATTTGGTTAAACCATAGGTTTTATTTGCTTTTTTACAACATTTTTTAAGTCGTAAAGAGACTTAATGGATACTGTATATTGTTTTTGTTGTTTTTTAATCGTCATCATCATATACATTTGCGCGTTAAACACATTGCGAAAGACTGTCTATTTTTAAATTTTATCTCTGACTGCCTATCAGTATTCACTGAACTAAAGCCAATGAGCTGAGAATTAATTTGGATAAAGCTACAGTTTGCAAACTGAAAGTTGCAATAACAATTATAAAACACACAGAAATACAAGAGTATTAATTTGAGTAAAACTAGCTTACTGTATCAAACCTTGCTAGCATGAATTACTGGGTTTAATTGTATCCAAAACTTATTTAAACAAAAAACACATTTAAATATGCAAGATTACTGTGAAAACTAACCTCATGCCTCTTCTTGGGGCTAAAACATAAAACACTGAACTTCTTGACATTTTCTTTACAGTTTAATCTTACTTTATTTAGTTTTAAGATTGGCAGAAATTCTCTTTTCGTCCTTTCATAATAAAAGCATCCGTTATCAAAACTGCCTTTTTGCATAGTACTGTATATATATCTTTTATTTTGCCCATGTATGCATGTTTTCATACATACTGGAGTATGTATAAAAGCATAGCGATTAATCGATTAATTGATCGTTAACGCTAAAGATGCTCGAGTTGGCAGGTTTCGCCCATCCCTAATCACAACTCATTAATACTTTCCGCCTGCTTTCATAGTAACCTTTAATGTGGCGAGTGCTGCCGTCTAGCTAGCAGCTAGCCCTCCGGTCGATGCTTCCTACCTGCCCGCTCAGTCTCATCGTTAAGAGTGATAGATTTTGAAGAGGTGCTGTAGATCAGACTCCTTCATAATGCATGTGATGTAATGGATTGCAGTGAGCCTCTTTGAATAATTAATCACTCTCTTTGTCTGAGTACTTCCACCTTTCCGTGGACAGTCAATGCCAGAGACATTTGACATAGTGTGTGTCTGTGTGTGTGTGTGTGCTGTGTGTAGGGAGGCTACAAGGAGAGAAATACATTGTTACTGGTATAGATTTTAGCTGGGTTTGCAAAATAATGATCTCTGTGTGCTTACAGTGCAGAAGTGCGTTGGAAGTATGCTTGCTTACAGCTGAATGATGAAAGCTGTTGCGGTCGTGGCATGTTGCAGGATGCGTTGCGTGAAAGCTTTTTCACACAGGAGCGCTCATTATTGTCATATCTGCTCGATAAACAACGGATAGATGGAGGGAGGTGTAGAACGGCAGTGATTTTAACCACCTCGTTATCTCTCGTGAATGTGCAGAGTTCGTATCATAATTAAGCAAGTTCCTCTCCTTTCAGTCGTCTTGTGCAAATAGGAATTACAGAAAGCAATCTTTGCATCTAACCGCCTTCTTGCATGGCCAGGTAAATCAGAGGTGAGGTGGGAGGCTGTTTTTCCAGCTATGAATAGAAAGTATGACCACAATGTAATCAAGTCTTGCAGGGCTGTGTGTGTGTGTTTGTGTGTGTGTGATTAAAAACAGCATTGGGAGGGATGCCCCCTATTTGCAAACAGGGATTCATTTAGTGTTATTGCTGTATTTTTTTTCCTCATGCAGGTATTTCCTCTGCATGTGCAGTGGTTTGTTGCTTAATGGGTTTCTTTGGGGCCATTTGAATAGAAAAGACAATCACTTTAGGCTGCTATAGATCCACGTTAGGAGTATTTTATTTGAAACAAAGCAGTTGGTTTAGTTGGCGGTGCTGCAGTTTATTTACTAAAGTATATATTCCACCCTCTGATGCTCTTTATGTCAGCATTTGCAGCGACACTGCACTTCCACTTGCACGTGGACTCCACGTTCTGTTTTTGCACGCACAACTCTGACAGGATTCATCCAGCAGCGTCTGTGTATTCCTTTTATCACACATCCACTGTTGTTCTTCTGCTTCTTAGCAGCGTTTTTAAGTGCCACCATTCCAGCAATTGAATTTGACAAAATGCAGTTGTTCCAGCCAGGCAGCCAGCCGGACGGCCGGCTCCCTGGCCTCCCCTCACATCCTGCCTCTCAAGCTGCTGTTTGCCCAGCCAAGCATGCAGGCAGCCCAAACTCAGATGGAGGCAGATGCTATGGATGACTGATTCACCAGGCAAGCGGAGGAAGGCAAAACAAAATGAGGCTCGGACTGTTGACAAGAAAAATACAATAACCCAACAGTGTCAGAAGCCTATGGTTATTTGAAGGCAATGCTATTTTAAAATCTAACAATTGTTAACAGTTTTCTCTAGATTCTTCCTTCACTAGTGAATTTCACAAAACCCTGCTTATTTTCTTTTTCCTGAGTGGTGCCACAGTTCAGCTTAACCATAGGACAATCCCACCAAAACTCTGCATAATATGTCAGAATTGTAGCGCAATGTTTTTGTGTTGATGCTGATAAGTAGGGCTGGGCGATACGGCCAAAATCTCCGGTCCCATTATAGGTCATTATATCTTGTTAAAGATGTATATCAAGATGTAGCATGTTTTCATGTAGGTCAAAGCCAATTTAATATGAAATAACATGTTTAAGCCTATTAATACTACTTTTAAATCAAGTACTTAATAAAAAGTACTGTGTATTTTTAAGTACTGTAACATTTGTTACGTTACACATTATTCTCCACCATTATTATACAGAGAGAACCCTGTCCTGAGCTGAATGCACTGTTGTATTCTGGGTAATGAAGTCCATTAATATTTCAAATTAGATTTTCTGAGAAATGAACGTTTCATTCATGCTTGTATCATGCTATCTCAAAATATATGATTTCATGAAGATACAATTCCACTGAAAGATAATACACTTTTTTATATTGAATTATTGCCCAGCCCTACTTGCAATCTTCCAATGGATGGATGGATAGATGGGTGGACTGCAAACATGACAAAATGCTGCAGAGAAGACTATGAAACTTAATAGCAGAAAAAACAAACACTGTACCATTACCAGAGACTGTAAATCAGTTGTTTTTTTTCCAAATAGGCACTGCATATATCACCATCACATTACAGGAACTTGCATGCAACAGGAAAAATCAACCAGAATACGCCAACGCTGCTGTCAACAACCGGATAATATATAGCAATCAATTTTATTATAAACTCTGACTGCAGACCAGTTACCGCATGTATTAAGCCAAGAGCAAACATTGTATTTTCTTTGATTAACTATACAGTACAGCTCGGACTTGTGCCAATCACGGCGAAGCTAGATGAATCGTTACATAACCGAGCATGGAGCCCCAAGATTATCAACTCCAATCTCGACTTAATTTCCTGTTGAAAAGGTGTATACATGCTGTTAGAGGCTGACGTTTTCCTGTCTTTTTTCCCGACCTCTCATCTCTCACTAATGGCACTTCCATTAGTGTGTTTCACCGTTCTTCAAAAGTCTAGGACTTTGCCGCCCTGGGGGCACCTTTCATACGAGAACGCGGCTGTGGATGATGATGAATGTTTCAATCAATTAGCTTATTGCTCAGAACAAGTGGTGGGGCCCTGGGGGACCGTAGGCTGTGAAAGGCAGTGACACATAACCTGAATGATTACTCCAGCCGGCACGACAAGGACTCCTGACTCTGCGCTGTTTCTTGTCGAGGGCTGCTGAGTGAGAAGAGGGCGGGCCACTGGTTAAAAATGAACATTTATAAACTGAGAATGAGATGTAAGCGTCACAGTTTGACCATACATACATGGGAGCATTTAGAAATGTTTGATTTGGGGAGTTTCGTTTCTTTTGGTTTGCTTATCCATCTGTTAGCAGGGTTATAGTAAAAATACTGGTTTGATTTTGATGTAACTTGGTGGAAAGGTTTTACACGGGCCAAGGAAGACACCATTTAAAGCAGATCCAAATTACGGGGTGGCTACACAAATTATTTTTCACTTTTGTCAACATTGTGAGATAGGGCATGACCTTGACAGATGTTGGCACTGTCCCAAGTGCCCGTTTCGTTTATTGAATGTATTTAGAGGTGAAAAATGTGTTGTTTTGTGTCATCATATCTGGGCTTTCAGTTTTGCATCTCAGTAAAAGAAGTAGATTTTGATTAATATCAGTGACAGTACACAGGGTTGTGTTTTTGTCTTTGTTACGGCATTTTAAAGTCCACGTATTCCCAAATTTTGGTGACACTGAAGAAGGCCTGGGTGATTATATGATCGTGATTAGTGATTGCGATACATTTCAGGTTGATTACGGTAATCAGCTGTGAGCATATTTACTTGGTCAAACATGTCAGAAATGTGTGCGACAGTAGCCAATCCAAGAAGTAAACAGATTGACCGAACATGGAGCTAAACGTGGAGCTGAGGGCAGCAAAATAGATGTCAGCCATGACTTAGAGCAATAAACCAGGAAGGAACAGGTGAATGTTGGGAAAGAGCAAAGGAAATTACAATCTATCCACCACTGTATCGAGAGAAAACTAATATTCACAGCACGGCAATTCACACACAGGTATGGTGCATTCAATAGCGTCAGAACAGCTATAGTGCGTTCAAGAGCGTGGGATGTATGAAAACTTACAGAGAAACAAGTTATAACTGAATGGAACTTAGTTCAATAAACAAGTTAGCAAAACATTAACACCGTGGGCTTTCAAACAACAACAAATCTGTTTAATCATTTGAAGAAGTCACACCAAAGTGATTGTGCGGAAAGCATGCACAGCCAATGTCTAGTTTGTTTAGTTTTCAGTACAGATGCTTTAAAACTGGCAGTTTAAAATCGATACAAAATTGTGATAATAATCGTGATGGGATAATATGAAACAATATATTGTGATCATTTCTTTTTTGCCATATCGCCCAGCCCTACACTGAAGTACAAATTAACTTTCCAGAGCACATTTCCTGAAATATTCTGTTCATAAAATGCAATTTTGGGTTGGAATATCTTTGTAGCACAAACACACACAGAAACTGTATTTTTGTGTTGCTGTGTTCCTCTTTCTGCTGTTGAAAAGCTCAAGTGGATATTCCAGCTCCGCGTGTTGAATCACTGTTACATCTTGACCTTGGTTCACAAGGTTGTCCTGGCCCGGCCAGCTATCATCTCAATCACACGCTGATTTCTCCGCTGTGTACCTTGTGCTGCTGAATTAATAACGCCATCAGTGTTAAACAACTGCTGCTCTGTCTGCTCTCGCCTTCTGTCTCTTTCTCTCTCAGTTCTGCAAACAGGAAAGTGCACTTGTTGTCCTCACTTGTAAGGACTTTATATTGATTTACATTCATTCCCTCGAGGCTTGCCCTAGCCCCAAACATGATGACTATATCCCTAATAAACACTTACATGAACCAAGGTGATATTTTAAACCTCTGAAGTCCAGGAGATTTTGGTTCAACTTCCTATGCATTAATTTCTGTCTCTGTTTAGCATCTTTCAGTTTGTCCTTATACATCACATGAAAGGCTTCTTTTTCTCGACACAAACTTGGCTATCAGCCAGATTTTTCATTTTATTTTAATTAACAAAGTATAAAGCTGCCAGGAACCGAAAATACAAACAAAAGACACAGGTGTATGTGGAAATGCAGCTTTTTTTTCTTTTAATTTTTTTTTTTTTTTTTTTACCATTTATATACACAAAAACAGCAGAAAAAATAATAAATAATAAAACTATTGAACAGTCTATTTGCACATAAATTAAAAATAGTAAAAGTTTTCACTGTAGAAAGAAAATTCACATTTTAAAAATGGTCTAGAAACAAATGGCACACTGTGAAAGCTCCTATGATTGCACTTTCAACTGGCTTTCTCAGCTTGTCTACATATCATATATAAATAAAGATATTACTGTAAATAAAACATGTGTATATTCAATAAAGAGATGGACTCCAGAGGGTTAACCCGAACCAAAAACCTCTCTTGATTCTTGTCGAAGCCTTACTGTTCAACTGTTGCAGTTTGAAAATTAGCATTAACCCCAGTGGCGACCTACAGCCCAAGCTATTCATGTCATGCATTGTTTCTGTTATTTACATCTCATTGTCTCTTGTCCTGCAATCTTCACCCGCAGCTACCTATAACTTACAAAGATTAGACAAAGGCCATGTATTTTATTGACAGCTTTTATAACAAGCCCTTTATCTGTAAAGCACGGCCACAGAACAACGCATGTTTCCAGGATCCTGTAACGTACACTTATGAATTACTTGAGTGCACAAGAGCTGATCTGTTCGTTCCCTCCCTCGGCTTGAGAATGACACATGGCGGGTTAAATTGATGGGATTCATTTTAGAACACTTTGAAAACTGATTGCCAACTGAAACACATTAATCAGCATGTGTCACAAAAAAAGATTTATTAGGGCATCAGAAATGTTGCTTCATTTGCATGCAGAGGTGTTGGGCCTCATTCTGTCCCATAATGAGTTGTCTTTTGTGGCAGCAATCATTTTCTAACAGAAATTTCAAATGGGGGATGTACTGTAAACAAAACTGTGGGGCTTGGGCCAGCATTACGACTGAAATTAACTCAGACTGCAACATAAAAAACTATGAAATGTGCAATTAAGTTGTTTTTTTATTGACTTTTCTTTGTTAACTAGTAGCTCATTTCAGGGTGGTCATGTATCACAGATCATAGTATTACAATCTATTTCAGATGTGCTTTTGAAGATTTTTAATTTTTAGTCATTGTAAAAGAAAGACAGTACAATGATCTCTAGCTTGAATTGTTAATGCATATTTACCTCCGCCAAAAGATGTTTTTGGTTTGGTTTGTTTCTTTGTATGTTTGACTGTCAGCAGGATCACAGAAAAAAACTACTTGAATGTGAGGTTGGGCATTTCCGATCCATTATTGTCGTATTGGAAAAATCTGAAATATGAGTAGTGGATCATATTTCATGGCACACCTGATTCATTTGTTGCTCCTCATTGTTGCGCAAATACTGGAAACAGCTACCAATGTGTTGTTTAAACACAATAAAATACATCACATCTTTATAATGCGATGTTTTTATTTTTTACATAACGACTTAAACCTAATTTATGCTCCCTTTATTGACCAATATATCCATTAGAGGACTGTGCAGTTTAGGGTCCTAAAAATGTGCCTCTTACGGCAAAAGCAGAGGCAGCATTATAGAGAATAAATCTTTCACAACATAGATATTTCTTCTTTCTTCTTTCTTACTAATATTTCCTCAAAAGGTTCAGGCAACTATTGGCTACACTAAGCCCTTTCATATTGCCGTCCTGGAAATATCCCGCTATATTGCTTGAAAGATCTGTGCCAGCTTTTTGCCTTAGGGCGTTCATGGTGATCCCACGAAGGCATGATATTCATGCTCTTTTTCATATTCCGCCTTGCCGGGACAGCAAGAAAATTGGTGGGATCACTTGATCCTGACATCCCTCTTCTGGCGCGTTCGTAGTGCAGGTGAGACGTTACAGAGCCATAAATGTCCAGGCTTGAAACGGCACTATGAAAGTAACTACTGTCCCCACAGTTTCTGGTGGTAAGGCTCGGTTTCATTCGTGTACGTCAGCTTTTACAAAACATGCATAAAATATGGCCAAAATCAACACAGACACAAGCAGAAATCTCTGTCCATATGCATATTTAATGGTGAGCATAATTGAGCCCCCAAAGCTCATGAACACACCAAAGTCTGAAGAACGACTACTCAAAATGCATTATTGCCTTTGGTGGAAATCTGCGCAGTACCAACTTTAATACCTGATGAATAATAATGAATAACACTCTGATTTTGAAATGAAACCGCCCCTTTTGTTTTCTTAAAGTCAGAGGCGAATTCCAAAGATAGCAAGGCAAGGCAAGGCAAGGCAAGTTTATTTGTATAGCACAATTCAACACAAGGTAATTCAAAGTGCTTTACATACACATTAAAAACAGCAAGACACAATTGAAAACAGTAAAAACAGTCAATTAAAACAGGGAAATAGAAATAAAAATACAAAAATACAAATAAGATAAAATAAGATACAGCAGGATAAGAAAATAGATAAAATAATAAAAAGCACAAGCCAAACATTGCGTAGTTAAAAAGTAAGGGCAGATAAGTGTTAAAAAGTAAGGGGCAGATAAGTGTTAAAGTTAAGAGTACGCTGCAGTAAACAATAGTGTTTTTAGTCCTGATTTAAAGGAGCTGAGCGTTTGGGCAGACCTCAGATCTACAGGTAGCACATAGTTTACTTTATTGTTCATTTAACATGGTGCAAACTGATACACATGAATTGATGAGTACAGTTTATCTGCTTGTTTCTCTGACAGCCGCCCGTCAAAGTGTTCCCTCTAGTCTATACTCATTCAACAAAAATGCTTACCCCTCCATGTGCAGGCCTAGCCGCATATTGTAAGATAAAAATAGCCTTTTAGCATCTCGGGAATTCCCCCTTGCTGTTAGAAACACGGCATCGTACGGTAGTGGGGCAGGGATTCCCACAAGGGACCGATGTGGAGAGTGGTTTCACACCAGGCCACGGCCCTTTCAACCTGCTGATCTCGCTTCAGCAGTTTAGGTGGAGAAAAAGGGCGCAAAGCATCCTAATTAACTACATTCCTTGCAATGTTGCCTATTAGAATATGTTCAGGAGACTATAAATAGGGTAATTGCTAATTATCTACAGTGATCTCACCAAAGCTGTGATTATGCTTCAGAGTTGATAAGGGGGCTTGATAGGAAAGGAAATAGAATACCGCTGTGCACCAGCAGATTTAAATTCACCCTTCAATTTTAGCAGATCCTTTTGTGCTGGGTGAATTATGCAGCGTTGTATTAAAGAAGTAGAGAGACCATGATATTAACTTCTACTCAAGACCAGGAATAGGAAAAGCTCTAAATGTGAGTTTCTTTCCACTGTAGAGAGAAAGATTAAGGAGTTAAAGGATGAACAGAGATGTAGATCCGTCAGCCGCTCGGCAGATGGATGGAGTGTTACATCTTGGAAACACTTTTCAAAAGTTTTCAGTGCCGGAGAAAGAAAAATAAACTTAAAAAAAAAAAAGTTTTTAAAGCATCGCGAAAACGAAACATCCAATGGAATGTCCTGCCAACACATTCTGGGTCAGAATACTTGAGTACACTTAAAATATTTTCTGTATCATTGCCTAGATTTCTTCATTCAATATCCCAAAAAAAATATAGAAGATTCAGTTTGTAAGTGCGCTATCTTGTCATCCAAGGACATTTTTATGTCACAGATGAATAAAAGCACTGATATACAAAATTCAAATCCCACATTGGACAGTAGATTAGATGCTCTGTGTCCAGCTGTTGTGTCTCCTGAGGGGTATTGGAGATGAAAACATCAAGGTTGAGGGCTGCTGGCCATAACGCAGCAGGACGAGAGATCACAGGACACTTCTGGTTTTAACTCCGGCCCCCGGCCCTTCGCCACCGCAGCCCTTCCTTAACCACTGTCTCGCTAATTGGCTCTGTGGATAATGCTGGAACTCCGAATTTACATGGAAACACTTTGAAGACTTGAGTACACTCGCCCCCGGGCGCAGTCTTACATTCGCCGTGCCCAGCCTCGGCGGCGCACCGTAAACCCAGGCAGAAAGCAAACACTCAGTCCAGGGAGGATTGGAAAAAAGTGGAATCTAGAGGTAACATTTGTCTAGGGACCCATGAGATTGGATGTGAAATGAGTACAGCCGTGTGGTTACAAAGGATGGAAATAGACTGAGAAAGAGTGAGAGACACAGACAAAAATATAGAGTGACTGCAGCTTGTTTTACATACATAAAAGTCACACGGATGCATTTACTTCAGTTAAGGGCTGAATAAGCTGTTTACAGAATCTCAAGTCTGCAAAAATAAAGGGGAGTCTCAACCACTCTTATGTAACATTACATTCTCGTTACATTATACTCTTGCTTACTGAGAAAAGTAACTTGTGAGTAGAGGTGTGAATCAGCAGAGGCCCCACGAAACCATGTTATCCCGATACTTGAGTCCCGATAAGATATTATTGTAAGTTTAAGCATTTTGCGATATGTGATTATGAGTATTACAATACAATATATTGCGATTTAACTGCATTTTGTGCCCACAAAATTAAATTAAATCAAGAATTGTTTTGTCAAATAAGAGAAAATTCTCAGTCTGTTCATCTCACTTCCGTCTTTTTATTTCTCCACAATGAGAGTCAAACCCACAGACTGACCAACAAAGTATTCAGTCAAACTGAACTGAACTGATATCAAACATGTATGGACGACAACAACTGCAGCATTTTCTCAAACTTTCCTCAACTTTAAGCTTCACTGCTCTGAATTTGTTTTGGAATATAACATAAAAAAAGCCTAAATTTGCAGCGTTATTTCGACAACTTCCCGACACGATATCGTGGTACCTATTGATTCCTTAGATCTTTTAGTTTCATATGAAACCAGTATATACCTTAAAGTGAGCCTGCTACGGCCTTAGAGTACTTTCGCGTTACCAAAAATACTTAAGCCTAACGTAGGCTATGTCTACCTCTGAATGTACTGACTACTGATACTGCAGAGCTTCGTCTTCAGCCCATAATCTGTAAATCTGCAGGCTAATAATAGAATGACAGACACAATATCAACTTTATAGCTTCATTATGTTTGATTACAAGTAAACATGATTCAAGAGGGAACTGGTGCTCGTGCATGTACACTAACAAGTTCATACAATGTGTAATTTCATTTGCAATTCAACTTCAGTGAAAAGTGCATGAAAAAAAACCCAGAAACCCCCCAGAAACCTATGCTACAGTACCTGACGGCACCTCAGTCTGACAGCGAACACGGCAGAGGCATATTAAGCGAAGCTGCTTCTATAAAAAACATTAAAACACAGGCTCATATAGCATCCAGTATATCCTGTTTCAATATGGGTTAACTAGATCTATGCTTACTTTAACAATATAAAGGCTGTCCTGTCTGCCATCTCGCTAGCTGAGCTACACATGAGCACTGACACAACTGCTGGATTGGATGAACTTCTGCTAGTATGAAGGAAACAGAAATGGTGCAAATGCATCAGAGATTTTCTTTTTTATGGCAATAAAAGGACTAAAGAAATACAGTAAACATGTAACATAATAACTTAATAATCTGGATTGCAAAATGTTTGGGTAACGCTTTATATTAAGGTCCTTGTAATAACCATTAATTAGCAAGTAATAAGGCCCTTGTAAGTCCTTGCAAGATGCTTATTAACATTATTGTGTGTTTATAAGCTTATATAAGTGTTAATAATGGCATTACAAACACCCATGACCCACCCATTATGTCTTTGACATGCCTTTATTAATCTTATTTTGTTTGCTTATTGATATTAAAATATACTTTATTGCTCATCTATTATAAGTTAACTATAAGTTAACTATGCTTGTTAATTAATGGTTATTAAGGACCTTATTATAAAGCGTTACCAATGTTTGTGTTGCATTACTCGTTACAAGTAAAAAGTAATCTAAGTACCTATAGAACACTGCTCTCCACAGATAGAAACAGATCAATAAATTCTTGTCCACATGAAGTTTCCAGGACTTAATCGAAGCAATATAAAGCCCAGACATCCTTCTCCTCAGCCATCTCTTCTCCCGGGAGTTCCTGAGGCAATCCCATACCAGTAGGGACATATAATCCCTCTAGTGTGTTCTGGGTCTTTCACCGGGTCTCCTCCCAGTTGGACCAGCCAAGGAACTCCTCCACAGGGAGTCGTACGGAAGGATCAGATGCCCAAGACGTCTCAACTGGCTCCTTTCACCATTAAAGAGCAGGGGTTCTAATTTGGGCTTCTTGCCGATAATGAAGCTACTCAACATGTCGCTAAAGAGAACTTCCAGATAAAATCGTAAACATAAGCCAAAGTGACCTGCTACAGTAAGCTTACTCCTACAGTATGTATAAGATAGAGACAAAGGAATTCATTTTACAAGGTCAGCAAACAGACTTTTTATCCAGCATCTTTCCATCTGTGGTGTTCAATAACAGATGGTTGGGTGTCATGATTATCTGTGGAGCACAATTATTTTGCATCAACGAAGATAACATCAGAGACAGATACAGGAAATGACTCCTAAGTGCGCCGGAGTTCAAAAGTGACCATGAGTGCAGATTATCACAGATTCTCACGCCCCTGCAGTCAATAAAGTAATATTTTGAGAAAAAAGTGGCAAATACGAGAAAAAAGTCACAGATTTACGAGATTTAAATTTGCAAATCTATGAGAAAAACATAGCTGATTATTGAGGAAAAAAAGTCTGAATTTCTCTTAATCTCTTATATTTGCGACTTTTTTCTTGTTTCTTATTTCCCTTTTTTTTTTTCTTTTTTTTTTCATACTTGGCCCTAATATGCCGTCGTAGCAATATACTTTTAGACAGTATTGTTAAAAAAAAAAAAAAAAGGAAGTCATTTTTTTTAGGTAGGGTTAGGGTTATTTAAAAGTGGTAGAAAATCAGTTTTAACATTTTAATTTTTTTCTAGGGGTGAGGGGGGGGCCCAGATCTCCCGGCAAATTTAGTCCCCCCAATGTTGAATCCATGGCTACGGCCCTGTGAAAAGGATTTTAATGTTAAAAAGAACTCAAAATGTTGCAGTTGCTGTATATAAGGAGAGTTTAAGCAGCATTGGGTTGAGTGGACAGCAGCAGCAGACTTCCCTGTTCTTCATCAACCGTGGCACCATTTGTGCCCACTGTCCCTGGAGGCTGCTTTGAGGATGTCAGAAAACTTTGTGCATGCCTGATCCCTCCGTACTCACTGTCCTTGTTTTGTGTGCTCACATACACAACAGTGTGTACGTGCAGTGTGCCTATTTGCACGACCGTCCGTTGCAAGAGTCAACAACATCACTGTGCATTTTACCGTGCGAACGTGGAATAAATATGTACCCGGCTCCGTTCACTTTGACACTTACATAAGCTGTGAATGTGATTATGACAGCAGGATCCCAGTGGTGTCTGTCGTGTGTTTACTAGTCCCAGCCTGATGGCAGTGTTAAGCTCCCTCTAGGCCAGAGTGTTTATCTGACTGGTGTTTGGGCTTTGGTCTTTGGACTGCACCCAAAGCGAGGCCCCGCTGTCCGGGCAGCTCTGCTCCGGCTAACTCCTGCTAGTTGACCTCGTTTAAAGGCCTGGCTGGCTGTCTAGCTGTCCCTCTGAGCGCACAGCCACAGCCATCCAGCTCTCTGCAGCGTCTCTTTGTGTGTCTCAGGGAGAGTAATGCACAGGCCTGAAATTGTGGTCTGAACCAGACCCAGCGCCAATTTATTTAGCCCAGTCCATGCCCAATAGCGAAACACTTATTTATTTTTTTTAACCATGAAGCCGGCCTGAAGCTGAAGCAAAGATAATGATGTCAAAGCTCATTTCTCTTTCCTTTCTGGATCTTTTGCACTCGCATACAAAGAGCAACAGTACACACAAGCACTAGTTCACTCTTTCAGTTTGCTGAACTTAACCCTCTTGTTATGTTCGTTTCTCAGGAACAGCATAATGTTTAATTATTCAAAAGTGTCAGAAACAAAAAAAATCCCAATAAACATTGTTTATATTTCATTAATAACTCCATTACAGACCATCTCAATCAATATTTAGTGCAATGGTGTTCTTTACCTGTCACAGATCATGGTTCAATGAGGATAATTCACTAGTTTTTCATTAAAAAAAAAATGCATGTTTAAACGTTTTTGTGTACATTGGAAATACCTACATATAAAATACAATGGTTTTACATGACATTGATTTAAAAAATTAAAAAAATATATATATTTTTTCTTTTGTGGAGTGATGTTGATAAATTATCAGGAGTCACCTCTATGTAATACAAACATGCAAATATGTGAAATGAACCATTTTCATTTTATATGTTGTTTACACTTATTAAGCCAAGCAGAATAAGTTTTATCCCGAAAAAATACTTTAAACTTTGAAATGGGTCAGTTTGACCAGCAACATAAGGACCTATTTATCATGTAGCATTAGGTGACCAGGAAGCCTAATGTATACTGTGCCCTTTATATTGTCAATGCCTAATTGAGTGGAGTGTAATATTAGACTCAGTGTACTTTACATTGTACATTACTATTTATTGACTCCAACAATACAATGTAATCCAACCTATCATATTATTATAATGTAATATTCATTGCCTTCAATGTATATATTTTAGATTTTTTTTAAATGTATTTTTATTTCTATTATCTCTTATGATTTGTTATATTTTATTTAATATGTATTTTTTTAGATATATTTATGTTCTTTAATTTATGTTTTTCATTGCTTCTTATTTTTTGTGACTATATTTTTTATTTCATTATATTTTGTTAATGTCTCCTAAAAGCTACGTTCTCATACAACTAAACTGCATTCTCAATAATATTTCAAGGGAAGCATATTTTCTCCCAGACTCTGTTCTTGACGTACGACAAAAATATTTCTGATCTAAGTCTGCAGATGTCCACACAAGGAGTTGGTTAGGGTCGATGTACTTTAACCCAAACCATGTTCTTTTACTAAATCTAGCCAAGTAGTTTTGTTGCCTAAACTTAAACAAACTGAAAATGTTTCACAATGTGACTGTAAATTGGGAGAAAATGCCTTTAAAACATAGTTAAGATTGCAGATATTCTGTACAGGAACATCATTTTTTAGGAGACCAGGTTGCTTTTTATATTTCTATTTACTACTTCTCTTTAATAGAGCCTCCCAGCAAAAGTATTTCACACGATTGCACTTGTATAACTGTTAATAAATTGAATCTTGAACACAATACCTATTGCATGTCTGCCAGCCTGAAAAGAAGGATCTCACCTTTGTTGCTGATATTTTCCACCAATTTTCTCCTTCTAATATTTATATTTTAGGCTCAAACCTGGCCTGAATCAAGCCTATTGGCTCCCATTTTGTTCCATTACATAACATTTGTTTGGCAGAAGCTTTTGTCCAAACGGACTCCCAATAAGTGCATCCAAACTCAAAAGAAACAAGAGCTAGATGTCATTAAAAAAAATTGGAAGTGCCACCCACCAAAATAGCCTAAATAGCCAAGTCAAAAGAGCTTTCAGCAATTTATTCCCCATTAGGCTACCGAAGTTAGAAGAGTCGAGGGAAAAGAAAGAACAGTCACCAACTTTTAGTCCTCGAAATGGGTCAAACTCCCAAAGCCCTGGAGCCTACACATCCCTAAATGCAACTTGATGGTGTCTCTTTGTTAGGCCCTCCATGCCTAGTTAATGCCTCCCCGAGCCCAAGGCGAGATAACCCCGGTGGTGGTTATTTTCTCCGACTTGACAAATCTCCTCCAGAGCCACAAAAGACATTCTTCTTCATTGTTTAACCGAGCAGGCAACCTCCCCGTGTTTTTTATTCATCCTTTAAAACAAACGCCGTCTAATTTCCCCTGGTGCCTTCCACATCCTGAGCTGGCAGTTTACGGCACACTGCACATACATGCAAACACACAGCTGTACTGTATGTGCAGGGTAATCTGCCCTCCGGCCAGGTCTTCTCCTCCTAACCTCCTTTCTGTGCATTCTATAGTTCAATCTGTAATTATCGGACGATGAGCTTTCCTTTGGGTTTATGTTGCACTCTGCGGGATCATTACAAATATCTACAGAGGCCTATTAGCGGTTGATTAGGCACTGTGCTGGACCGGAAGAGCGTGGGCTTATATCAAAGAGAGGGAGAGTCCTTCGGCAGGCCTTAATTAGCCGACAGAATTGAGCAAGTTCCTGGTTTCCTGGTCAGGTGGAAGACAACTGGCCTCTGCATCAATTAGTGCTACTCTTAGAGTTGTTTTTTTATTCCCCTGCTTCAGAGAGGTGATGGAGGGGAACTGCTGCGTTTGATGTCAGGAGGAAGAGTATGTAGAGTGTGTGTACATTTGTGTGCAGGGAGTGCACAGATTAATGCAACAATCATTAGTGGATATGCAATTATAGCGAAGTTATAGACTTGATTTATTTTAAAAGTCTTTTAGGCTTGTTAGCACCAGTATTTACACTGTATTATGGTTCAAACAAGACGTACTTTGCACGCTCCTCTGATTTTGGAAAATTACATTTTTCACGTTATCACATATTCAAAACACATCCTCTTAGGGATAAAGCACTCTGTATCCCTTTATTTATTTGCATTTCTTTTTTTCCTACAAACAAAAAAAGTTTTCTTTCTGTTTATTTATTTATTATGAGCCTCTACGAAATAGTTTATTTGTGCATTTACAGGAAAAGCATGCTTTGAATTAGATTTTTTTTGCCATTAGAACATAATAAAAGACTCTGTGGAGAACATTGTGTATGACCCTTTGGGCTGCAGACTGACAGGAAGTCCTGCAGAGTAGGGTCGAGGTCAACTGTACAGCTCTTAAAACAGCCCAGAGTCATCACCAAAAAAGAAAGCCATCTTGTGCATAGTCATAGGCATGAAGAACATTTGAAAATATACTCTTATTCAGCCATAAGAGCCTTATTGAGTGGATTGGTATGGCCAGAGACCCACTTCACTAGATCTGCAACATGCAAGCTGCAACAAGTGATAATTCCTCTCACACTGGTTTCGACACGCTTAACAAATGACTAAATCTAATTTTATCTACCAATTTGCGAGTTATACTAATTTGTGACGTGAGTAATGGCGCCATTTGCGTGTTAATAGTAGTGTCTGTAAATGGCTGCTGGGAATCGGCCCCTGGCTCACACTGGTAGTTTTAGTTCATCCCAGAGGTGTTGGATGGGGTCGAGGTCCTCCACATCAAACTGGGAAATCCATTTCTTTATTGACCTGGCACAGGTGCACTTTCATGTGGAAACTGAACAAAAAAAAGGGCCAAACACAAACTGTTGCAACAAAGCTGGAAGCATGCTATAAAATACTAGTGGACCCACTGGGACACTGAAGAGGTCTCAAAAGAGATCAGAGGGGTCATGAGGTGGTACAAAGAATACAAAAGAGAAAAAAACATACAGTATTTTTGAAAAATGTGATTTTTCTGCTATCTACTATATGGTATTCTGTGTCAAAATCATTAAAACATTTGATCCGAATAACCTGTGCTAGGGAAATCAGATAAACTTATCACAGATCATTAACATATTACATGTGACTTTAAAGAGACTATGTAGAGCAGTTTTTTAGGCTGGCTGGTTAACTTGTCCGTCTCTGAAGCTGCCGTTGCTCTCCTCTCTGCTAAGTAACATTAGTCTCTAAGTGGTGGGGAGTGAGGCTGGCCACCAGCCCACTATTGAGCTAATTTTTTCTCATTTTACCAGTTTAGTATGAAAGAATGGCCGAGGTAGTAGGTTAATTTGTAGACTGCTGGCTAGCTCGCTAATTCCACCATGCTTTCATGCTGTGTTGGTAACAGTAAATAAGCCGAACACAGTTGTTACTCAAATGGCGATCGCAGAAACAAGTGTGTGTGGATGAAGCATTAAGTTGTTACATTTTACTCCTTGAGACACTGTTTAGTTAGCTAGTGGCTAAAATGGTCGGTTGTAAGAAACCTGCCAACTCAATTATCTGTAACTTTAACGATCAATTAATTGATTGATCGCTATGTTTTTACACATACTCCAGTATGTGTAAAACATACATGACGTACGTATAACATGAGGAAAATGTAATAAATAAGTATAAAAATAAACAAATGACTACTGAAAATGCTACAAAATTAAAGATGAGGTAGATTGTATGTCTTGCACATATCTTACACTGTAACACTGAAATAAACAGAGCAACATAAACCCAAATTCACCCTGAGTACCTTTGATTGTAGCGGCCGTAATCCTGCTCTGGTGTTTCTACTAAACGACCGCCCAGATGTCAAAGCAAACCTCGAACTTTAGCAGCAATAGGAGCTAAAAAAAGTCCCTCAAAACAGTTTTCTAAGAACTACAATCATTCCTTGTTCTTACATTGCAGACGTAATAAAAAAATGGTTCTTAGAACTATGTAAAATCATCTTAGCCTTTTAAAATCTCCCTTAACAGTGTAAGAAAAGTAACTAAGGGTTCAGTCAAAAATCCTGAAAAATAGCTCCAGACCAGGGCCGGTTCTAGCCCATTGGCTGCCCTAGGCGATATTGAGATTTTGCACCCCCCCCCCCCCCCCCCCCCCCCCGAACCACATCCATTCCATGTATTCATTCTGATATAGGTACACTATGTTATATGTATTGTGCTGTACACTAATATTTGATACATGAACTACAAGCAAGGTAATGGTCTCAGAACATTTTTATTTTTAGAAACTTTGGAACTTTACCAACAACAACTGAATTGAAAATACGAATAAATAAATAAGAAAACACAGATCTTCATCAAATTAAGAATGGCAAAGACTGAAAATAAATAAAATGTAGACATACAAATGCAATAAAAATAAACATAAGGATGAAATTTAAATGTACATTTATATTTGATACATGAACTACATACAGGCAATATAATGGTCTCAACATTTTAATTTTTAGAAACTTTGGAACTTTACCAACAACAACTGAATTGAAAATAAGAATAAATAAATGAGAAAACACAGATCTGTTGATTGTAAAGACTGAAAATAAATAAAATGTACAAATGCAATAAAAATAAATATAAAAAATTAAGAAATGTAAAAATGTAAGTACTATGGTATTTCACCATCAAAGGTTAAAGTAATATGGTATTTCACCATCAAAGTGTAAAGTAGTATGGTATTTCACCACCAAAGTTCAACACCAAAGTGTAAATTACTATGGTATTTCACAACCAACTGCTCACAATGGAACACGCCTAGCCTTCCTAATCGCGAATTCAAGCAACAAAGATGTATGCTTAAGGGCCCCACAAGGGGGCGCCCCCTGCCAATTTGGCACCCTAGGCAGCCGCCTTGGTGGCCTGTAGGAATAACCGGCCCTGCTCCAGACCAAAAGTGCACAATCTGACTGGTGTCCACATACTTTTGGCCATATTGTAATCAAGCCTTTTTCCCCTGGGTCAGTGCTGAGGATGGAGTTCTGGTTTGTGTTTATTGTTTCAATATGAGTTTAATTGACATTAGAGCACTATTAAATTATGAATTGATCACAACCACGTTACAAACACCACTGATGTAAGAAATTGCACCCAGGCCAGAGAGTAAGAGAGAGAGAAAGATAAGGGGAAAGAGACAGAAAGAGAGATAGGAGAGAGCAAGAGAGAGCGAGTGTGTGTTGTGTCTATTTTTGAGTCCTGCAGCCCTTTTATAAGTGCTCTGTCGCAGGCAGACCATGCTGGCCTGACAGCGTGACGCACTCCAATAAAAAGGCTCTCGCTCGCGGTCACACACATGTCACCATGGCAATTAGTATGTCAGAGCGTGTGTGATTGACAGCTGCCACAGCTGGCATGTAAACAACAATGAGCAGTGCTTGTGGGGAAACCTGGGGCACGGGAGACGTACAATACAAGCTCTCTGACATGTGACTGTCATAAGAATAAACAAGGAGATCATATGTACTATCCCTGCAGAAACACATTTTAAATCGTTAATTCATTTTCCTATTAGTGAAGTTATTCATCAGTTGAATTTATAATTTTTCTCACATCCATGTCAGATCTTATCAGAAACAGATTCTGTACAGACAAACACGTTATTCTCAATCATACAGCCTTAATTAATTATCAGTTAATTTGATGTGATTTCTGCTCTCGGGCAACACAGGCGCTGCCTTCAGCTCATTATGGAAGGAACAATATGGCTGCCTGTGTTGCTCTCCATCAATAGAACATCAGCAAACATAAATAATAGCATATGTCGTGCATGTAGAAGTAGGTCTCTGTCTAATCAGAAGATTAAGGCTGCAGATATATAGTACCTGCTTTAAACTGTTTGTTCCCTTGTGCATGATGGCTGCCTCGTGTATTCTGCATTGGTTTCTGCACATGGTCAGAAATTGATGCTTCACTACCGCAAGAAGCAACATGCACATGAACGGTAGGGGCAGTATAGGAGTAGTACCACTGTCACTTTTTTTTCTTCCATGATTTGTTGCCAGGTTGGTTATTTACATCGTGTAAATCAGGTATTTCTGGTCTGCCCACATCGGTATTGGCTCTAAAGTTCATTTAACTTTAAGATTTCAGACAGTATGATTTTTTGAAGTTTTTATCCTGAACAAACAAAAGTTCTGTTTACATTCAGCATTTCTAAACAATAATCATTGTTTGTTTCCACGGTCATTAACAGTCTTCTAGTACATTCTGTGGCGGACTCTGTTAACACATCCATGTGTTCTCATTTTGAAAGCTGCATGTGTTTGCTTTTATTTTGAAGTAGCGGCGGGCATAATTTAGCCGCTACTGAATGAATATAGCATTTCCCTAATCCAAAAAATATTTTCTTAACCAGTTAAAAGAAAGAAAAACATTGACATTTTGTGCTTGGCATTTTGTTAGCTCGCAGTCTTTTCATGAATTGCATTTTGCCTGCACATTGTTACTTTTCATACATTACAGCCACCTGTCGATCAGTGGAATAATGGAGAACGACTGGCAGGACTGTGTATCAACGCGTATGCACGCTTCTACACCCTAAGTTCAGAACGACATAGCAAAACATTGCTTCATAGTGCTACTAGTTGTTAAAATAATCTACATTTGTTACCTTTAATTTTCATTAGGCAAGGTAAGGCAAGTTTATTTGTATAGCACAATTCAACACAAGGTAATTCAAAGTGCTTTACATACACATTAAAACAGCAAGACACAATTGAAAACAGTAAAAACAGTCAATTAAAACAGGGAAATAGAAATAAAAATACAAATAAGAAAAAGTAAGATACAGCAGGATAAGAAAATAGATAAAATAATAAAAAGCACAAGTCAAACATTGCATAGTTAAAAAGTAAGGGCAGTAGAGTACAGCAGATACTTGTTACAATTTGTTCAACTCTAATTCAAGTGTAATTTTCAATTGATGATTTTGATAATCATCCTTATATAACTTCACTGTACACCTTGACATTCGTCCCAGGTGTCCTCAGCTCCTCCCTGTGTGGAGATCTTCCCACATCTGGCTCAAAAGCTGCGTTTTATCGCCTGTCGATATGAGTCTGGCTCCTTGCTGGACCGCTAAGATCACACATGACTGATGGCAGGTAGCTGGGAGGCAGGCCGCGCTGTCTTGGCCGCTTCCCCATTCAACATACTCCACATCCGAGCCCCCGCATCAATCACCGCAGCAGGCAGGAGTGGGATGCACTGCCAGGGCTATTCCTGGCTCCCCTGTCACACACACGAGAAATACGCATACTCACACACACACACACACACACACACACCTGTCTCTGGCTGTTTCTTCTGCGGTCTCTGTGAGGTGGGCATATTAACAGTGGCAGGCAGTAGCTGCAGCACGCTCCACCTGTCCTAAGGAGACAACTGTTGGAGAATCACAGATGAAATCACGTTGCACCACAGTGCTCATTTAAAGCTGCACCGGGCAGCTTTTTATAAAGGGATGCTCAACTCAGCAGCCCAAATCAAAACTCCAATATGGTGGACCATCTATCCTGCAGACTCATCCAATTTGCACAAATAAAATGTACACTTTGACGCTCACAAGATGTATGGGATGAAACTAATCCAAATTTACTGATTTACTGATTTTAGATTTGCCTCTTTAATACCTTTGCATTGCGTCCCCTTTTATAGAGAACTGGGGTCGGGAGACAGATTTTTAACAACGGGGAGATAGCAGGTCAACAGTAGATATCACATAGAAGTGCTTTTAGAACTTCATGATATGAGTATATCAAGTCCATTCCCATGCTTAGTTATGTTGTTTTAGAAATTTCTGGTTTGATACCAGTTGATATCACAGATTTGTAACTAAATTTGCCCTTTTTTTACACTCAGACATTGATAAAAATGCTCAAATATCCCCCATAATATCTCATTAAAACACCAACACCTTGCAGAATACTGTAGGGGAAAAAATGCTTTGATTTGGTGTCAAAAACTTTTGATATTTTACAGGTTTCTGCATTGCATTTTTCAGCAACTGGCTGACAAGTATTTCTGTTCTTTAAACTGCTGAAAACCCACTTATTGTTGTTATACCTTGGAAAGCCACAAATCCTCTGAATGCTCTCACTCTCTAATATGTGTTTGTAAAGTTTCATGAGGCTGTGATTATCCTAGTGGTCGCAGCAGGTCATTTCATACAGTCAGTGTCTGAGATTGACATTGTTTTGTTAAGAAAATAGACTGAGTTATCATAGTTAACTTGAATGCATCCGTTTTTAACACAATTTGCAGAGATGTTTATAATACTAATTGTGAGATAGCAGAATAAAAGCGTACAGGAGAGGTAGAGCGAGGGAAGATTGTTGACTAGTTAATAATCGATCATGGATGGTGTTTTTCTCTCAGACAGAAAAAAAATGCTAAAATGAGTCACCAAATACTTTAGCGGCCTTTAATACACTTTGGTGCCCCGTGCGAGTAAAGTCACAGTTTTAAACAAATATAATTAAATGTAAGAAGTGTTGAAATATCTCAATAGAAGTATTATTTCCATACTGTAACTGCTGAAATGAGGAGCTGTATTCGACACATTAGTGTAGTGCCACTTTAAGTACTCTGGTCTCTTCAGTGGAATTTGTTCGAGGGACTTATTCGCTGAATTGTAACCCGGTGATTATTACCTTGTGCTTTTGGGCCCCGGCCGGCCTCTCAAAGGCTTTGACTGAGGGCGTATACACTCTCAGCATTCAGACCTCACCGAAGACCTTGGGAGAGCGTCAGAAATAGCTGCCTCTTAAGACGTGCGGAGTCCAGTCGGCAGTGAAGAGCATCGCAGTGACTGATGCTTCATTTAGACGCTGCCACCGGCCTTGCCTCCAGATCTCGCAGTCAGGTCACAAACACTTCATAGCGTGTCAAGTGTCAGCTGAAGTACCGGTGCTATTCCGGGCCCCTCGTCATTTCTGGGGATTCACAAGCCATTAAAATCTCCGCTTAGAAAACCATGTTAAAATACGACCGTTATGTAGTTTGAGGGAGAGAGCGAGAAATTAGAGCTCTACGTCAATGACCCAAATGTGTTCATACAGAAGAGAAGATGGAATCTCATTCCCACAAGAAGAAGAATTAATGGTTCGCCTTTAATCATGCAAATAAGTCGGTTCTTAATTTAGATATTAATTATATCTTGTAATTTGGCAAACAGCACACAAAGTCTGCCAAGGATGCCCCCTGACGCCCCTCGTGTTTTTCTCAGCAGCCCTCAGTCTGTTTCCTATCAGACTTTTAATCAAATGGAGGCTTTACTAATTTAATATTGAGCGGCGAGAAGGCACAGTTAGACGGAGAGAGGAATCTCACAACTTAAATAATTAGACCCTTGTCCCTCCCACAAGACATTTGATCCCACATTCTCTTCTTTGATTTCACAGGCCGTACATTTGCTTCAGTATCAACACATTTTAATTGCTTTTATATTTGTGTCTTATCAGTCCAGAGTACAAGATTCAAAATTCTTCCAGTGAAATGTCTTTTTTTTTTTTTAAATCAAGGATGTTAAAAAAAAAACTGCACTCACTGTCTTCTCTGTGTGACTTATTTGTATGTTTTTGTCTCTCTGCAGTGTTTGCCGACCCACGGTCATGGATTTGTCTTGGACAAGTACTCGTGTCACTGCAAGAAAGGATTCTACCACCCCAACAGAGTGGCTGTCAACGGCTTTACCAGTAAGTCAGCGGCGAATCAATCACCTGTTCAAATACGTTCTTAATAAGAAGACAAACAGCAAGCAGAGGTCATTCTTAAGGCTTCGCCATCAGAATAATCTGTTGTTGTTTTTTGGCAAATTACAAGATGCTAACCTTGAACCATCAGTATTTGGATAGCTTTTGGTGAAGGTTTAAAAAAAAAAAAATAGGCTCCATAAATAGATTTTTGCATTTTCATTTGCATCATTATTTATTTAACTTTATAGTAAATCCTCTATTTTTTATTTACTTATTTAATTCTCCCAATTATTTATTAGTACATTTAATTATCCCAATTATTTATTAGTAAATTTATTTAAAAAAATGTAATTACACTTTTAATTATATAAAAATTATTTAAAATGTTTTATTTACACTGTCGCCCATCAAGACCCAATTCTCTGTGAATTGTGGTTTCATTTTCATTGTGATATGTTTGGAAGAGATTAATTAATAAGGTTTTGAGGAGATATACACTTTACCTGTCAAGAATAAGTCACATTGTCACATGTAAAATGTCACACACAAAAAATTCCAACTTTATGAGCAACTGTGTATTTATGTAGCCTAGTTTAGAATGTAAACACAGTGTACATATTTATGTCCATTAGGTTTATACATCCAGTTGGTTCAGCCATAAGAAACGATCTTACATAACGTTTCAGGCAGTCATGACTGCCTGGGGTTTTAGATTTCAGATTATTTTCTGCATTCATTCTTAATCTTTTAAGAGAGAATAAATCTAAGAATCTTTTATCCTAGAACATATTGCTGGAATCTGCAGGACTTAGGCTGTGTTACTGGAGGTTTTCACTTGAGGGCATACCATAAAAGTCACACTGTATGGAACTACCACATTTGAAGGATATAAATAACTGTCATAACCCGGCTCCTAGGCCATGACAAATATGGAACCGGACACAAAGGATGTCTAGAAATTAAATGAATTTATTAAATTAACTTAAACAACCGAGGTAATAAGTACAAATATGAAGTGTGTCAGTCAGTAACGTCAGTAATGTAGATGTGGATGTGTGAGCAATATGAAGTGTAAATGTTGTAAAGTGGAAACAAAGCAGAAACCAAACAAAGACAAAATGCTGCTGGCAGGATGCAGCCCAGAGAGAGTCCAGAGCGAAAGAAAGAGCCGCCTTGACTCTGGGTTTTTATGCTTTAAGGAGCACCTGAACCAGGTGCTCCCAATCTGCAGTCTGTTGATGGTGCCTTCAGGGACACATGGGAGAAACAACTGTCAGTCACATGATCAGCACCTCAACACTAGACGGGGACCGTCACAATAACAAACATGGCAACATCCCATGAGTTTATTATATTGTTAATTCAGAGATCATGGCAGGAAAAAGTGTCACCGTAGATTATATGCTGGCTCTTAAATCAAGCATGTCAAAAAAATGGTGAGTAGTACTCCTACACTGCCACTACTGTTCATGTCTGTATTGCATCTTGCATGAATCTCTGGCGATTTGCACAACCAGCGATCTAAAGAGAAGCAGGATAAGTGATGGACCCATCATGCACACACAATGTTTCCTCTAGGATTTTTTTCAGCAGCGGGGGTAAGGGTTATTTGTCCCCTGGATGTCCCCTGTGTGTAAATATCAATCAGTAATTTAGTGTAGTATAAAAAATTACACTCTGCAAATACTGCATACTAACGAGAATAAGGGTTTTTCTATATTTTATTTAAGGCATCATCCCTTGACAGTATTCTTGTAAATTACATGGCCGACACTGCTAACAAATCCATGTGCTCTTATTTTGAAAGCTACATGTGTTTGCTTTTATTTTGGAGCTGCCACTACTAAATTAACGTAGCGAAAACTGTGCACACATGGACGCATAGTTAACAGCAACATCCGGCTTCACTGTTGCAGTGATACCAGTTTTTACAAGGTTCTTCGAGGTTAAACAAATTCATATGCTTGAAAATCATGTAACTAGGCCTGTAACGATAGCAAATTTTTTAGGACGATATATTTTCCCAGAAACTATCACGATTAACGATAGTATTGTTGATGTTGTTTATTTTTTTGATATTAGAGCATAATAATTTAAGTACATCCTTTTTAAGAGCAATTAACTTTTAATTCTCAAGAATATTGAACATTGGAATTGAAATTCTGGAATGGCTGTTTGGGAAATGTACGTTTTTTTTAGGCAATTCGTACTGCCTATCAACAGTCTGCAGCATTTCTCTAAACGTCGGTTTCTCAACAGTGTTGAATGGCTGCATCTCTTTGGCTATAAAGCCAGTAACGATATCTGTGAGCATGCGCCATTTTGTGCTGTCACGTTTATATTTGCATTTTTCCATGTCCCTTGTGCCATGTTTTCTGTTCCCAGCTGAAGAAATTGGATGCGATGGTTGTGTTTTAACTTTTGTTTGTTTGGAGGTTTGTTGTGTTGCCAATTTTTGTTGTGACTATCTTCTTACAAATTTGACATACCGGCTCGTTGATGTTAGCGGGCTCTCTGCGTTCATCTGGCTTGAATCCAAAATGTTCCAAAATGAACTAATTCCATTTGTGCCACTCAACTTTCTGTAATTGTACAATTACAGCCGTCGGAAAACTTAGCTTCGAGTACAATAGTTATTTCTTTCTCTCTGCTTTACTTGCTTCAACGATGTCCACACGTCTGTCTGTGTGTGTGTGTGAGCCCCGCCTCCCCACAGGTTGACTGACAGGAGAGGGAAAGAAGCAGCGCGACTGAATGTTGATGACTTATGTAAACAAACACGCATGTAAACGACAATTTATCGACTCCGGGGAAACTATCGTGTCCACTTTTGTTTATCGAACGATAAGTCGATATATTGACTATCGTGACAGGCCTACATGTAACAATAGCCGTTCTTTAATGTATGGCGTGCCAAGTTGAGACATGCAATCATAACCCAGTTTTTAGCCAATACAGAGAGTGAAAACTGTTCAAAGAAAGACAGAAAAAAACAGGGGTTGGGCACTCTGTTTTGTGTCCTTTATCCAGCACAGTCCTGAGATGCATTTCAGACTAT
This sequence comes from Centropristis striata, assembly GCF_030273125.1. Taxonomy (NCBI): domain Eukaryota; kingdom Metazoa; phylum Chordata; class Actinopteri; order Perciformes; family Serranidae; genus Centropristis; species Centropristis striata. The sequence continues at coordinate 10,451,344 of NC_081539.1, forward strand.
GAGCTCAGAACAAAATTTCATTAGATCACATTTCTTTTAAGTAATTTGCCAGTAAAGGTCAAAAACAACAAAGCAGTCGATTTGGAACAGACAAGTCTTTTCATGTAAATCCTGTTTCCTCTCATTCAGTACAAATATAGCAGATGAGCTCATTCTATTAGTTTCTGTCTCTGCTTCAAAGTTGCATGTATGTCGATCATCATGACCGGCAGCTGTTCACTTCTTCCTTATGCAACGTCTTCATTTTCTAACTATGGCGATGACAGAGGCACGTGTTACTGCCCTGTCTGAAAATTGAAGTAGCCTCACTACCTGGGGAGGCTAATCAGGTTCAAGATGGGAAATATCTTTTTAATGGTAGTTACTTTTCCCAGTTTATTCTGTCTGCTGTGAGTTAATTAAAAAAGGCTTTTGCAGACACAGAACCCCAGTGGTTTTCACCTGCCCTCCATCACTCTCGTACTTTCATTTCGATCCACTTTCCCTGCGTCTCATCCCACACACGCCTCAAACAGCATGTTCCTCTGTGTCTATCTCAATTCTACCTCTCTTTTCACCCATTCTCCTGCATCCCTCCCTCCCATCACCATCTTATTGCACCCATTTTTTACCCTAAAATATTTTCCCTTCATGCACAGAGAACCCCCCCCCCCCACTACAACACCTCTACAATTTGGTTCTCAGAGAGCTGGATATCTGTGCTGCCTGTTGGTTGCTGTTTGCTGTGCACACAAACTCGCGTGTTCATGTGTGCAAGTCTGCGTGAAAGCTCTGTGTGTGCGTGCATGTGTGTGTGTGTTTGAGAACACAATAATAGAGAGGAGAGGCAAGCCTGTTAGCGAGGCGTAGTGCTGCAGTCTGGCCCACCATGGGGCCAATAACAAGCCTGTTAATCCACAAGGGGACATCCTTGACACTCCTTTGCAGAGAGAGCCAGTGCAACTCACTTTCCTTTTGTCTCCCAGTGATCTTCCATTGTGCACGTTGCATGTAAATATACGAGAGAAGTTAGTTTCCTCCGACTGTCAGTCAACTGTAGCAGCAGCGAACCAATGGGAGTGAGCCGAAGGAGATGACTCACCGTTACGGAGATAAGTAGTCCTTTTTGAAGGGATCAATGATGTGCAGAGTCATAGCTTTGAAAAATAGGCCAGTTTCTTTTTAAAGGCAAAAATCCCTGCAAATCTCTGAGACAATGGCTGTTTCCAATAAAGCCTCCATAAAAGCTCTGTATAAGTCCACCATTCTTTATCTATCCAGCCATATGGGCATCTCTCAGGGGATTTCTATACAAACCACCAATAACAAGTCCACTAGCTCCTTGTTGTCCCGGTTTCATTTACCTTAGTTTACCCTTGGAAGAGGGTTTTCTTTTTAGCATCCACCGCTGTCCAGAGCAGGTTCTTTTGAAGCAGTTTATACCTCAGCCTCAGTGGTGTTCCTTGAATACATTTACCAAGATCTTGCGCCTCCAGAAGCATAGATTTTTACAGTTTCAGCCAATCTTCCCCGTCTTTAGACTCCCCACCGTCCCCGTCCTTGTCAGGATAAAAATGACAAAGTTGTCTCTGTGTGCTTTTTTTTTTTTTTCTCGAGGAAGCTGCAGTTATCAGCCTCGTATGATATGCCAGCGACCGAACAAGGTGCTGCAGTGTTGACTCTTCATGTTCACACATATAGATCCATCTCCCTCGTGTCGACACAATGTCGATGAATCCTTGTAAGGTCAGAGAGGGATAAGCATATATATACTCAGGACGTTTCAGTCTGTCATAGAAGCACTTCATCTCCTTTATCTGTTAATACTGCTCTCATAGCCAGAGGAAAAATCCAATAACAAAGGAAACTTAATATAGTTATCGCTACACAACCTGCTTCTATTCTAATGATTATGGAGACATGATGAACAAATTCTGAATTAGCATATGTAAATGTAAAAAGTAACAACCCTTATTAGCCCTGCATGCTAATAAAGTCTGTTTTGCTCATAGTTCCTCATGCACAAATCTTATTTTGCTGTATCATGTATCATTTTAAGCATTTTATTGTTTATAGATTAATTTGATCTATGAATGTCAACCATTTATCCACTTCTTATAACATTCTTCAATTATCCATTACTACTTGGTCATGATTTTGACTGTTAATTCCACTATTATCCATTACTTTTACCTAAGTATTTCTACTGTTTACCCATTACTTTTGGCCAAATATTTCCACAATTTATCCATTAATTTTAGCCAAATATTTCCACAATTTATCCATTATTTTTAGTTAAATGTTTCCACCATTTATCCATCACTTTTAGTTAAGTATTTTCACCATTTATCCATTACTTCTATCCAATATTTCCACCATTTATCCATTACTTTTAGTTAGGTATTTCCACCATTTATCCATTGCTTTGATCCAATATTTCTACCATTTATCCATTACTTTTATCCAATATTTCCACAATTTATCCATTACTTTTATCCAATATTTCCATCGTTTATCCATTACTTTTATCCAATATTTCTACAATTTATCCATTACTTTAAGCCAAATATTTCCACCATTTATCCATACTTTTATCCAATATTTCTACCATTTATCCATTAATTTTACCAGTATTTCCACCATTTATCCATTACTTTTAGTTAAGTATTTCCACCATATATCCATTACTTTAGCCATATATTTCCATCATTTAGAGTATTTTTTGCATTTATCCATTAATTTTAAGTATTTCTACTGTTTTGTCATCAGCTGCTCCTGTAACCTGTTTGTCTATTTGCTATCCACTCTTTCTAACCAGTTTTAATGCACTGTCAATTACAACAGATTTTGAGATATATTTATAACCAAATCATGATTTCAGTGTTTTTCAAATTAGCTGAGCTACTCTACAACCTTTCCATACATACCTCCTGGATTACAAGTACCTCTGGTTAGGAATCACTGTCTTTGAGCATCTAAAAAGCTTGGTTAATGCCAACGAAAAAAAAAAGGTTACTGGATCAGTTGCCGAGCTCAAACTCAATCCCAAATCTTTTTTTATAGAGATGGGGAGAAAGGGAAAAGCTGCAGACAGCGGTCCCAATGCCGACGAGGGTTCTTCCAGCGACTGCCTGCCGTGCCAGCCGGGCTGCGCCTACTGCAAGGACGACACCCCCTGTGTGGCACGAGAGGACGGAGCCCTGCGCATGGCCGTGCTCTCCTTCCAGTGTCTCTGCATGCTGATCGTCTTCGTTAGCATGGTCCTCATCTACCACTTTCGCAGGAACAAGGTATGAATTTGATCCGTTTATTCTAATTTAACTGTCATTGTTTTTTGGTTAATGAGCCTGTAGCATCCAGTCAAAATGAGTAAGCCAGGACTGATGGTTTAATGACTTTATTATTGGGTCCTTTGTAGGCCATATATATATATAATATATTAGCTTAACTCACATATTACACGTTTTTAAGGTAAGGTAAGGTTTTACCTTAATTTTTGACTCTGTATTTACCAAGGTTATTATAGATAACAAAAATTAACGAAATAACCAAAACTTTCGTCTTTGTCAACTTTTTTCGTACGTAAACCTTTTTGTTTGATATGATATCAATTTCATCTATCTGGTTTTATGAGTAAATAAACTTATTGGGGATGAGATGGATAAGGCAAAGGAAATGGACAACATTTATTGTGACCTTTTCAAATCTCGCACCAAATATTTACCCCATTAAAAAATGTTAAAACTAATAAAAACTACACTAAAACTAAGCATTTTCCAAAAAAATAAAAACTAATTAAAACTAACTGAATTAAAAAAAACCTTGGTATGTACCAAGAAGTCACCAAAATACATCTTCACAACAGCAAGACACAAATATATACATTTAGCAGCTTGTTGCCACTTTCGACCGAAGCTTAACTATTTAACTTGCTCTCCCTGTTTATCCTTTGTCATGTTTCTCCTTTAAGGTGCCGTTGTTACTCTTATTTCAACTTGCAGTCTGGTACAGAGTCCTTTTTAATACACCTCCGGGTCAACAGGAAATACAAAAATAAAAGCACAATAAAATATGTAATAAACATGAACTTTACCTTGGGGTGATAACAGAGCCCTTAGCTTTCTTTTTGTATAATTCCATTATTAAAATCTTGGAAGAACACTACACAATATCATTTTTCTGATGCCATTTAGAGTAAAAGTTTGAAAACGCAGCAGTGCATAAGAGACAGATTCAATTCACAAGTACAACCTCACATCAGTTACGTGTTTGATGTTTTCTGGGCCGTACGGTCATCAAAGCCCTTTGGATCAATAAACCAGCGTATGTGGGTGGTCACAATAAAGCTTTGAAATCATTTCAAACGGTTCAGGCACCGCAGATCAACACCACATCAGCAACTTGGACAGCCACCAGTGTGTGCAAATGAGACCACTAAAGCCAATTTACTCTGATTTATATATTGAGCAAAGTTTGAGTGATAAAATGTCCCCATATAAGCATGAAATCTGTTCTGGCATTCATGTCGTGTTTGTTTTTTTCACATCTGTCTATATTGTGAAATGGCAGTGAAAAGCCTTCTAATATAATCACTTTAGTAAATAATATATTCTCTACATTAGCTTGAAAGGTGATGACATTTTCACTGCATCATCAAAAGGTGAAACTACTTCACAGACACAGAACCTTCTGTATGGAAACAGAAGATTCATATTTAGCTCTTAGCACTCAATATTCATAAAAGCATCAAGAGTATCAAAGTCTCTCCAGCTTCAATGATGCCGTATGGTGCTATTATTGTAATGTTTTCTTTATGCAGATCAACAGAACATTGTCAGGTTATTTGATTATTATTAAAGTGATATTTCATGAGATTCTTGCTTTTTTTTCTGGCCAAAGCTGTGTTTCTGCCCGTGCATTTCACAGAAATAACCTGTCACAGCCGGGAGTGTATGTTGCAGGGAAGGACCCAGTTGCAGATGAAAACAGCCAGACTGGCGCAGTTTCATGATTTATTTAGAAAAGCTTACAATGGTCCAGCAGACAGGTAACGGCATTGAAATATAATGAAGTGACAAGAAGCAAAGAAACTGGGGCGGTATAATAGAGCTGGAGCTCATCAGAGGGATTGTGCAGCAGATTGGGTGCGGAGGACCTGGGGGTGCAGGGAAAGGATGGGGAACAGGTAGCGGTGTGAATCAGCAGAGGCCCCACAATACGATTACATCCCGATATTTGAGTCACAATACGATTATATCCCGATATTTGAGTCACAATACGATTATATCCCGATATTTGAGTCACAATACGATTATATCCTGATATTTGAGTTACAATACGATTATATCCCGATATTTGAGTTACAATACGATTATATCCCGATATTTGAGTCACAATACGATTATATCCTGATATTTGAGTCACAATACGATTATATCCCGATATTTGAGTCACAATACGATTACATCCCGGTATTTGAGTCACAATACGATTATATCCAGATATTTGAGTCACAATACGATTACATCCCGATATTTGAGTCACAATACGATTACATCCCGGTATTTGAGTCACAATACGATTATATCCCGATATTTGAATCACAATACGATTATATCCCGATATTTGAGTCACAATATGATTACATCCCGATATTTGAGTCACAATACGATTATATCCTGATATTTGAGTCACAATACGAGTATATCCTGATATTTGAGTCACAATATGATTATATCCTGATATTTGAGTCACAATACGATATTATTGCCATTTTAAGTATTTTCCAATATGGTGAGTATTGTGATACAATATATTGAGATTTAACTGATTAACCAGTTTCAACCAAAAGAGCAAGATCCAACCCTGCAAACACAAAAGATTTAAAACAACACATTAATTCTGCATAGAAGTGTATAATTACTACTTTTTAACTGTAGAATATGTTACAGGGAATAACCAGATTCAATTCAATTCAATCAAGAATTGTTTTGTCAAAAATACTGACAGCCTGCCAGAATGCTAAGTATCAATACCTGGCGGCCATGAAACGATGAACCTGGTCTCACAGGAATCCGTGAAATAACCACGGATTCGCTTAACTCAATATCCGTGGAATAGCCACGGAATAACTCAAATTTCTGTGAAACTGACACGGATTTCGCTACAATGCAAATTATTGACAGTCATATCCCGTGGCTATTCCATGGATATTTTTTCCTATTGGTTTGTTCCAAGTCACGTGACTTTCAAGGTCCAGGCGGTCAGAACAAAAAACATGGCGGACAGTTCTCTCATTTTTAGTGAAAAAATCAATATTTTGACTTCACATTTCTAGCGAGAAATATATGTTTTATTTTCTAAATATTCACTCAGTGAATGTACATAATCACTTTGTATGATGGAATAGCCACAGGATATGACTGTCATTAACTTGCATTGTAGCAAAATCCGTGTCAGTTTCATGGAAATTTGAGTGATTTCATGGCTATTCCACAGATTTTGAGTTAAGCGAATCCGTGGCTATTTCACGGATTCTTGTGAGACCATGTTGGAAACGATATAATATTGCCACGGAAAAATATCGCGATACCATGATGTATCGATTTCCCCCTCACACCTCTAGAATCTGAAGACTATGTTGAATTTATCTTGTGTGGTGTTACAGAGAGGCTGAGCTCAACTTAAAGAAAAGTTTGTTCTAAGTAAGCAAGTTTACTTTCTACCCAAGTAAACTTTTGGCCAAACTTCTAAATTCCTCTGAGCCTCCAGTTGCTACTGTCAATTAATTGGCTTAATTAAAGGCTTTGTCTTGAGCGTTCGACATGTGAGGATTAACCTTAAGATCCACCACACAGTCCTGACAGGGGAGCATCTCGCTGTTCTATCTCCTGCACACCTGCAGACTCGGCCATTATATCAAGCAGAGTTCAACAAAAGATGGCTCCTGTTAATAAAGCAGATAAAAGTTTGAGATACTCCAGGGCTTTGTCATCATTTAAAGCAACCACTTATGTAATCCTCATTAATCTTATCAAACTAAGTTTAGGAGCTTAGTTTCAAAGCTCCTTGCAGACTTTGTGATAAATTAAAAACGGTCCATTTTCATAAACAAATGAGTTCATTTGGGTTGCAGATTTTAATGTAGGAACACTCATCCGGTCTGCATAACTATGGCGAGTGTTTTGTGTCGTCTTTTCTCTGCGTTCTTAAATGGGCACAGTTGTCCTCTGCTCTTTGAAAGCCCCCTCAAGCATCTTGTCAGTTATTTTGTTAAATATCTTACACAAGAGGAGCACACAAAGTGCCTGAAACGGTGAACCCTTCTATAAAAAAGTCCTTGAGGCGGGAGCTTTCACTGTTCTTTGTTCTCTTTCAACCAGCAAAGAAGAAAGCTCCCTTCCCCTTTTTTTAAAAATCCTCCTGGAATATTTTGATACCCTGCTGTTTTAGACTTGTTTAGACCTGCTGCAACGTGAGGGGGGCAGCTTTAGAGTTTATTCCAAACTGTCCTAAATTCATTTTGTTGAAAGGAAAAACATTATTCTATTATAATGAAGAGCTTTTCAACATGAAATTATTTATTGCCATCGCAAAAATTAAGCTGCTGTAATCAATATTTTTTTTATTTTATATGTATTTTGTATCACTATTTGGTGAACACCTAAAACAAACAAAATCAGACTTTTTTATATTTTTTTTCTTCTATAGATAACAACCGTTTTAATTATATACAAGTGAACATGTGCAACTTTTAAAAAATAAAAATGGATAAAGAGTAAGCTTGTAATCTGCTATTATTTTAAAATAGTAACAAGAGTTGTTTGTAGTGTCAAAGCTTTACGAGGCGTTTTAGCTTCTTTCAGCTCATTGTTTTGGTTGTTGTTAGCAGTTTTCACTGAAAAAGCTTTGATTTGATTAACACGCCACACAAGTCTGCAAATAGCTGGTAAATGTACTGTACACAAAATTAATTCTAATGTTGCTCCATTTTTGCTGGATATGTAAATAAGACATTGTATTTAGAATAGAGGTGCTGATTTAGCCTTTTTTTGGGTGAATAATCAACCTCTAACCATTAACAGATGAGCCAGAAACTGAGTCCCAGTTCACCCGTGCAAGAGAGTTACATTTCAGATGGACTTTAAGCATTCTGTGGACAACATTTACTTGTAAATAAAACAAGCCAGTCCCTGATAAAAACAGTAGGAATAGTAACATTGCACCAGCGCCCATACTTCCCCCTACACTACACTAACACTACACTTTAATCATGTCATCGTGTCACTTTACCAGCTGCTGCTATGCTATGTTTTGCTGCATGCTTGCATTTTGCACTTCGCTATGTTTACACCTGCTGCTGCCGTACGTTGTGCAAATCTTGTCTTATTTTAGATTTTTTTTCTTTGTACTGACATTTATATATATATTTTTTTTAATTTTTTTTTTTTTATCTCAGTAACATTAACCGAGACTTGGGAAACTAAATTGCGATCTTCCATGCTGTGGTTTGAATGACAATAAAACTGTCTGAGTCTGAGTAATAGTAACAGTAAAAGGTGCAGGTAAAAAACAGCAAAACACGGCGAGGCATTCAGAAATGATCCAGGGCATCTAAGTTGTGGCCAGTGCAAGAGTTTGTTATGAAAGTGTAAAAACAAGCACCAGAATCAGGTGGAGGGACTGCACAGCCTGTGGAAAAAAACTGTTTCTCAGTCTGGTTGAATATTGTGGCATCTGTCACTTGAGTGTTGTCCTGCAGTCAGACATGAGAGCCACAAATGTACCAGAAAAAAGATCTTAAACCCATAGACTGTATAGCTTAAAACACAATTAAGACCTGTGTTTGAAGTATTCAGATCTCTTACTTAAGTAAAAGTACTAATACCACACTGCAGAATTACTGCACTACAAGTAAAAGTCCTGAATACAAAACATACTTCAGTAAAAGTACAAAAGTATCTGCATCAAAAATGTACTTTAAAGTATAAAAACTAAAAGTACTCGGATGCAGAGTGGCCACATTATTAGATTATTATTATTATTGGTGCATTTATGTATGCAGTGTTTTAATTTTCTAAAGGTAGGGCTCATTTTAACTATTTAATATAGTACTGTAATGTGGTTTAATTAAAAGAAAATATGCATAATCACTTTAAATGTATTAATCTTTTTATGTTGAATCTCCTGAAAAGTAATTAAAGCTGTCAGCTACATGTAGTGTAGTAAAAAGTACAATAGTTGCCTCAAAATGTAGTGGTATACGTACAGTATACAGTTAGATATGTGGAAATACTCAAATAAAATACACATACCTCAAAACTGTACTTGAGTAAATGTACTTAGTTGCATTCCACCACTGACTAAGACCTGTAAACTCAGTCGATAGTATCAACCCTTAGTTTTAATCAGTCAAAATTCCTCTTTTTGGTTAATGGCTTAATGGTGACTTGTTAACATATTCACAGCCCCGTGAGGCCAAAAAGCATGTGGTTGCAGCTTTAAGTATGTGATGCATAAATGATGAGTTTAATAATTGGTGTCTGTTTCTTTTTTGGTAGAGTATCAGAGCATCGGGTCTAGTCCTACTGGAGGCCATCCTGTGTGGAGCTCTGCTTCTCTACTTTCCGGTAAGCCTGAGACACTAATTTGTGTGTGTGTGTGTGTGTGTGTGTGTGTGTGTCTACCAATACTTTGAACTAAATTCTGCTCAATATTAATTTCATCACTTTATAAAAAGCAGTAAATTTTCTGGTTTTGAGCTGCTACAGGAAAGAATACATGTTATAATAAGTATGTTCATGTGGAGTAAGTCAAATATAGCAGTAAAAAATTGTAAAAACTCCAATCATATCTCACTTTTCCATTTATTGTAAACACAACAAACATTCAAATCACCAAAACAATATAGAGCATGCATGTAATGCAGTAAACCAGCAATTTATTAACTTCATGTAAAAAGCAATAAGTGTTTTTCACAAGGTAACAAGGTAACTCAGTGTTTTTTGTGGAACGCATTTCTGTGCATATGCGTGCACACACATACATAAATCGCCTTTAAAATAAAAGCACCATGGTTGTATTGATCTCTAATTTCCTGGTAACCTCACGCGGGCCGGACAGGGACAGCCAACTGGCCAGATGTGGCCCCCGGGCCGCCTATTGCCCAGGTTAGGGTTAGGATAAGGGGCTAGGGAATTCACTATTCTAATGAGGGCCCTCACAACGGTAGAAGTACAAGGATGTATGTGTGTGTGTGTGCAGGCTTGTATCCTTTCATGTGCTTGTTTCTTGACGTGTTTGCTGATAATCCTCATGCCATGCTCCTTTGAGCCGAAAACCAAAAAAAAATCTTCTCCTTGACTGAAGGTTGACATTCAGTTTGACCTTCAGTTCACGCTGTCGCTCATTCATCTAAAACAGAATAAAGTCTCATATCAGTGGCGGCGGCGGCGGCACGGAGCACGATTGTTTGCCTTGTCAGGTAGTACAAACCTCGGTCCATAAATCATACCTGGTGTGTTTTTTCCTGACGGCAGCTTGGAGCTGTGATAAGCAGGGTTTTCACAGCCGAGGTGTGCGTGTGATAAAACGGGGCTGGCAGAGACAAACATCCCCGGGCTTGTTGGTGACCCCCTGCTAACTGTACACTGAGCTGGCCAATGAACCCAGCAACCCGTCACCACGACCATCTGTTGACCAGCCATTCACGCTGCTCAAACAGGCCGCATTCATACAGACCTCAACGCTGAATAAACTCCTTTACATTTTATTTGACCTTAACCTTCCCAGACTTTTTATTCTTAATTCATAATCGTGCCATTTTTGATCTGGGACTTAATTTTCAAAGTTTTTCCATTAAGCAAGGCACTTTAAATGTATATGTCCTTAAAGAGGACTTATTATGCTTTTCCTTATACCTGCTGTCATATATGTTACGCTACGAGCCGAGGGACAGCAGAGCCAACACTGCCGGTAGACTGTGAGCTGAAACTACAGAGCAGCCAGAGTCAGAGAAAAACGTTGCAGAAGCCGAATTGAGCATTTTAGTCTCGAAGTAGAGATGGGCTAGTCCGGCTATGTAAACATCAATTTCTGTCGCTCTATATACGTCATCTGGTTATAACTGATACGATTGGCTAAGAGCTGCGTAAAGACGCTTTTAGACATTCGTAGCGCCCAATAAATGGCTCTGGAGGATCGTAAACCACGCCTCCTCTACGGAGAAATGAATGGCTGGTTTCCAGCCTAATCTCATTTGTGATTAGTCTGGCGTCGACAACTTTCCAACACGGAATACTGACATAATTGGTACCAATAGATTCCTTAGATCTTCTAGTTTCATAAGATACCAAAACCATGCAAAATATTGCGATACTATGCCCTGTCGATTTTTTCCTCCACCTTGTATCCTTATTTCATAATCATGCCAATTTTTTATTTTCCAAGTTTTTCCATTAAGCAAGGCACTTTAAATGTATATGTCCTTAAAGAGGGCTTATTATGCTTTTCCTTATACCTGCTGCCATATATGTTACGATGTTGGAAATTCATAATAAATGTAGCCAGAGTTTTAAATAATGAGGTAAATGTGGGTTAGAACCTCAGGCTTCAGACTGTTTTAAATACTCTGTTTCCAACAATGTTTCTACTTTTGCAACAAGCTGACATCAGCTTGTGACAGATTTCCTTATATGGTCATCTGCTCCAGGCACGTAACTGTAGTGTTTATATCACGTGGAGCTTTTGGTTAAAAAGCTTATATTGGTGATTTTTTACGGTCGAAAGTATTGCGATACTCTGTTGCAGCAATGCAGAAATCATTGATGTGAAAGACCTGGAAAGCGGGGACCAATCAGAGCAGACTGGGGTTTTTTGAGAGGGATATTTAATGTGACAGGTGCTAAAATGGAGCGTCCCAGACAGAGGGTGAATATGTTCAGACAGACATCAGGAGAAAATAACCCCCAACCTTAGCTGAACAACTACTGCAAACTACTATATAAAGAGCTGAAACGATTTATCATGTTATTTTTTCAAGTCAAATGTCAACCATCAGCCAGTTTCAGCTTGTCAAATGGGTTTTGCACTGTTGATCAGATAAATCAAGCAATTTAAATACATCACCTTGAGCTTTGGAAAATTAAAATGCAATTTTTTTTTTTACCTCAGACCCTTGATGAATTTGGACATAAAGTTATCGACACATTTTTTGGAAAGAAAGTGGTAAAGTTCACCGTGCATTGTACTTGGTTTGATCATGGCGTTCTTAAAATGACCACAGCGAGCGAAAAGGCAAGAGTCTAATCGATTGATACATATATTACTTGTTTATACCCATCAAACTTTCCATACCAGCGGTCTTTTAAAGTTTTACATTGGTGTCCTGCAGGGTGAAAGTGGGTGGTAAAAGGTTAAAGTGTAAGCAAAGAAAGTAGTAAAGTATTGGGCTAAGCTGCTGGATGTGTTATTACAGAGTAAACAATCAATGAGAACAGCAATCTCGATTTTCACTCTTGGCATTGATTGATTGTTTCTCTTGGCCCCCTACTGTTTGACTTCTTGGTATCGCCTAGTCCGAAATAAAAAGTCCAACAACTGAAAATGGTTTTATATGAGACTGTAGTATCTTTAACATCAGCAGGACAAGATTTTGGTATTGGAAGTGTTCTGGTTTTAGTTCCTTCCCCTCCTTTGGTTGCATGAAGGTAAACAGTCCATGTGGGGAGCAAGAAGGTGGTAACTCATTTGCCGAAATTCAACCATTTTGCTTTTTACTGGATTTTCTGTTTATAGAGATGAGCAGAAATCTTGTCTGGTTTCTTTTGGGACAGGAAACAATGACTGGAATAAGGAGGTCTTGGCGCTGATATCTGTTATCCAGATATCTTCTGGCACCACTGAAACGTCAGAAATATTGTCCGTTGCTCCCAGAGCCTAAATCATCATCAGACTGATGATTTCAGAGATTGGTGATGCTCTTTCTTCCTTTAGTCTATCAAAAAAGTGGCTGAATATAACCTGTAATAGAGATAAAACATGTGGAGACAATAACCACGTCCAGTTATTATTATCATTTACAGCCAAAATCAACCCATGTCTCTTTGTATAATATTAAAAAAAACAGTTGCAAACTTCCGAAGCACCTCATTTTTCATGCAGATGACCAGACTCTGTCCAACACCCACATATACCATCGATTTACATGGATCCACCATTATGTCTTCCTCCTGGGTGCTTGGGGCATCGGCTAATTGCAATTTAGTTGCAATCATGTGGAGCTATATGCTTAGCGAAGCAATGCAGGGTAAATGTAATTAACGCCAACTGATTTAGAGCCGGCTAATCAATGCAATTTGCTGCGACAAGGTCCTGGAAAGTAATAATGTTTGAAATTTGCAGAGTGTAAGCGAGCCGGGAGTTAGGGTTATTGGTTAGTGAATGGGCGAATAGTAGATGATAATCCTGCATCCAGCTGGTGTAGTGATGACACCAGGTGCTAAAAATAGACTGCTTGTAAAAAGGTAGTACAAAGGGAAGTTTGCAACAATAAATACTATTTTTTTTCTTCTTCTTCTTAGATTTAATTATTCTCCGTCATGCTGATATGGTCACCGGGAACATGGGTTTGGATAAAATATCTCAGCTCGATCATGTGAAAACTGCATCTTTCTGCATGGATCTGTGCAGCACGCTAGATTGATCTCCACCCTGATGCATTTCCATGTCTCCCCTGCGATTCCCACATGAGCTGCGAGGGTGAGACGCATCACTCCCAATCTAAATATAGATTCAGAAATATACCGCCACTGCTGCTGCTTCTATTTTAAATAATTCCACTGTTATTAAGCAGCAGGAGATACATCTCATCCTGCTCCCATGGCATTTGGCTTTGTGGAGTAATGCAATTTTTTTTCTCCCCCTTTTCTCTCCCGAGTGTGTCACATGCAATAACTTCAGCCCCCCCCCCTCTCCCTTCGCCCTCCTCCTGCTTTGAAATGAGAGGGGAGGAGGGAGGAACAGGGAGTGCAGAAGGAGAGAGGCAAAATTATGGCAGTGCCAAAGCCGGCTATTTCCGTCTGGCTGTGGAGATGAGAGAGGGGGGAGAGCGGACACGCATTTGTGATTCACAATGTGATCCCTGGATTAGCTCGCCAGCCCTGCGTTTGTCTCTTTGCAGCTTCTTATTGACGCTGCTGGGGAGGCTTAGATGGGAGGAAAAAAGTGACAGTGAGTTTGCCGCTGCTTCTTGTTTTTTTGTTTTTTTTCAGATGCCACCATCTCCTCCAGTCAAGACAAGAATACACACAGACAGAGAAAAATGAATCAGAAGTGTTGTGGTGCCACCTGGCCTCAGTTTAACAAAAAACACTGATAGGTGATTCACTTTAATAGGAAGGGAAAATGCAAAAAAAAAAAAAAAAAAAAAGCATGTGTCACAGAATAGCTTATAGAGGGGATACAATTTTTAGGAAACAATGACATTTCAACATTTTTTGTTTTTTTTTCCAGGTTCTGGTACTCTTGTTTATCTTTCGTCACTTGATTTCTTGATATGTTTGTGGTCATTTTGTGAGTCTTTTTAGATGTTTTCTTAGATATGTTATTGGTAGAAAACAGGTGAAAGCAGGATAAACTGCAGTCGAACAACTTTCCCATGCAGCACAATAGCTGTGTTTACATTCAGATGTAATTACAAGATTTTTTTTTTTCAGAAGTTGTTTGTTATCATTTGATGCTTTAAAGCCACAAAATTTGCATTGCCAGTAGGGCTGGGCGATATGCCAAAAAAAATGATCAAGATATATGTTTTCATATCGTCCGATCTTGATTATTATCACAATCTTTTTATATTATTTTAAACTGCCAGTTTTTAAAGCATCTGTACTGAAAACTGAAGAAACTGGAGATTAGTTCAATATTTTATTAACATACCAAGTAAATAATAAAGCAAATTAAATTAGATGAACACAGAAATAGTTTTCATATGTCCCACACTCTTGAACGCACAATAGCCGTTCCGACGCTATTAAATGCACCATAACTGTGTGTGAATTGCTGTGCTGTGAATGTTAGTTTTCTTTCAATAGAGTTGCAGATAGATTGTACTTTTCTTTGCTCTTTCCCAACATTCACCTCCCTAATTTATTGCTCCAAGTTATGGCTGACATCTATTTCCCTGCCCTCAGCTCTGCATTTAGCTCCATGTTCGTTCTTCTGTTTAAGGCCGACTCTGATTGGCTGTTTTCACGCACATTTCTGATATGTTTGATCAAGAAAATATGCTCACAGCTCACCGTAAATGACCTGAAAAAACCTAAATGCCCAGGCCTAATTATCAATAAATAGGGTTAGAAAATACTATATATTTTGAATACAGATACAGATTACTTTGTTGGTTGAATGAATACAGAAACGGACACATGCAAGACTGTTCTCCTAAACAGAAAAACAAAAACAGACGTCTAAAGAAGGAAGTTAAGTTATTAGAAAACAATCAAACATGCAGATGGAGGAGGTCGGCATGGACAGACTGTTCGCCGACACAGCAAGTAAGGTTACTGCAGAAAGATGTCAACAACTAAGCAACTTCCCTGCATGTAAACACAGGGTATGATTCTTATTTTCCCTTCGCTCCTTCGTACCCATCTGTGTGTGCAGCGGTGCAGGCGGCCCCAGAGACGGCGCTCGTCGTGTTTCTGTCCCTGCACGTTGTCCCCAGTGAGAGGAGTCACGCCTCCCGCTCTGCTGCTTATGCATTCATAAATGTTAACTCATATGTAAAAGTGGGAATCTGCACGTTTCTATTTTTAATGTTGATGACACCTTTTGTGTTATGCGCTCCTTGCTGCGGTGGATCAGTCGATGAGTTCCCGTGTCACTTTCACAGCTCATGTTAGCTGCTCAGATCTTCTGCTTATTTCACACCAGGGCTTTACAGAACAGTTAGAAGCTTCAGAGCTTTATTCGTAACGTTAACGTAATGTTCAAATTCAACATGCAAATGATGCACAGCTTTCTTTCTTTCTTCTGCAAGTTTAAAGCCGGTATTTCTGCACAACTACAAAAGCGTTTAGGCTCCACTAATATATAAGTACACTGTAAAAATGAAAAGTTTGTAGAAATTACAGTAAAGCACTGTCAAATTGCATAAGAAATAGTGCGTAAATTTTAAAAATGAACATCACCATAATAGACACTTTTAATTAGCGTAAATCAAGGAATGGTACAAAACTTTTAAACTGTAGGAAACAAAGTTTATTTCATGTAAAATTAAAGGAGAAACACCATTATGTCACAGGGACACAATAACCCTGAAAATAAAGGGACTACTCAGTCTAAATTACAGTTTTTGCAGATATCTACATTTAAATATACAGTAGAAAACACTCTCACCATATGTTTTTAAGGTGATGTTCTGGCAAGTCCCTCCGTTAACTACTTCACTTCCAGCATTTACGTACATTTATTTTCTGTTTAAACTGTCTTTTATAACGCCTTACTAGGAAGTTTTAAAACATGAATCCACTGAAACTGCTTTTTTTTTTACAACTGTGAACCGTACTTGTTTGCTATTTTTAGAACACTCCGTTATACCGCGCACCGCATTACGTACATATGTGCCGTAGTTAGTGGTACTGACACACGACCTCTTCTGCCGTTCATATTGGTGAACTTGTTGTTTTATAACATAAATCCATAGACACAGCAGCCTATTACAACTGTGAATTAAAAGTGTATGTATAATGATGTGTGTGCTATTTTTAGAACGTGCCGCTGTACCGCGATCCGCATAACGCGAGCCAGGATACGTATATACGTGTCGTAATGGGTGGCGTTGACACATGACCTATTCTGTTAGGTCTATTTAGGATGGAGATCTTGTTGAATATTTAAGACAAATCAAGGCTGTTAGATTAAAGACATACAATATACAGCTAAACAGACATCCCAGTCCAAATCCAAGCAGATATACATTGTTTAAATGCATGACCCTATGTATTGTTCCTTCTCTTGTTGAATTTGGACTCCAAAAGAACAGACAAACATAACAAGAGCGAGATTCACACGCTCACCCACTTACTCATTCAATCAGACAACGTAACTTGCATTTTTTAACCTAACTTGCGGCAGTCACGTGACGTGACCTTTGTAACTACTTCACTTCCGACATTACATTTTTTACTGTTCAAACTGTCTTTTATAACGGCTTCCCAGGAAGTTTTTTGCCCTGAACCTAGGTCAGTAGTTTTACACATAAATCCACAGAAATGGCAGCCTTTTTTTACAACTGTGGCTGTACGTGTGTGCCATTTTAAGAACGCGACGTTGTACCGCGAGCCGAGATACATACATATGTGCCGTAACTTGTGGTACTGACACACGACCTCTTCTGCCGTTTATGTTGGAGAACTTGTTGGAATCATGACGCTGAACTACCAATTTTGGACCTGCCCAAAATGATTACAACACCTTCCACCGTGAACCCAGTCCTCTTGTTGGGGACAGAGTAGAGAGCGTCATGGATGTCCTGCTCAAGAAAACCTTTGCAGTTTTGAAACCAGTGACCTTTAAGTGCTACTCCCCCGTCCTCCGTCTCTTGTCTTTCCACCTGTCCAATCTCAGCATTGTCTCGGTGCCAAGCTGGGCCAAGGTGCCACCTCAGCCCAACTCAGTGCATGGCAGGCAGGCAGGCAAGCAGGGCTTCACAGCACATCAGGGGGCTAATGAGAAACAGTATGGCCAGGGGATAATGTATCCTGACCTGACAGGCCATGAAACACAGTCTGCCAGCCATTTCTCTCCCTCCCGTGCTCTAGTCTGCCTTCCGTCCAAGCTGTTCTGACACTTCCAATCTGACTTTAAGTGGATCTGGAGGGTTCGCCGTTTGCATTTCCAGCCCTCTGCTCATACCCTGCTTCTTCTTTCCGCAAAGTGCCGTGGAGTCCCCCAAAACATACGGAGATGAGGATGCACTGGCGCAGCTGGAGAGTTCCTTCTATCTACACTAACAGAAATGATGAGAGATTGGAAAAAAAATAAAAGATAGCATCGCCACATGTTAGGCAGGCTATTCCCTCTCTGATACGTCCCTTTGTGCCCAAGCAAGATGGGAATATCTCTCAGGATCTGACTGGTGAGGAGGAGGGAAGGGAATTGTGGGAGGTGAGCGGCAGCCAGCTCTGGTCTTGACTGTGCAGAGTGTGAGCTGGATGTAATTTACACTCAGCCCACCTCAGGGAGCAGCGGGAGCAGAAGAAAGCATTACCTCCCTCCAGAAAGCTGCCCTTCCCATGTGGCAGTGAGTGTCGGCTTTCATATAAAAATGGATCCATTGCTATTACAACACCCCACCTCTCCTCTGCTCCCACCTCCCACTCTCTCAAACTGAAGGTGTTTTTAGAATAAGAATTAAAAAAAAAAAACAAGAGAGAGAGACGGGGAACAAGCAGGAGACGATGACCAGAAAAAGTGAGGCATGGGTGGACCGGATGGCTGTCACTATTATATGTCAAAACATTAAAAGTACCACGAGAGCTTTTGTTGTGACAGAACCGTTCCCGAGGCTGCACCATCCCATTCTCCACTCAGACGGAGACAGACACACTAAATGGCTGAAAGTCATTTTTCTCCCCTTTAGCTGGTGGCAGTTTCCAAAGAAACTGTGATAACAAAAGGCTGAAATTCAAGCGCCGTCTGTTCTTGTGACTGGAACTGGCTTTCAGTTTTAGTCACTTTAAAAATCTTCAAACTGATGTGTTTGTACAGCATCACTGACAGATGACTAATATATGATGTTTTATTTTGGCATTTTCATTTCAGTAAGTGCTCCATTAGTACGAGGTTGCTCTTCGAGCCGTCATAGCTGCCAACCATAATAATAATTCAGCATTCAAACCATAATTTAAAATTTCTACTACGTCCTAACTGAGGCACAGTTCAGAGGCAGTAAAACCATTTGGGTCACACTATCAGCTCTTTCATTTTAGAAAGTTCTGACCACATTTATTTATGAGTAATAACAAAATTAATATGAACATTTCTGAGAGGATTGGCAGCTGCAAATCACCTGCAATTTCCAATCAATTATCAAGTTTGATTTTGTGCCACAAAGGAAAATTTCTTTATGGTATAAAACCTAAAGATTAAGCTATAAAACTAAGTATTATCTTTAAGGCAGAATGCTGCAAGTTCAGTGGAGAGTGTGGTCTGTTTGGCTTTATGGTCAACAACTACTGTTTAAGTTTTCTCATACAGTTAAAAAAATAAATATAATCTAGTGACTAACTGGTGAACATATAGTAGAATTTGTATGGTGGAGACCAAAAACAGAGCTAAAATGGGAGTGAATATTCAACTTACAATCCTCAGGTGGTTATAAACACGAGTAAAAATGGATGCTAATGTTGCTCTGGTTGTGTAAATAAGTGTTTGTGCTAACCATAGACTGTATATAAATAATGGAAGTAGTGACCGTGACGTCATCCATTGGTTTGTGGCCTGTTGGAAGCATCGATTTAGTTTAGTTTCTTCATCAAACTAGTTTAGTTTCTTCATGAAACTAAAACCCACAATTACAAAAAAGTTGGGATGGACTGGACCGGATCGACAAATTGTACCGTAAATCAACCAGACTCCAATAATCTCCCCAATCAAAAACATTTATTTTGTGAGCAATTTATCTATAGATTGTCACTTTCTGCAGACAAAACTTAAGTATTGTAACAGACAACCAGTTTGTGAAGTAAGACAATGAGACTTGGAGCAGGTAGGAAAACAGAACACAGGTATTTTCACTCTTCTACTGAGTGCAGTAAACACATTTCACAGCATCTAGGGAGAGGTCTGACATCCTATGTGATCGATACCTGGTGGGACCCTGACCTTCACGGTAAAGGGGATCAATCCCTGAAGCTTTCACCCTCTGCATCGACCCCCCATGCACTCCCACATTAGCATTTTTATTGTCTACACATTACAAGTTAATTACAAACTGCAGCTTTTTGCTGCTCTTTTGCAAACTGCATTAATGTAATAAAAGAATCCACCTACTTTCTTTCTTCTTTTTTTAAGTGTTATTTGTTGAATATCTCCTGCTTGCCCTACAGCGAGAGCTAATTATCTAAAGCGGTCTAGCACAAAATTATTTGTGTATGCTCTGTGGTGCATCCAGTCGGGCGTCATATTTTGGTTGTGGGTGTGTTTCTGTTCTCACATAAAGCCTTCTGGGACTGCACAGTGCCAGAATTTGTGTTTTCATGACATTTAAGTTAGGTGCTATCACTAGCTCTGTTTATGGGGTAAACCTTAACCTTAAGTTAAGGTCTCAGTGTGAACAAACAAACTGGGTTGTACAATGTCTTGTACAACCCAGGAGGCCGACACTTGTGTCCCATGTGGAAACAAACGCACACAATGGTATTTGAAATAACGTCACTAAACTTCAGCGTGTCATGTTTTTATGTAACCAACGTTCTTATGTCACTTCCATTAGTAACATCGTCCCCATAACTACTTCACTTTCGGCATTTACGTGTATTTATTTTACTTTTATAACTATCTTTTGTAAGGCCTAACCAGGAATTTATTGCTCTAACATTAAAGAAGTGGTTTTGTAGGCTAAACTAAATGAAAGTGAAGCCTTTTAACTAAACATAAGCTTAATTTTGTTTACGATATTTAGTCCAAACCGTGCTGTATTTACCTACATCCAGCCACATCGATTTTATTTTCTAAACCTAACGTATAGACGTGGGGGACAAAAATCGATACAGCATAGTATTGGGATATTTTGCGTGGCATTAATCTAATATCTATTCAGGGCCGCCAAGTAATGATACTGGGATACTGGTATCATATGAAACTAGAAGATCTAAGGAATCTATAGGCACCATGTGCGTCAGGATATCGTGTCGGGAAGTTGTCAAAATAATACTGCAAAGTAAGCTTTTTTATGTTTGATTCAAAAAAATTCAGAGCGGTGAGGCTTAAAGTTGAGGAAAGTTTGATAAAATGCTGCAGTTGTTGTCGTCCATACATGTTTGATATCAGCTCATTTCAGTTTGACTGAATACTTTGTTGGTCAGTCTGTGGGTTTGACTCTCATTGTGGAGAAATAAAAAGATTGAAGTGAGATCAACAGACTGAGAATTTAATCTTATTTGACAAAACAATGCTTGATTGAATTTAATTTTGTGGATGCAAAATGCAGTTAAACTTAAATCGCAATATATTGTATTGCAATACTCACCATATCGCAAAATGCTTAAAATTGCAATAATGTCATATTGTGACTCAAGTATCACGATAAAATTGTATCATGGGGCCTCTGCTAACATATAGTTTCTCTACCTAAACCTGACAAAACCGAAACTGAAATGTAACAAAACAGCGACCTGCTATTGAATTGGCTGATAACAACCTGCTGGACCTACTAGTAGATGGAGCAGGCCCCTACTTGCCCATGATAACACTCATTCATTGTGTGATAACCCTGTTATTAGTTAAAGTTTAAACCCTAAAGCACGTTTGACAGCACCTGCTCATTCTGCTTGTATGTTTCTGCTGCATCAGTTAACTGTGGTGTGCCTGTGTAGGTTTCAAGGTGTCAGAGGAGCCTGATTACAGTCCCTGAGCCACATCTGGAGCACCTGGGCTCAGTGCTCCACAGGCTATAAAGACGCTCTCTCTTCCCTGCCAGCACCTGCAGACTCTTGTGCTTTGCTCAGCTTTTGGTTACCCTTTTTATTCACCCAACGCTACACACACCCAAATGAACATGACTGGTGTTCATGCGTTTTACTTGGTTTTCAGGTAGATATTAGTTTGATTTGGTGCAAGTCAATAAAATGGTAAATATGGACATTTAAACATACCATATGTTGTGATTATGATTTCCTGGCTATAGGTGTTTTCTTGTACTTCAGGTTTTTGTGATTAGCCGGAAACCCTGAACTAGATAGTAGTTGTTATTTCTTCAGTATTACCCAAATACTGTTTGGCATTAAACATAATTCCCTGTAATAAGGTAGCAGTGCAACAGAATGAAGTTTAGTATGAAACTTAACGTCATACTCAATCTTTTGTTAGAGCGGCAAGCTTTTACAGCTTCTACCTCTCACCCGGGTTCTTTTTTCTAAACTTGGTCTTACAAAACACTCAGGACAAAGGAATAAAGTCAACCATTTATTGAAAGAATCATAGCCAAATGCAATGCTCAGCGCTGGACTCTGCCATGTGACCCCGATGGCACCACAGGACAGAGTGATTACAAAAACCCTGATGTTACACACAGCTTCTTGGATTTTGGCGAAATCCCGGACAATGGGTGGGCTCTTTAATGCAATTGGTCAATTTGTAAATGATGTGCATTGGTTACCACCCCTTAACCAAGCATTTGGAGATTGAACATCTCACTGATCTTTCAAACTTTATGTGCGTGTCTGTTGTCCGCTGAAGCTCCACATCCTATCCTCTGCTCCCCCATGCATACCTTTCCCTGTACTCTGACCTCTCCTAACCGTAAATGACCAGTCCTGTCAGTGAATGACCCCGGTCAGAATTTTAAGTCTCAGGCAACCTGAGTATCCCCCGCTCCCACACTTTCAATCAATTTTCTGTGCAACAGGTGGCCGCACTTGTTTGTTTCCTTTCTTTCTCTCTAGTGTAAAATGCAACAATAATATCAACACTTTTTGAAGTTGGACAGAACATACAGATAACTCAAAACAAAAGTAAAAAATATGTTTCGTTGACCACGACAGGAGAGTTGAACACAGACGTATAGCCAGCATCACAGCATCTCCATGGAAAGCTGCTGCTCGCACCACAGCTGGCTGGCTTGCGTCACCGTCGTATCAACAGGGACACTCTCTAACGGGTAACCAACCCACTGAATGTGTGTGTGTGTGTGTGTGTGTGTGTGTGTGTGTGTGCGTGGAGCCAGCTGGTGGGTGCTGAAATGAGAGATGATTAGGAATGAAAGATAACTGCAAATTAAGTGACTGAGTGTTGATTGAATGAGTAAGTGGGTGAGCGTGTGAATCTTGCTCTTGTTATGTTTGTCTGTTCTTTTGGAGTCCAAATTCAACAAATATCTCAGATAGAAGGAACAATACATAGGGTCATGCATTAAAACAATGTAAATCTACTTGGATTTGGACTGGGATGTCTGTTCAGCTGTATATTGTATGTCTTTAATCTAACAGCCTTGATTTGTCTTAAATATTCAACAAGATCTCCATCCTAAATGACGGAAAAGGTCGTGTGTCAACACCACCCATAACGACATGTTTGTACGTATCGCGGCACATGTTACACGGCTTGCGGTACGGCGGAGCGTTTTTAAAAAATAACACGCATGTCATACATACATGTATGTTTCGCGGTTTTAATAGGCTGCCGTTTCTGTGGATTTATGTTCTAAAACAACAAGTTCTCCAACATAAATAGCAGAAGTACCACAAATTGCCGCACATAGGTATGTATCGCGACTCGCGTTTCACGGCACGTAGGTATGTATCGCGGTAAAACGGCACGCTCTAAAAATAGCACACGTACGGTCCGTGGTTGTAAAAAAGCTGCAGTTTTGTGGATTTATGATGTAAAACCACTGACATAGGTTTTGGGCAAAATCTTTTTGGTAAGGCGTTATAAAAGACAGTTTAAACAGTAGATAAATGTACGTTAATTCTGGAAGTGAAGTAGTTACTAGGGTCACGTAACTACTGCAAGTTACATAGAAAAACCTAAGTTAAGTTCAATAACATGATTTGCGTAACTTACATAAACGAGGTAACTTAAGTTAAAAATCGCATTGCAGCAGACAGTGTAATATGTAAATATAGCTCGGATTTCGCTACCTGTACACACAACCTATATGGACATTTCTAAGGGGAGAACAATCTTAAATATTTGAGCAAAGAAACATCTCAGTGGAAGTGGTAGTTACTGCAGGAATGGTCTCCTCTTTCTGTCGTCTGTATGTTACGCTCCATTGGTGGTGTTAATAGCCAAATGCAATGAGCAGCACTGGAATCTGCTGTGTTCATGCTGGGATCACAAGTCAGAGTGCCAAAAAGTTCCTTAATCCACAGTTTTCTTCTGGGTGTTGGACACAACCTGACAACAGGTTGGGCTGTGTCGCAAATGGTCAATTTTGGATGGTGACGCAGTAGCCAACCCGTACTGGACACCTTGTGATATTTAATTTCAAAACTAGACACCTACCCTTTCTTAGTTCCCTTTTTTGAAGCCTATGGTGTCTTGCATGTATGCTTTTTGCTTAAAAAGCTGCACCCTGATCTAGTTCTAAGGTTCAGTATGAGGGCACGATGTGCTCTCTTAACCTATTGCCAAATAGAGGAAGTGAGTCTTGCTCAGTATAAGGGCAGGATGTGCTCTATTGACCTGCAGTTCAATTGAGGAAGTAAGCCTTAAATGTTTGTTGAACAGCTTTTCTGCAAAGTCACTGAAGTTTTTTTTAACAAATAATAGTTTTAACACTTCAGTTACAGCTAAGTTAAGCTAAATGTCCCTATCCTTCAGTGGCACATTGATGTGGCGTCCGTTATCCACACCATGACAGTGTCAAACCCCAAAACAACAGCTGATGTCCCCTTCAACAGCCATCACGTCCAAAAACAAAACACTGACCACCCACCTGCTTAGTCACCGTCTCACAAGTCAGTGTTGATAAGAACATCAGCAAACGTGTTCCAACATCTGCTGTCAGGTTAATGTCTCTTTCACAAAGGGCCGTGTGCATCCTGGAGAAAACAGCAAATCAAATAAAAGACAACGTCAATTATTGCTTTATGTAATGCCAGTTTATAGAACTTCTAATGGGATGGAAAGAAACTTTCATAATTGTTGACTCAACTGTGTGGTCATCTTGGAGGATGCACTTTGTGGCGCTGTTGAATTGTGTTATCCTGACGGGTGTTTCTATTATTGTGTCAACCCTGTTTATATCAATGACAGCAGGATAATAACAGAGGCAACTCTGTGTATAATTTAATACAGCTCAACAGCACCGCAGACTGCACCCTCTGAAAATGTTCATACAGTTGAAGCTACACCAAGTTTCACCAAAAATTATAACTTTCATGAAGGGCTAGTTGCACTTAATAAACTGAGTATATATTAAAGTAATGTGTGATCAATAGGGCTGCATGACTTTGAAAACATATCTCACTGATATTGCAATATGATTCAAGATATAGAATGAGTTTTATCTCATAATTATGAATTTTTTAATGTAATAATTTTGACCTTTTTTTAATCTCATGATAATTACTTTTTTATCTCATAATTTTGTATTTTTATTTCATAATTTGGACTTTTTTTATCTCATAATAATTACTTTTTAATCTAATAATTTTGACTTTTTTATCTCATATTTTTTTACTTACATTTTTATTTTTAGAACTTTTAGAAATGGGCTTCCATAGGATCTGTACCAAACAAGGACCAAACAACTGTATTTGCTGTTTGCACTTGACTTTGAAATTATTTCAAATGTCTAAAGGAACAGTTTGGCATTTTGCTTTCCTGCCGAGACTTAGATGACAAGATCGATACCACTCATGTCCTATCTTAAGATGTTAGAGAAAGAGAAAAATAATTTAACTTATAAATGTGATCCACCCCAGTATTCACGGGGTTTTCTCTTGGGCTGTGCTACACACTTCAACCAATTTGAATAAAAATCAGACTAGTTTTTCTGTAATCCTGCTGACAAACTCACCAGAAACATCCCAACAGAAGTAAATCTAAAGCTACAGCCGCTTGCCAAGTAGCTTAGCTTAGCATAAACACTGTCCAAAGGATATAAAATCAGTAATTACCTTAAAAGATCACTAGTTAACTTTTTCATCTCATAAATATTTATTTGTTGGCCAGGATCAGTAACTTCCAGGCTGGTCTAGCCAAAGAAACCTCACTTTTTGTATGGACTAAATAGACAATTTATAAAATATTAATAAGTGAGCTATAGAGGGTTCTGGTAAGGAGATTTGGTTCCTTTCCGTTAGTTACTAATTTTCTTCAGACATCTGGTCTAAATTTGCTCTCTTTAATGAAGATTAAGGAAAAGGTCTGATGGAAAAAAAGTCCCAGGAAGAAGGTTGGTTATAAATAATTTAACTGAAATAAAGATAAGATAAGCCACGGAGGAGTGCTTCCGTCTGCCAGTTAGGCACCCGGCAGTCTTCCAAATGTGCCTTTGTGCACTTCCACAACTTAAAAAAAGTTTAATCTGCCTACGGAAGCTAAATGTTACACACTTTCAGGTGTGCGTTTGTAGAACACGCTGTTCTGTTTTGTAGTATCCACATGACAAGGCTTTATTTTGGAGGGCATTTGCTGAGCCAGGTTGTGTTAAGTCAGGTGTCTGGGGACGCTGTAGACCGGGCCGGCAGATGAACATAACGGTCAGGGCAAAAACATCCAGCTGGGACGTGTTCATCTGCCTTGAAAACTCCCTAGAAAATGTCCTAAAAATGCCTTCACTACCAGTTATGATATCCACCTTTTGAGCAGAGGGACGCTCTAAAGAACAAAAAAGATCTGTAACACTTACCTGATATTGTTATGACTGCAAATTTAAAAATGTTGGGTGCTAAAAGGTCTGCTGGATGTCGGCAGCGCTCACTCAGCATTTCCAGAAGCCTTTACTCGTGCTGTAACCGAGACGAGACAAACAGCGGGATGCATTCTGAAGAGTAGTAAGTGTGTTGATAATTGTCTCCTGGATATTGACGTCCATTAGATACAGTCGGTATACAGCGCCCTGATCCTCTCAATCCCCCCCAACACATAACACCTGATCCCTTTCCCTTCCCACAGCCCTGAATCTAAGATTCCCAGCACTTAGCATTGATTATTAATGGAAGGTTTGAAAAGAAAAAGGGGGGCAGAAACTGATCTCGCTTTTTATGCACGCTGGCGTTAAGAGAAACCTGCCGGGGGGTTCACGGCCAGGCTCTTCCCAGAAACCCTACGGATGGAAAGTGCATGGCTTGTGTAATGAATTTCTGCTCAGAAGTGTGCGATCTTGAGGTCATGGCAGTGAAGGATAGGATTGAGGACAGTAACGATGCTTACTTTTGCCCTAGAATATGAGTATTGACATTGGTCTGTGCAGCAGCGAGGACACTGGGGGATGGGGATATACCTTATTGTATCGGATGAACTGGGAGAGCTGAGAGTCCAGAGGGAGTTGACTGTTGGTTTTCTGTTACAGCAAGCACTGGAACTAGAATTTGAGCCTCATCATATTCTGTAATATTTTCTGAATATCCTCTTCTGGTTTAAGCTGCATGGAAACCAAGGAAGGATAACTGACATTTTTGTCACCTGTCCCAAAAGCTGAAGAATTTGGGAGTGTAGAAGCTGTCTGAACATGTATTTTCCATAATACACCTTTATCACCAACATGGAACTGGTTTGGTTCTGGTTTTCGCACGTAATTTTGAGCCGTTCAGACAATTTTTACCAAACATAAATTGGTTCAGAACCAGAAAAGTTTGTTCCCAGCCGTAACCAAAAACTAGCAGGTTTTTCTTGACCTGAAATACGAACAGTGACAACACCTCTGGACATTTTACATTCTACTGGTTGGAAAAAGAAGATAGAGTCTTGCACCTAATAGTCTTTTACGTTGTTTATCATTAATAGATGGTCAATGCTTCTCGATTCAAATGTTGTAAAGCTACTGACCCATATTTATTTTCCCTTTTAAACTATCTTCATACCAGCTAACCAGGAATTTTTCCCCCTAACCTTAGATAATTGGTTTTGTAATGTAATTGTAAGGAAACTGCTACGTTTTAAATAAACGTAGCCACTTTGTTTTCAGATATCGGTCATTGAATGGGCTGATAACACCCTTCTCAGCCTGCCAGCAGGTGGAGTAGGACCCTATACTCACCCATTCTTGTGGTAGTGATTACACCCATTTAATCATGTGATTATGTTTGAAACTGGTGGCCAAAGTCGTTGTACAAAACTTCCTGGAGATCCATAAAATATAGCTTGAGATATTTCAGTCTGGGACAAAGTGGTGGACACACTGACCAACGACTCGCAGAGCTGCGGTGCTTGTGCTCGGTCAATCAATAAATATAGAAATCTCCTGTGACCTGATGTGGACTTCCACCTTTAACCTTCTGCAGTATAGTATGAAGACACAGATCTGCAGAACAGTTACTCATGCTTGGAGAGCTTAGCATGACAAAATTAATATTATAAAGTGTTATATTTGAATAATTATAAGAAGGCAGATAGCCCATGTGTTTTTCTCCACTGTAACTTTTCTCACAGACCGACCTGAGACAGTGCGTTCCCACAGAAGTTATCATGTTTCGTGCCTGGAAGCACAACACACACACACACACACACACACACACACACACACAAATTGTGTATCACAACCTTTGAAGAGACTTGAACAGCTGTCATAGGTAACTGGCCAATAGAATTCGGTTTGTGTGTAAGTCCAATTTACGGGGCGGCTGTGGCTCAGTTGATAGAGCGGCCGCCCACTGATCGGAAGGTTGGTGGTTTGATCCCTGACCGTGGCAGCCTACATGTCAAAGTACCCTTGGGCAAAATACTGAACCCCAAATGGCTCCCGATGCTGTGTTCATCAGTGTATGAATGAATTCCCAATGGTGGCAGGTGGAACCAGTGTGCCCTCTGCCACCAGTATGAATGTGTGTGTGAATGGGTGAATGAGCGCAGTCTGTAGTGTAAAGCGCTTTGAATAAAAGTGCTATGTAAGTGCACTCCATTTACTATCTACCCTTTCTGTAGAAGATTAAATTGTGAATTATTACAAAAATCGGGGCTCATTCAGACTGGGATCCTGCGAGACCTGTGCCAGTCTGAGTCCAGCGCTGCATATCTTTACCTGTGACCTGAATAAAAAGCCTGCAGTGAGACCAGTCTTTTTTCTCCGGTGTGTGTTTACTGTTGGACTTCCATTCTACAAACCTGAGAGACCTTAACAAAAGTAAATAGAATGCATGCCTTAATGATAAATGGTCAATAAATGGACCAAGGATCACATCCCAGAAATGATACCTAATACGGAAAAGAGACTTTAAGAAACAATGAAGCAGCAAAAATGTTTTGTAATCATTACTTACTTCCAAAACTTTGTGTAATAAAAAACTTTACTAAAACGGTGTTACTTGTTGTTGGCAAACGTTAATCGGCAAACAACAAAATCTAAAACTTTTCCTTTGTGGTTTTGGCCGGTAAAAACAAACAGTGGGTGAGATCGCACCATTAAAAGAGGAGCTAAATGTGTTAAAAACTTTTCCTGACGACTCATGCCGATTGTTTGGAGCCGGGCCTCGAGGGAGCAGTGTTGCAGATAACACCTCCCCGTGACTGTCTCGTCGAAAACAACACCAGCCTGAAACTGGCACGTGATAGAGATCCAGATGCCGCTTTGTAGTTTATCTAAAATAGAGTCATGAGCTCTGTTTTCCCCCGGTGCTTTTTTACTCATCACCCTGTGCCCTCTTCTGTCCCTGTGGACCAAAACGTGCGTCAGCAAGTTGCTCAGCGCTGTCCCGGCCTGCTATCTCTTTATCGGCTCCTGTCCCTCTCCCTCTAGTTAAAAAAAGAAAGCACTGAGGAGCAGCTACACATTGTTATATAGATATTTCCTTTAACCTCAGTGAGTTCTGGTGTCTATGGATAGTCTAAAAATGTAGTTTCAGAGGCGGAAATAGAATCCAGCGTGAATCACCCTGTATGCATTTAAGATTAACAGCTCATCTATTCATTATTTGCTCTGTGCCACATTTCCTTTGCAAAGCTGAGTCAACTGGAGCGAGCTTTGTTTGAGTCACAAGTTTCTGCGTTTTGTCGGCCGGCCTTGCGAGGATGTGGGCCACCCTTTCTCCCGTGGGGTCCTCGGTGTCCCTCGACTGACTCAAACCTAGTGAGCAAAAATATCCACATGCCTGCGTCTTCTCCGCAGCCTGAGGGAACGTAATAATGCCTCAGCTAATCCGATTAACATTAACAATCCCACAGGGGAAATCGCTGCACATCTGCAGCGGACAGATAATTATGTTGCCTCAGATGTTTGTTTCTTTTTTTGTGTGTGTGTTTGTTTTGGCGCTTTCTTTGGAAGACCATCAGTGTTTGTCTTTGTGGGCATGGATGGGCATCGTTTCAGTGTGTTTCTAGGTCTTTGTAGCAAACATGGGTGGATGCCCTCCTCCTTGTCTCAAGGGCAAGCTTTATATGATGTTAGCGGGCTCAGATGGATTTGTGTTTTTTGAGTAATGCCATGGATGGTGATAAAACAACACTACACTTCACTGTTCTGTCTTGTTTTAACTGTTGCGGCCAAAAGAAATACATTTATTTTCTCTTTAATGTATAAGGCTTATATTTTCTTGAGAAAGCGACTCTACCTCTGAGGTTTACCACTGATAATAGTCGTAGTAATTGCAGATTAGTTAGTATGGGTTGCTTTAGTCATAGTAATTACAGCAGGGGCTAAGATGGGAATTTTGAACTGAGGGGGACGAAGCCACTAGTTATTTTTTTCCACTCCATGCCTTAACCAAAAGAAGTTTTATTTAATCATTTTTAAACGAACTTTAGTGTAAACAACAACCAACATATTTACAAAAATAAAAAGAAGTTTGTACATACCCTGAATATACTGCTGGGCAATTTCTTGTCTGTCAGGCTTTTCTGAGACTATGATGGAGGGACCCAAACAAAGTCCATGACTCTCTTTCTTATTTGTTCACACAACCGGCATTATTAAGGGCCCTGTACAGATGGAGATGATCTGGACAGAAAATGCAAAAGTGGAGTTGCATTCCCACTTTTTATTCCGCGTTCAGATGAGCATCTTTAGGGTGAAATCTACGTGGATACGGTGACGCAAAAGTCCTTGAAATTGGACGTAGTATGCACGCCAGGTGGCTAGACCACCAAGAGCTCCTGCATTCATAGACATTTCTCTTCTCTCCTACTTCTCTTACTAGTAGCACGAAATAGAATAGAAATAGAATTAGAAAAAATTGCCTTGGTAATTAATGCACTTCTCTGTTCTGCTATATTATCTGTGATAATTCTGCTTAACCGTTGAAATGACTCCTGGATAGTTATCAGAGCTGATTGAATGTCTGACTGATGGAAACAGTCCGAAATGTTTGTTGTCATTGGCACATGGATGTTACGTAAACATGTATGTGAGGAGAGCCAGCATGAGCTGATCAGAGACACTTTTCAACCCTTTAGACGGAAACGCAATGGTGGAGCGTTTTAAGATTTCCACTCTGGAGGGTGGTTTCATTTCTTGGCGTTTTTAAGCCTCAAAAACGCCGTCATGGTCTAAACAAAAGGCACATCTGCTAAAATATTTTTGTTGTTTTTAGCTGAGAGCGTTGTCGTGTAAACAGGCCCTCAGTCTTCTTCTCTCTCTCTTGCAGGTTGGGATTCTCTATTTCCAGCCGAGTGTTTTCCGCTGCATCCTGCTGCGATGGGTTCGACTGCTGGGTTTCGCTACCGTCTACGGGACGCTGACTCTTAAGTTGTACAGGTAACACACACACATTACACACACACACAAAAACCATTTGTCCAACATCATTATCCATCCCAGGAAATGCCGATCGGATTACATTGACCTCTTTAAGTGCAATTACTACGTGTCTCACATCTTAACATCTTGTAAAAGTAAGAGCCATATGAAGTGTCAAGGCAGCATGTTCCGCGGCTAATTCATCACCAAACTACGCCGCTGCACATGTTTAGGGGTGGATTCACTGCCTCATTAAACGGTAGAGGGAAATGCCAAGTAAAAGTAATTAAGAAAACACGGGGTGCTTTGGCCCCAAATGATCTCCATATATAACGTTGTATTGAATGATGGTTGGCAAGAGACAAAGGAGAGACAAGTGTGTGTGTGTGTGTGTGTGTGTGTGTGTGTGTGTGTGTGTGTGTGTGTGTGAGAGAGAGATCAGAGGAAGGGAGAGGACTGCTGGAGGATATAGTGAGGGGGAGACAAGAGGGGGAGTTATCCAGCACTGAATAGCTGATAATGAGACAGGGGGTCTGCTGTATTTAAAGTAATGCACTTGGAATTGTTCATCTGAGGGGCTTTTTGTCAGGTGAATCTGTCAAAAAGGCCTAATGAAGATGCTGATTAAGAGGATGTGGCTAATGCGAGCGGGAGCCGAGTAAACCCTTAGAGGTGCGAGTTAACATATTGCACAGATCAATTTTTGATGGGGGGCTCATTAGCGGGGAGCGCAGTGGACACTTCATCAATGTGCGTGAAGGGCACAGACTAAGAATAGCGACGGCTGGTCATGTGTTTGAGCTCAGTTTAATTCCGGTTACACAGTCTTTGTGTTTGTGGATTTAATACTGTCAATCAGAAACGCAAAAAAATAACAGCTCTGAATAATGATGCATTTCAGAGCTGAACATTTCTGCTTTGGTGCATGATATTAAAACTGATGGAAACAAAAAAAAAGAGCAGATTCTTTGATATTTCAGCTGTTTTCTATTGGACATGTATCATGTGTTTCTTACTTACTTTTATGTTTTGAATCGATCTGACATAATGCTAAGATATTTATAACATATTAGATAAGATATAAGATAAAATAAGATATACATTATAAAATATTGTGCAAATTTTCTTTCAATTTTCTTCCAAACTACACAACAATGTGGGTCATTTGCCTGAAAAAAAACCAAGGATATGAGCTTTGTTTTTGCCTGATCTTTCACCTTTTTGCCCAATCTCATGACCATTTCTGATGTACCACTTCTAAACTATCTTTAGTGTAAAGAAAACTACCTTTTCAGGGGTTAAGGGGAGATAAATATTGTCGTCATGGATAAATAAAGACCAACGTAGCAAAGGTTAGGTTTAGGAATGTGCCAATCTAATATGCCGGATCGCATAATTGAGAAAACGACAAATGCTGTTCTTCTTCTGGTGAGAATAGTACATATTACATTATATATCATAAACAAAGCCAGATGTACAGCAACTTAAGTTAATCCAAATCTTTTGCAAACACAAGAAAATAAACTTTTGCCTACACATAGTTACAGCAGCAGGTCGTATGAATTCATATTTTCCGACCTTTTGCAAGAAAAAATTTCAAATGGACTCAAAGTTCCTACTTGTAAACTTAAATTCATCCATCCCAACTTCATGAAGAAGGAGTAATCTGATGTCACACCACAACAGCAGCACCCATTAAAGTGCACATTATAAATGGCAAACCATCTGTCACGACCAAACTGTGAAGCCAAACCCAAATGCACAACTCTTTAGACCAAAGTTGCAAACTAAAGTTTTATTAAACAAAATGAAAATCCATCAACCACTAGAGTCTTCAATTTAAAACATGCATACCTTTTTATTGTAAACCCCTCTGTCGTTTATACATGTCTGCAGACTGCTGAGTTCACTTTGTGCACAAAAAAACCTCAGTTTGTCACAGTCCGCCTTTTTTTGTGTTTATGTTTGGCATTGTGCAACTTGGACGCTTTGAGGTCAAAAGTTAAAAATGTAATACTGTTCCCTGACGTTAGCTGGAACGCAGCATAAGGTTCAGGCTATGAGGGTTGCTAAAGGGAATTCTGGGAAATGTAGTAATTTACTAAAACAAGGAGGAAATTCAAGAAAAAAGAGCATAGTAAAAAATAAAGGGTGAATGATGCCCTAATTTGATGCTGTCTTTGTAGCTCTAAATTATTTTCCCATAGAAAATAATAGAATATCTTATTGTCACATGTACAACAAAATTAAGTGCATTCCTTGTTAGTGCCAGATTAAAAATAAATAAACAAGAGCAAAAATTTATAAATAATAGGTATATAAAAAACAGGGGAAAAAAATTAACAACAACAAACAGACATAAACAGTGAAAACAACATATCAAACAACTACATTTGCACAAGTCCTCATGGCATCATTTAAAGCCTTGACGGCTGTTTTTGAGTCTTTTCAATAATCTACTGTGATCTAAGTGTGAGTGTCTCCTCTCGCTCCCACAGGGTGCTGAAGGTGTTCCTGTCCCGCACAGCCCAGAGGATCCCCTATATGACCAGCTGGCGAGTGTTGCGTCTGCTTGGCATCATCCTGCTCATCGTCTGCTGGTTCCTGGTGGCGTGGACATCTGCCGTCTGTCAGAACCCGGACAGGAAGTTGGCTCTCATCGACGTGGGCTACACGCCCAACGGCCTGCAGTTCAGCATGTGCTTGCTGGATCGCTGGGACTACATGATGGCTGTCGGTAGGCGCCGCCTCTGCACTTTGCCTCCGTAGGGCGTTGTGAATTGATTTATACTAGTGCAGTGCCCGTAGGAAGTATGTATCCGTTAGCATGCTAATCGTTATTGTTATTCTGCATTATGCAGAATGCTGCACTAAAAGTACATTAACATGAACCCAATTAGCTGATATACTATATTGCATGTAAGTATCTCATATCAAATTATGGGCATTATGAATGTCATCCCTGAAAGAGTAATGCAACAAGTGAATAAAGCTAAAACTCTGCTTAGCATGCTAATCGCGAATAACATAATTTGCACATTACATGCAGACCACTACAACGTCTGCAACTCCATAAAACACTTACTTTTAATAAGGTACACACACCATCCAGCACATACACATTGAACATTGATATTCGCTGGAAACTATTCGAATATTATTGGAAAATCAAACCTTGTAGCGCACTTTAAAACTAGAGTAAATAGACTTACAGATGAGATGAGTCAGGCGTAGAAATCCAGAGCGAATTGGTTTACTGACCAGGTGTAGGCCTATCACACAATGGGGCGGAGCTCCCCTAAAAGGCCGATCAGAAACAGTGCAATGCCACAACACGTCCTTCGTAAATAATGATGATTATTTTCACACCTTTGTGCCATGTGCAAGCCACATACGAAATCTTAGGTCAGTCTGACTAGATAATGTCAGCTAGATATGCTCTAGACACACATTTACACACACAAACACACAGACGCTTCTTGCTTTTATAGATAGATGAAGTGAACTCTGCCACTGCGAGCAGGTTATTTGAGGTATTCGTGGCATAAAATCAAGAAGTAATTTGTTTGCCGTGATAGCATTTGGAGTTCAAAGAGAGTGAGGGAGACAAGAAAACAGAAGTTGGATGACTAAAACAGTTTACTTTTGGCGCTGCTCATGCATTTCCCAAAAGTAGACATTAATCCTCTCCACCGGGTGCTTTTACACTTTTGGATATTTTCCTGCGTGGAGGAGAGGGCGACCAGCGGCAGATGAAGGCAGATGAGAAATCAAAGATGCTCGCGTCGAAGAAAATCTGCATGCTGTTTTACGTCTGCTGACTCAGGCTTAAATGAGAGAGCAACTGTGGTCCTTTTTGACTTCTGGGAAAACAGACGGACCCCCAGCAGAGGCCGCACGCTGTGATACTGTATAACGAAGGCACATTTTCATTCGCTTTATTAGGAGGTAAAAATAGTCCATTAATAGGGAAATGCAAGTCAGCTCTGACGTCACCAGCTCATAAATTACAAACACACACAAATCCAGACGCAATAGATCTTTTTGATTTAGAAATCTGCACTTGCACACACTCACTGCAACTTTATTATTTACTTTATTTATTATTTGACCCAAGTATGCACAATAAAACTGCAGCTACAGCATTGCAATGATGTGTTCATAAAATCCAACACATTATATTTTATTGGATCGCATTTCCCTGATATCCTTGCAGACAAACCAGCATTATTTTACTGTTTATGCTCTGTAAAAATGGCATTTCGGTCAAGTCATGTATGTCAATTGCTGTACCGAATAGTTTGAAGCACATTTTTTTGCTTTTTTTCTATTTAAACCTGGTACTTTTGCACAGTAGCAGATAAAGATTAGGCCACACTAATATTATTAGTTTTAAATATTTGTATAATTAGATTCCAGTGGTGGCTGCACACAGCTCTACAATGGAATCAGTTTTTAACCATTTTAAATAGTTAAAAAATAAAATAAAATATAAGGTGGTTAATGTTGATATTGATGGCTGCCACAAATAAATTAAATAAATCACTTCATTCAAATTGAGGATTTTATTTGAGGATTTAAAAAAATAATTTAGGGTGATAAAATAAAATATTCAGCTTTTGTTTTTTTAAAGTACATCTTCTTTGTACAGCTTTTTAAGGCACCATTTATGAAAAATAAATCAATTTAATTTGTTAGAATATGATTTAAGTAAAAGTATGTAAGTATAATCAGGAAAATATAATAAGCATATTTAAAATACTCAATGCTGGTGTTCATCCTTCCCAAGTGTCTTACATGATAATAAATAATGTTTAAGGTTTATAATAACCAATAAAACATTTTAATAAGCTCTTAATAAAAAGTCCAGCTGCTCTGAAACACAAAGCAAGTACCATGCATAGACCAGCCCGAGAGATTTACATTTTCAAATCAAAAAATTTGTATTATTATATTTTATTAATGGAGGGAAAAATTATCTATTAAGCCGCAGTAAACAATCTGCCTGCCTCATTCTTTATTATTTTAAACATAGAGAAAATAATAGAGAAAAATAATGTTTCTATAAGGTCATAAAGGGAGCCAGTCCACCTATTTCTACAAAATACTATGCTGATTTCAATTGGTAATCAGGAGTTTTTTTAATTTATTTTTGTGTGTAAAGAATATGAGGTTTTTGAATTATAACCAGAAATTGCTCGGCCATATTTGACCCTCACCTGCCCTCACGTACCAATGACAAACAACACTTCTATGAGTGGCCAATTTCATTTAATGCTCACTACTGTTCCCGCAGTGAGGAATACATGTGATTCACTCCCCACGGTTCAAGCAGACGACACTATAAATGTGAAAATAATGGCACCAGGTTTTCATGGAAAAAGCAGCGTGTTTATTGCAGTGGAGTCGGCTGCCTAGGAGACATTACATGGGGTTGCCATGAAGGTGCGCGGGGATTCATTTATTGTCCGGAGAATACAACCACAGCTGTTACAAATGAGTCTGATAGCTCGTGTTAAACAGGGTATTTTCCTGTATGGCCGTGTTGTACAAGCAGCTCCATGAGAGCACTGAACTGTGAAGTGGCTGGTTGGTGGGTTCATGTCCCCTCTTTTTTGTGTTTTTTTTTGGCCTGAAAAGCCCGTGTGCTGCATATAAATTATTTTTTGGCTCCCGTATGTTCATTGTGTTCACCACCTCTTTTCTCATTCTTGCTCCACAGCTGAGTTCCTCTTCCTGCTGTGGGCCGTGTACCTGTGTTACGCTGTGAGGACGGTGCCGTCGGCGTTCCATGAGCCTCGCTACATGGCCATCGCCGTTCACAACGAGCTCATCCTGACGGCAATATTCTATGTCATCAGGTGAGAGCGCCTCCTCGCAGATCATTAGCCAAAGTCAAAGTCAGCTTTATTGTCAATTCTTCACATGTACCCAACACACAAAGGAATCAAAATTACGTTTCTAACTATCCCACAGTGAAGACAAGACATTTCTAACACTAAACTAAACAGCAAAGTGCACAGACACAACAAATAGAGACAAACTTATCCTAAAACTAAAATAGACAATAAATCAAATGCACAGTAGATTAGGGCTGGGCGATATGGACCAAAAGTCATATCCCGATATATTTAGGCTGAATATTGATATACGATATATATCCCGATATTTTTATCTCAAAGAGAGAGCAAATGTTCAGCCAAAGTCAAAGCCAAATATGATCATTTTGTTATTTTATATTAATATATGTCCGACCACTTCGGAACTAAGTTGGAAATTACGTAAATACATGGCCAAAATAAACACATTTCTATTTGATCAAATAATCATCTAGTTATATATTGTCAATAGCTTTACATGATTCCTTGACCCAGAAAATGTATATTTTGACACAAAGATTGACCTTCTAAGTGGCTTGGAAGATATATTGGTTCTCATAGATTTTATATGGCTGCTATCTCTGATGTGCCACCTTGATGAAGTGGCTCCCATCAAAAATTTAAACTTATGGAGATGCAGAACATGTGTAAAAAATGTGGCGCTTTTGTCCGGCGTGTCCCCATTCTTCTCAAATCTGGTCCTTAGCCGCCTGACTATTATTCTAAAGTGAAATATAGGTATCAGAGTATGCATATGGAGGAGGGGCTATTCACACATCTGACCATTGTCAATGTTTGTGTGATAATGTGCTGATATATATCTGCTGCACTGCGTTGTGGCATATTTACATGTTACCTAGTTAGCACATTTCACCCTGCACTGCACAAACTACTCAGATTGCACGACTTGTCCTTTCTGGTGTCGTCCTTATAAAAAAAGATCTGAGTCATGTGTGAGTCACATTTTAACCCCTGTAGTAGCCATTTCATTGCAGTGACAGCACTTTTTTAACCTTGACCTCACTGTATAAAATATCCTGCTGTGATCTCTAGGATAATCAAAGCCTCATTAAAACTTTACAACCATAAGCTAGAGACCTAGAGCATTCAGTCTTGGTGTCTTAATGTCGTATTCTGGAGTTGTTGGGTTTTTTTATAGCATTTTTATAAATTATCCAGTAAAAAAAAGGCAACATTTTGCACCAAATGTGTGTAACAAACGGTATCAACCCAAAAATTGCTGTAACAACTTATGAGACATAATTGAGCATGGAAATTATAGGTTTAAGGAAAACGGCAGACTTTTTTATTTTTTTTATTTCTGTATTTGCAGACTCCATACAATTGTCTCAAACAATACAACATACTTTATTTTGTGGAAACACCCCACTTTCTATATTTTTATGAAAACTTAGCAAGAAAAAACCCCCCCAAAAAACACACAAATACCCCTATATATACACAAGAGTAAAAATAAATTGAAAAAGTGGAGGTCAGTGTTGACATTGTAAATCAATGAATGGGAAACACAAGAAATATTTGTGCATTTTTTTGCAGTTGTGTGATGTTTATTCATCACGTCCCCGGTGTGTTAAGGCCTTTAGACAATCAAAACTGAATAAATATCAGTTCCTGGCACTATCTCAATAGTCCTTATGTGGTAACTCACATGCATCTGGGGCTCCAAGGAGGATAAAACAAACAACTACTATCAAAAAAAGCATCTTCCTCAACATGACTGACATTCGCATCATGCTCCACATTCACTCGCTCCATATTTATTATCATAGTCTTTGATTGCCCTGTGCTGTTGTCATTTTGACGTTCATGTCCTCCAGCAGATCGTCTCATTTCCATCACATATAGGATACCGTGTGAGGCTCAACCCCTCTGTTCATCCGGGAGTAGTTGTTTTTTTTTATTGTAGTGAAATCGGCCCGCTCCCTCCAGTCTACATGTCAAGTAGCTGCACTGTGCAGTTTATAAATGAGGCGTTTCAGCTGACACCGCCACTGCCATTCCTAGCTGGAGTCCCCTTAATTGAGAGCTCAGCTCCATCACATTATTTACTAATGAACCGTGTCAAAATGATTTATGTTTTGTTTTTTCAAGACGGTATAAGTAGCTTGAATTATCGGCAGCCATATTCCATTTATAAATCAACATCCATTACCAAAAAAAATGAAAGTGTGTATCATGGACGATAGTTTCTTAGAAAATGTTTTACTTTTTTACAGTTTTGATGGTAATTGAACACCCGGTTCTTTGTGATTTCTCTTTCGCCAACCCTTTTAATCTTCCTCTTCAGCCTTGTTGTGGGGCTTTTCTCTCAAACAACACCCCGAAATAAACTGGAAAGTTACCTGAATTGTTATACCACAGTCGGGACATCAGGTAAAATGGGACCAATTAGGTTTCACATCTTGAGGTATTTTACCTTAAAAAACCCTTTTAAAACATTATATTTTATTGAAATATATTTACCTCATATTCTTGCAGAACAACCAGCATTATTTCACCGTTTATGCTCTGTAAAACTGGTCTTTTGGTCAAGTCATTTTTGGCTGTAACGGATATATTGAAGCTTAATTTATTACGTTCATTCAAATTCAAAATCAACATAAGATTTTAAAATATTTTTGTATTTTATTTTCTATTTAAAGTACTTCTACACATTTGCAGATAAAGATTAGGTAACACAAATATTATTAGTTTTAAATATTTGTAGAACTCCAGGGGTGGCTTCATGCAGTCTACAATGAAATTCCCATAATAATTTATCTTCAATTACCAAATAAAAGTGTGTATCGTCGACATATAACCTTATAGCTTCTTGGTAGAAGTATTGGTAACGCTTTATAATAAGGTCCTTAATAACCATTTATTAACAAGTAATAAGGCATTGTTGTCGCTTTAGATCCGGTAGTTGCAAAAAGCATAGATAACTTATAGTTACCTTATAATAGATGAGCAATAAAGTATATTCTAATATCAATAAGCAAACAAAATAAGATTAATAAAGGCATGGCAAAGACATAATGGGTGGGTCATGGGTGTTTGTAATGCCATTATTAACTTATATAAGCTTATAAACACACAATAATGTTAATAAGCATCTTGTAAGGACTTACAAGGGCCTGATTACTTGTTAATTAATGGTTATTACAAGGACCTTAATATAAAGCGTTACCAAAGTATTTGATGGGATTTAAACATCTGGCTCTTTGTGATAATCTGCCTCTTGTGAAGCTTCTCTCTGCACAAAATGGCCAAACGAGACACCCTAATAAACTGGAAAGTTGCCTGGCGTGGCTAGTTATTCTGACCGGCTGCCACCAGAGACCGCAGCGTACACTGGGGCTTGTTAGAGGCATCCGGCGTCCATTTGTGTTCCTCAAACAACCTGCTATTCAATCCCACAGCAGCCAGTTAAAGCTGCTTGTTTCCTGTGATAGTCGTCAGGCTTTAGCCAGGTCCAGGTGCGAGTGGGATGCTGAGAGAAAATGAAGGGAGGGCGAAGTGTGAGTGATGGGGAGTGTTTTCAGTGAGAGGAAACGGCATGCCAAGGTTATTAAACCCTCATCTGCACAGAATCTCACAAAACATGAATGAGGGAAGACTTCAAAGCTTTGGGACATTTCATATGCTGGACCTTTGCCTTCATTCATGCCTCCAAGCTATTACCACAGTAACTGTTCGTTAATTAGCCATTTGCCACCTTCAACAACGTAATGAGCCTGCTGGATGACATTTTCTTGGGTAGAGGCTCTCTGGTGGTTGAATTAGCATCTGACAGGACGTACCTTCATATCTTTAGTGCACACGAGGTCTCACTGTGCTGAAAGCCTGTTTTAAATAAAAGGCTGGGGCACTGCTATTGTTTCTGCCAGTAATTATCTCATTTTCCACCAACTGCCGTGCCACAGTCCGCCCAGTGTGTTATTGTCTGATGTATAAATAGGCCGAATCTTGCAACCAGATCAAGGTCACTCCCCTTTTATTGTGAATCCAATTGAAAGAATGAGGAAAATATTGTGTCCTTGCCGGAGAAAAGGATCACCCAAGTGGAACGTTATATGAGGCAGTGGAATTGACGCCTAGACAGACAGTGTATAAATCTACTTTGGCTGAAAACACATTAAGTCTGCTGCTCTCACCCGGCTCCATCTGTATCTAAGAGGTTTTACTGCAGACGGAGCAACGTGTATGAATATCACGGCATAATTTAGTTATACTTCACTGCATTTGCTGTATGTACTTTTGGAATTTGACGCTTAGCAATCATAAAGATGTTTACAATGTGTTTATTAACATAACAGTTGTACTGGGCGGGGGGGAAATAGGAACACAAATATTAAAATACACTTTGTGTTATTAAAACTGTAGTTTAACTGATAGTAAATATATCCTCAACGAGTAAAATATTTGATTAACATTTTGTTGTTTTCTCTTTACGTCCTGACAGGTTCACTCTCGCTCCAGAGCTCCATCCAGACTGGATGCTGCTTCTGTTCTTCACCCACACCCACTTAACTGTGACAGTAACACTGGGTCTATTACTCATCCCCAAGGTAAACATCAACAACAACAAAAATGATGCTTTTTTCTTTTTTTGACAAAATGCTAGTACACCTTTTAAAATTAAACAAATGCTAAATAAAATTGTCGTATTCTTACTTTTGATTATGATGTTTTATTTTTTGATTATAGAATAATGAAATATTTATTTATATTTACTAAATATTTTTTACATACATTTCTAATAATAATTGTTTTTTTTTGTATTTTATTTTAAGGATAAAGCTTTCAATATTATATATTTTTGCTTATTGCCAACAAATCCCATAAAAAGACCAAAACCAACAATTAATTGATTCTAGTAACAAGTATAGTCTGTGTAGCTGAAGCCTGATATAACTTATTCATCTGTGCTAGAGAGAATAGAGAACGGAAAACTCCAAAATATGTCAATGAGTCACTTAATAAATAAATTATTATACCATTGAAATGTACCAAAAGATGAAGTGAAAAATGTAAGTAGGCATTACTTAATTGGTTTAATGTGATTTTGAAGTTTAATGTTTAATTTTTATTAATTGTTTTATTAATTATTATATTTTAATCAATGTAAAAAAAAAAAGTATTTATTTAATTAATTTTTAATGTATTATTTTATAAAAATATATTTTTCGTTATTTGCCTTTTGTATTTGCATTGTTTTATTTTCTTAAATAGATATCTTTATGCATTTCTTTTTCATTATGCAAATGAGGGGGCTGTCAGCACCAATGTGTATTAGTCATAGACTGTATAAAATGGTATTAGTGCACATCTGAAAATACTGAAGAAATGCACTATTTACTCCTAGTTGAGTGACAGTTTCTTAAAAACTACAGTACCAAGTTGTTTTAGAAAATAAGTTAGCCATGAAGTCATTATATATTATTATAGATAGCTTCACCATTTTACCTTAGTGTAACAACCCTTTTTTTTCTTCATGTCACTCCACTAGTTCCTGTTTGCTGGCACTCACATGAGAGATGATATTGCCTCCGAGGCCTATGAGGACGAGCTGGACATGGGTCGTTCTGGGTCGTATCTCAACAGCAGCATTACATCAGCGTGGAGCGAACACAGCCTGGACCCCGAGGACATCCGGGTAAGCAGTGTTTCCTTTTAAACCTTTCATTCCATTGTATAACCTGGTAACATCTCTTGAATCCTCCCAAAATACTGAGCAGTGGCAGTTTTTTATTACAGAC
Organism: Centropristis striata; assembly: GCF_030273125.1. NCBI lineage: Eukaryota > Metazoa > Chordata > Actinopteri > Perciformes > Serranidae > Centropristis > Centropristis striata. The sequence continues at coordinate 10,494,525 of NC_081539.1, forward strand.
ACCAGACGAAATGGGCCCTCTCAGTTCTATTAATGGCTGTGGCGTAAGGTCTTGCGACAGTCTTTGGGAAAAACGTACCAACGTGAGCAGAGATTTCCGTTTGTCTGTTAGAGCTGAAGAAGTCTCTCAACCAAAAAATTTTGGGCAAGCTTATTTACCAGAAGGCACCTCTAGTATTGGATGGGTATACAAACAGAAATATGACAAATTAAAGACCTGAGCTTCGAGGCTGTTTCAGACCTAACATTAAAACACTCCGTTTTCTGATTTAATGCTGTCCAAGACTGTCCTGTCTTTGCTTTTTTTCAGCACGCATGTTATATTCCGTAGTGCATCATTTAACAGCCGTTTGTAGTCACGTGTCATGAACTTGAACTGCATGTTCTCTGTGCAGTAGAATGTCTGCTTTTTTTGTAACAGTGTTTTGATTAGAAATCCCTTTTTGTAAAGCCGTGTAACCGCTTTATTGTTCCAAACATGCAACTGATTGCTTTGCCTCTATCTTTTTTTCCTTGATTCTTTTCATGAATATGCAGGAGGAGCTGAAGAAACTCTACTCCCAGTTGGAGATTTACAAGAGGAAGAAGATGCTGGCAAACAACCCTCATCTCCAGAAGAAACGGAGCTCCAAGAAAGGATTGGGTCGCTCGCTGATGAGGCGCATCACAGAGATCCCAGAGTCAGTGCACCGGCAATGCAGCCGCGAAGACAAGGAGGCTGGAGAACACGGGAGCAACCGCAACAGCATCTGCATGTTGAAGAAGAACCCCTTCGATCCAACTCACCCTGGAAAGCCGGCGAAGGAGGAGACACTGAAGAACAAGGTTTTCTCGCTCAAGAAGTCCCACAGCAGCTACGACCACGTCCGCGATCAGAGTGAAGACTCCAACAGCTCGGCGACAGACAAGATGGAGGTGACCCCGGCTGAAGGCTCCCTCCTGGATACACTTATGGGCAAGAAACTGGTCAAGAAGAAGTCCAGTGAGAACATAAGTGTCCCCAGCGAATCTACGGAATCGGTTCCTTTGGTCTGCAAGTCAGCAAGCGCCCATAACCTCACTGCAGACAAGAAGCCAATTCATCCAAGAGCCTCCATGCTGCAGAAATCCCTCAGCGTCATTGCCAGTGCCAAAGAGAAGACTTTGGGCTTGACAGGAAAGACCCAGAGCACGGAGGACAGCAATAAGAAGAGTCAGCCAAAGAGCAAAGACACAAGGGCCAATGCAGAGTCGGAAAACGAGTGCCAACCCAAGATGATTATAAGTCAGTCAGTTGAGTACAAACAGACTGCGCCACTAGGCAGGATCATGAAGCAGCCAGTGAGCGGCAGCCAGCCTACGATCTGCTCCGATCCAGGCAAGGGAAAGGACCTCTACGATCTGTCAGAAGTGTGTCCCTGGGAAGTGGAGGATCTTCCGACTCCATCTGAAAACAAGGTGCAAAAGCATGTATCCATAGCGCCAAAGGAAACCACGACTGTGCATGGAGGCAGCACCAAGGGAGGCAAATCTCATCAGCAGAAGCAGAAAACTTCTGATCATTCTCCATCAAGTGGCAGGAATTCAAAGGAAATTCAAAAGTCGACAGCAGTGCGAGCAGATGTATGTCCGTGGGAAGATGGAGGTGAAAGTCAAGGCAGTCCATCGGAAGGCAAGCAACAAACGTACAGTCAGGCCAGCAAACCTGCAATGACCCAGCAGCCTCATTCTACGACAGAGAGCTCCAAAACACATCGGGTAGAGGTTTGTCCGTGGGACTTCCAAGAGGCCGAAACAACAACAGAGTTAGCTCGTTCACCAGATACGACAACACAAAGAAAAGGCACCTCTCCTGTAGATGGGAAAGGGAGAAGTAGCCTTTCCGATCCATCCAAAACAGGAGGCTCGCTCCAGCCGCCATCTTCAAAAGTCGATGTATGTCCTTGGGACTACGACAGCACTGCAGTATCTCCAAATTCTGAGAGGACACCGAGTCCCTCTCGAGCACCCAAAACCAAGGAATCCCCATCAAAAAAGAAGGGTACCCCTTCCACAAGAACAGTTGAGAAAGAGAAAACAAAAGACGCTGATGATGAGAAAAGTAGAACAAAAGCTAAGGACAAAAGCAAATCTTCAGACAAGCACGTGAGCCAACAGAAAATGGCTGAGGTATGCCCGTGGGATGTAGAGAGTCATCAGGAAGTGCCGGCAGTAGAAAAAAGGAAAAGCGCAAATGTTGGAGCGGCCAAACCGAAGCCTGCTGAAGTCTGTCCGTGGGATTTTGAGGATACTTCAGATAACAAAGGTACAGACAGAAGTGCTCCTGTAGTGAAACAGAGCAGTCCAAACCCTAAAGGCAGAGCTGCAGTTGCTCCTAAAAAGGCAGATGTTTGTCCCTGGGACTTTGAGGATAGCACATCGAGCAAGAAGGCATGACACTTAACCTTAATGGACCACTGAAAATTATAGTTATTGATGTATACTTTTTTTCACTTTGAAATCGTTAAATATTACCTTTTACTATTAGTGCGGTGACTTGGAAGAAAAGTTGATCAAGTTCCACAAGTTGCCTTCCTTCTGAGGTTTTGTTCCTGTTTTACCTATTTTGAAAAATAAGTAAAATGTACAAAAAAAAAAACTTAAAGTCATGACGAGCATTCCAGATTATTACAGGAAAAATCCTGAAGATAAATCTTAGACTAATTATGCAACTTTTGATTCCTTTTCACTTCATGAGCAATGTTGAAAATCTGCATTTACCATGTTCTGTATTTAGTCGACTATTTTTTTTTACACGGTTCTTTTTGTGCATTAACATCATCACTTAATGGACTAGGACATGACATGACAACAGGAGAAAAAAAAGAAGTATGAAATTAAGGTTGATGTACAAAAACAGCAAAAGTGAAAGCCAAAGAAAAAGGAAACATTTGCAAAGAGGCATGTTGATCTTAAGGCGGTAATATTAACTTATTAATTTGTGTCCAATCGTTGGCACAGAGGGAAGAACTCAATGAGGAAATCAGTCTATAGCACTTTAGCCAACTCCATAAAACAAGAACTGAGGACAGGCTCCGTTCTTCTTGTACATTTTGTCTTCATACTTTAAACTTCATGGCATGGCACCACACATGATCTCACACACCGACCAAACTTAGACATGTTCTGTTTTTGTTTAGATCTATTTAATTGTAGTTCTTTGCAGATAAAAATGCTTCCAAGTCTGCAGAGATGTACTGTATGTGCCTAACTAACTAGCGTTGTCTTGTATCAGTCCGAAGTGAAGCGAGTGGCTTCTCCTTCGGCACTTTGTGACGGTGAATTATATAAACAGCATGCACAGCCAGGTATTGAGAGTAGTTGGACCCTACCGGTTTGTCAACAAAAGCGGTTCATTTCTTGACAAATATATGTTGTTTTTTTATACCAGAGGCACTTCTTTTCCTGCTTTCATATTCCCAAAAGCCCATTCAGGGTGGTGAAGATTATACGAGAGCAGCATTAACATGAATGTGTGTCATATGTAAAAAGAAAAGTAGGGTTAGAAAAATACAGAAGGAAATAGTGAGGAATAATTTGCACCAGCTTTGTTTATGAATCCAGCATGGGTCTTTGTGTTGGCTTGCACCAAGTGTGTGTGTGTGTGTGTGTGGGTGTGTGTGTCTGTGTGTGTGTGTGTGTGTGTGTGTGTGTGTGTGTGTGTGTGTGTGTGTGTGGACACAATATAATGAATTAATGAAAATGTTATTCTGTAGTTGAACCTGATTATTCTCATACATGAAAGCTTTCTGTCCCTGTCTCACCAAAACTAACATTAATTAACATTTAATTCTACAAACAGCTGATAGAAACTGCTGCATAAAAGGAAAACATTGGTTTATTCTAACTTTATTTCCTTAATTGTGGTCATTTTTCCACTGGGTAAAAATAGCCGTGTTTCCATTCGTCCATTCCATTTTTATGCACATTCTTAAGTAACCTATTATAAAATTATATTATAAAACCAGCTAAATTTGATAAAGCATCCCTTAATTGCACAAAAGGTTTAATACTGGCTGAGTTGTTTTTTTTGCCCTTGTCTGAAAAATAGTTGATGCACTAAATGTAATATGGAAAAGCCTGAATAAGTTCTGACATAGCAAACATTTAACTCACATGACTGATCGGCGTCTTTGCAGATATTTAATTCATTTCTCTTCAAACAGTATGAAACATGATTCTCTATTTTTTTCATAACCTATAGCGCCAACGAAATTGCGCTGAAGCTGTGTTTATTCACTCAAAACCATGGACCGTATATAAAAATGGACGACATGAAAGCTCCCCAAAAGTGAAGCCAAAACATCTCGATCGCCCCCTGGTGGCTGGCTGCAGTGTCGGTTATAAACCCCACCCCTATATGTTAGTTGATGAGCCAAACTTAATTTTCCCCAAAGATGGTTTCTGTCTTTTTAGGTATGTTCTTATCATGCTGATGGTTGTTCAAGAATGCATTTTTCTGATAAGTTTGCTTTTTATTAATTATTTCTATAAAACGGGGGCGTAACGACATGATTGACAGCTGTAATTGACTCACGATTGGTTGGGTGGGTGTTTGGGCGGGAACTCGATACCGTAAGCGGCACTCTTTGTGCAGACTCTGGCTTCATATGACGTCACCAGTGCTAGACACATCGTCCATTTTTAATGCAGCCCATGCTCCAAATCAGTTGATGGAAACGGCCCTTAACTACCTTTTTTTTGAGCAACATTTCAAAAGTTTGCCTAAAAATTCGCTCTGCAATTGAATGGAAACACGGCTGGCAACATTGTACATTTATTGCATGTTCTTCCCAGTTTAAAGCAAAAGTATCATTTTAGAATTAAGCTTAGCAGTGTGGTTAACAATTAATAATCTGACTTTAAACCTTTTGAGGGTTTTGATTTTGTTCAGTGTTTTGTATCAAAATGTCCAAATATTCATCATGCACTATCCAAATGGAGAAAAAAAAAGTAATCTCCCACTTTTATTTAAAAATATGACTAACTGCAGTGGTGAGGATAACTATGTATCAATATAGCATCTACAGTACTTCATGGTATCTTGTGAGAATTACATGGTATCACTGAATGTTGTCACTGATTGTAATTATCTATAATTGCTGTCAAATTCCTCAATATCAGAGCTCTGTAGGAGTCTTTACTAACTGTGGTAAATAATAAAAAAAATCAGTGCTTGTCAGTCAGAATTTTACAAAGTCCTATTTAATGAATCACAATTGCTAAATTTCTTTGGCACAGAATAATCCAGAGATAAATAATTGCATTCTTTCTTATCCGATTGAGTTTAATCCTACAGCTAGCCTCTGTAAACATGATTTAGTTACTTTCTGAGAAATCACCTCTGCTACTGACCTGTTGGGGGCTCATGTGAAATATTTCAAAACGGGGAGCGTTTGCCTTACAGCGTGAGGTTTGTCATCACCCCTGCTTTATGAGCTCCTTAAGGAACCGCGTCTGAGAAGAGCTGTCGGCGTGCATGGATTGATTGTAATGATTTTGATGGATCTATGTTATATTTATGAACCACATGTTAGGTGTCATCCATCACATGAGTTGCTGTAGCTGGTGCAGGATCATACCGGAGGACAACAACGACATTTCAGAAGCCCTTTCTGTGTTTTTGTTTTCTTTAAGTGACTTTGGAATAACTGCCGCGTTGCATTTTACTGCCCTGGGTGAAGAATTATATGCTGTATATTTTTAAAATGAGGCTCCTTTTATGTCCTTAAAGGAATCTTAACAAGGAGATGTTTTTATTTCATGATCATTATTTTATTTTTAAATCTACAGGACAATTAGATTGAGCCCATACTGGTTCTGAAACAACTATAATTTTTGTAAAATTGAAACCATTTGTTATAACAAGCAATATATTATGACAGGAACATTTTTTTGTTTGTTTTTTCAGGCATTTATCTATTATCTTTTACACACTTCCAGGCCCCTTGAGATTTTCAGGTCCAGCCCTGTCTCCTAAAAACGTATATTTCCATGCAACAAAACTACATTTTGAATTCTGTTTTGAGGCGAACTTATTTTCTCCTGGAATATGTTTATTTTTGACCAATCACAAATAAGTTGCTAATCAAATTCTGTGCAGGGAGGAGGTCAATAAAAAGGACTTTTTGCTGCTCATTAACATTGACTTATATATGGATTTAATCAAGTTTTCTGAAAGCTTAGGGACAAAACAGAGCAGCGCCAACAGAAATCAGATCAAAGGGGCAGTTCAAGCAAGATATTCAGGACATAACCATGGATGTATTATAAGATCTGGATACTAGAATCGCTCGCCTTGTGCATACGCCAAAAAAGTTTTCCAGCTTCCATCAGGCATTTCAGACTGATCCATGAGAGGGCGGTGTGGCTGCAGGAGCACAAATGAAACAGCGAATCAACTGTGTGAAGAAAGTTCACTTGATTAAATGAGTGGAGTCAGGTGTTGCATGAATGAATTTGACATCCCAGCCTTAAACTGTGTTGATGTCACAGATTTTTCAAGTATAAAACCTCCATGGATCAAAAATTCCAGGTGTCCATACATGTCATTTGCCATTGTGGTTCATGGTGGAAAATGCTTCTTTTGGGCCTATGTGGGATTTTTCACTAGAATACCACAAGAAAAAGAAAAAAAAATTGGTTGCAAGGCCGAGCAGCGGCACCATATTCAGTTCTTATTGTACATTCATGGACACACAAAAATGTTTTTAAAAATAACATTCATTTTTCAGGAGAAATTAGTTCAAATAATTCTCTGTCCACGTATGCTTTTGCCCCAAATGGTACATTATTACGACCTCCTCCACAGATTGTTGTTTGCAGAAACTTTTGACTCTAAACTGCCCTTTATGCCCTCTATTATGCCAATAAAAAAGGACATAATTGAAGTATGTGGGCAGTGATGGTTTCATCTAATTTTCTATGAAAAGGAAGCATAACTGAGGCTTTATTTTAACTAATTATGTACGTGAGTTAACTTACTTAATGTACTGAACTTACGTCACAAACTTAACAAACATGCTTTTTTTTCCTAAACCTAACCAAGTACTTATGTTTCAATTCACACCAAAACTGTTTCCCTCAAAACATGATGAAGTTTCCTTGTGTGGTTGTGCACTTTTTAGGAGTCAGGGTTGCCAGATCAGTGACAGCTGGAGCACAAAGGGAACATAATTACAGTTTTAGTTTCTTAGAGCAGAAAAAAACAACAATGCAATATCCCACCATTACCAAATCACACTTTCAGCCAGTTTCTGTCGTTAAACTCACACTACTTCAGATAGCATGCACGCTGTAACATCCCTCAGTTCAGTCAGTCCATAGCTGTCTGTGTACTAACTCGTGTAAACATAACCAGTGTCTGTTTTCGATGGAGATTGTGTTTTGGCCGTATCATCAATGAGTCCGTGAACCTCATTGTCCTTGTACCATCCTGACATAGACGAAACTGTGTCCTGTAGCTCTTTGTTCTTCGATCGATCGGATCTTTACTTTCATGGTGCGTTGTGTTGGCTAGCTGCTTTCATTTCAAACCTCTCATCTCTCGTGACCAAACCAAGTCACCCGATGGCAAACACAACTACTACTATTGCTACTAACTACTATTCAATGCTGTAACGTCGTAAAACTTGCTCTTGTGGCTTCTGCATGAATTCAAGAAAAAATAAAAAATATTAATAATAGGACCGATGTTTCACTGCCCTTGATAGAACAAAAAAGAAAAAAAAATTGATCTTTTATGGACTGTTACAAGTTGTATAGTGAGTGATACTGTCCCTAACCCACTGTATTATGTGCTTGTTATAACTATTGCTCTATGACAAGCTTATAGCATCAATATATGGGAATATTTGGTAGATTTATATTGTGTTATATTGTGATAGCATGTACATAAAAGATACCTCCTCTGCAATAAATATTTATATAAAAAGTAAATGTGTTTCTCAGTGTTTTTCTAAATGTTTCTCTTGTTGTGCCATAAATGACAGTGGCTTAATGTACATTTACTTAAGAAAACTTTTATTTACTATTTTATAGCATTTTACTTGATTGTTTTTAACTTTATGTGACTTTATAATTCTATGCCACTACATTTCAGGGATACATATTGTACTTTTTACTTCACTGCATATATTTGATGACTTTAGTTAGCCACTTGTTATTTAATAAATTACTTAGTTACCTATAATAAGTACATAAAAAGCATTGTAATACAGTAAATTCAACCGCTCAGCTGTGATTTTTAAAAATGAATAAAGTTTGGCATTTTGCAGTCCTAACATTAAAAATGCATCTTACATGTTACTGCATAAATAATCACTTTAAATGATATAATAATGACTCTCAGCTTAGTTTATCATCAGGTTGCAGCTTTACTTACCACACTGAAAAAAATAAAAGATTACTCTATTATTTTACGGGGTTTTTCTGTGCAAATGCCATAAAAAAGGTAAATAACTTTTACTACAAATATGTTTTAAAAATATATTTATACATTTTTTTACAGTATTATTCAGTTGACCTAAATGTTAAATTACAGTGAATTCTATGTAAAAACGCAAAAAATATGAAATAACAGTAAACAAGGAGCCCATTTGGCTGTATATGAGTACTTTTTTATACTTTTTCTTGATTGTACTCATGGCCTATACATACTTTTACTTATGTAAGATTTTAAATGCAATTTAAGTCTTGGAATTAGTACTTTAGTAAAATATCTTAATACTTCTTATAACTAGGTACATTTACAAACTAGTATTTAAGTACTTACAAACTACAAGTAATTACAGATTATTATAGATTAAACTTACATAACATTATATTATGTAGTTTAAACTACCCTGCCTTGACAACATTAAAATGTTGCAGTATATATATAATAAATTAAACAATCTGAGTGAAATCATTTTCCATAACGAGTACTTTTACTTCTGATACTTTAAGTACATTTTGATGCTGATACTTCTGTACATTTACTTAAGTTTTTTTTTTTTTAGTGGAATAATTTAACAGTGTGGTATTATTCATTCATTCATTACCATTACCGATTATCCGCAATCGGGTCGCGGGGGGCTGGAGCCGATCCCAGCTGTCATTGGGCGAGAGGCGGCCTGGACAGGACGCCAGACTATCGCAGGGCTAACACATAGAGACAGACAATCACACAATCACACTCTCATTCACACCTATGGGCAATTTAGAGTCACCAATTAAACCTAAGTGCATGTTTTTGGACTGTGGGAGGAAGCCGGAGTACTCGGTGAGAACATGCAAACTCCACACAGAAGAGCCGCAGGCAGGAGGCGAACCGGCGACCCTCCAGCTGTGAGGCGAGAGCGCTAATCACTACACCACCGTAGCCCCCAGTGTGATATTAGTGTTATAAAAAATGTTTTTTCAAATAAAGTAATCATAGTTATGTTAGTCATGTCACACATTTTAAAAGTAATAATACATTTTATTTGTATAGTGCTTTAAAATGTACTCAAAGACACTTTATATTATAAAAACAAGCAGAATAAACAACTAAGGACATTTAAAGCAATAACATTTCTTATGATGATTATGATTTGCATTTCAAACCTTAAAAGGTGTCTGCAGAGAACTTTGAAAGAGAGCCTGTGTTTCTACTACAACTATTTCTATTTCCTTCCCATGATGCATTTATGCTTCTACTCACCCCTGTCTCAGGTTTGTTTGCTTACTCCCCATGTCGACAAGCAGTTTGGAGAAAACCGTGGCCTTTAAAAGCCTCGTGCATCATAACCACTTTAGGATATGCGCGTCTTGGCGACTGTCCTGAAATGCTTTCATGGCTCGATGTGGTCTTTTTGGACGGAGATCAATGGAGGCTCTGCAGGAAGCGAGAGATACAAGATGCTATCAAATGCTGACTCCAGATCCCTGCAGAAAATCTGAGCCCTGCTATTTACCAATCCCAAAATAATTATTGGCTCAGATGAAATTATTTATTCCCTGAGCCAACGGGAAAATAATTTCTTGCTCTATTAATACTATCCAACCCTATAAATTTGGCGTAATGAGCATTAGATAAAACCAACAGTGTCACAAGTACTTATGTCTCTATGAATATGGCAGACATGCAGCCAAATAACATTGCAAAAAGGGTATTGTGTAAAGCAAACATGTTAGCATTGATTCCTGTTTACAGGAGCACTTTCGGAGCCTTTGTAATAAATAGAAGATCAATACAGGCTGCTGCAGGGAGCTAAAATAGAAAAACATCAGAGAAGAAAACAGTTAACAATGAGAAACAACCTGTGACGGAGAGATACGGTAACAACTGATGTTCCATCTGATATTCATCAGGGTGAGATAGCAGTCTGTCCATAAAGGCTTAGTGAGTAGAACATTCAAAGCAGCTGAAATATTATTTATCATAGCAAAGTGTCAAATGTGAAATATGTCGCTCATATGAAGCTACAGGGAATAATCAGTTGAATCTGCAGCTCTGTGCGCCTTTACAGAGCTTTATTGTTAGTGTGTTCAGTTGTCTGGACCACAATTTAACTGTTTTTGTTCACTGTTTTCAGAGAAAAAGCTCTAAAATCCCACTGTACACTATTGTATCTGCAACAACCAGCAGAGACAGTTAGAGCATATTAACTAGAGATAATCACTTTTAAAACACATTTCATTACAGATTATTGAACATATGATTTAAAATGTACATACTCCATTAGATTACTCAAATTAAGTAATGTGAATATTTTTTATTACTTTTGAAATAATTTTGAAATAAGCTCATTTGTCTGAGTCTTAAATTTTAAAAACACACTCCTGTCACTGATGTGCTGCTACAAATGTTGTACTTTAAAGAAAAAATATCTGGTGCCCAAAGCAAATAAAATGAAAACAAACTAAAAGCATTCGGAGAGTGCAGACCTCCAACAGGGCCATGTCAAAAATAATTGTATACACGCCATTTGATTCAGATGTGCTCCACATTAAAAGGGGATCTTCCTTGAACCGTGCTACATGCTTCCACCAAGTTTCATGAAAATCTGACCAATAGTCTTTCTGTAATCCTGCTAACAACAAATGAAACAGATGAAAAAATTGTGCTTTTAGTGCTTTTTATCATTCAAATTTTCTGTAGTGAGACAAACCCGGATCACATGTATATTTTTTCTTTACTTGGCTTTAAACAAATTTGGAATCAAACTGCTACGTCACTGATAATAGATCCAAAATATGTTTGAGTGTGAAATTTGACTTAATGAAAACTATCTAAAGTGTTCTGAAGTGTTTAAGTCTTATAAAAACACCGTTCTTTTCCTCGTTTATCCACCAAATAAACTCATATCCAATCCTTTGCTCACTACTGGAGCCTTTAAATGGACAGAATTAACTCTATGGAGTCTTGGGCTATAATGTCCAGTTTTGAATCCTTTTCGTGTCTTTTTATGTGTCTTTTTGGGTCATTTTGTGTCTCTTGTGTCTTTTTGGGTCATTTTGTGTCTTTTTTTAGTCATTTTGTGTCTGTTTTAGTCATATTGTCTCTTTTTGTGTCTTTTTTAGTCATTTTGTGTCTATTTTTGGTCATGTTGTTTCTTTTTTAGTCCTTTAGTCCATCATACAATGTGATTTTGAACCTTTTTTTAACTTTCAAAACACTATAATGCTCAATAAATAATTTTAAATGTTGCAAATGTGAACAAAGGTTGCAAATATAAGATATAAGAGGGTTACATCCAGTTCTATCATTTAATACAAAATCTATTTGAGCTTGTCTCCAGTTTTACTTGGTATATCATCATCAAACTGAAACTGGCCTCATGGACTTTACAGCCAGAACTTTTAATGTCCACCAAACAAAGATTGTTAATAACAGAAAAGTTCTGAAGACAGCAGTTCTAAACAGCCTCCTCTGGATATCCCATGGTTTATGTGAGGATGGACATTCGTGTGCCTCCTGGTTGTCTTCTCAGGGACAGCGGGACACATCCTCCAGCGTGGCAGGACATATTTTTAAACCTGAGGCGGCGATCGGTGCATGAATCACAGCCTTTTTGTGGGTAGAGATGGACGGCGGCGGGGAGGAGGACAGACAGGAGATGAGAGGAAGCTGATCACTTTGGCACAAGCCAGCGTGCTCTGTCGCTGACTCATCTGTCTCTCAGATGCAGGGACGGACATGGGGGTGGCGGTGGTGGTGGTGGAGGAGGACATGGCATGTGGTGCTGTGACCTCATGACTCACAGATAAAGGTTGTGTGCGTGGGATGCACCTGGTGGGAGGCATAAAGGTGTCTAAAATGTCATTATAAAACAGAATGCAAGAATTTGCTAATCATTTGTGGCACATATTTAGTTCAAAACTGCACAAAGACGATATGTTTTATGCTCAAACTTATAAACTTTTTAAATTTATACATAACCATTGATATTACGGTTTACACAGCATACTAACTTTGGAATTGGGCATGTAGAAGTCTTTTTTTCTTGCATTTCACCTGACAACACCAGGGCTTCAACACTCAGAAATTGAACCAAGCATCAACAAAAAAAGAATGCATGTAGAGTCATTTTGTTTGGTATCAGTAGAGAGGACTCTGTCTTCTGTTTGGCAGCTTTATTCTCCCTGGTGCTGGTGTTTTTATGTTGGATTTTCCAGGATCAATCGAAAAATAATAATGAATACAAATGAAACAGGGGCATTTTTCTGTATTTCTATGTAAAAGCTTGTCCAGTAAAGTTTCTTTAAACTTGATATGGTTCAAAGGAGTCTAGGTCGCAACACAATTCTTGCTTTTTGCATGATTTCACCACAGCCACATTAGACCTTCAGAGTAAGTACTAAATAGGGAAGTCAGGTTAAAAGTCAAGTATAAAGAGCGAGAGAGTCCGTGTGTGGAAGAGATTGGGGTTGAACCTGCGGAAATCTATGATCATTTCCTTAGTCTTTGAGGTGTTGAGTAGGAGATAGTTCTTGTGACTCCAGTCACTGAAGGCTTTTATCAGATTCCTATATTCAGATTCCTGTCCATTCCTGATACACGCCACAATAGCAGTGTCGTCGGAGTACTTCTGGATGTGGCAGGACTCAGAGTTGTATTTGAAGTCCACTGTCTGAACAGGAATGCTACATAACGACCTTACCCACGGTTATTTATGCATTTATTTTAACAATCTTTTATAACACCAAACCATGTGTTCTTACCATAAGGAAGTAGTTTTGGAGCCTAAACGTTAAAAAAAATGCAGCTTTTTCACAACTTTAACTATGTTACAATTACGTTTATGTATGACGACGTGTTGATCTCTTGCCACAGTTAGGGGTTGTTAAATTTCGAAACAGTCCTATGGGTCTTATTTGAGGGAATGAAGAATATGATTTGGCAAATGTCTTTTCCTAAAACTAAGTAGCTATATTTCTCTACTTTTTCCACAGTCACTTGTTAAAAACTGTAACCATTTCACAATGTTAAATAGGACAGAGACTTAAATTGCAGGCAAAAAGCTTAAAACAATTAGACATGAAACGTAAATGCCCCTTAAAAGTTACGTGGTATTTAATCACTTTACCATAAGATCATGTTAAGAAATCATGTTCCTTTACCATCAAAGTTTTAATTTATACTCTGTTTTTCTGCACTTTGAATGCACTGACCCTTTAAGTAATCCCTCTTGCACAACCAGAATTGGATACAATTTTCTCCTGATTTAACACAGCCTCCTGTGATGCTCGATGTGTTGTAGCATCGAGTCTTGTAACGTTTTGACCTCAGCCAGTAGGCAGAGAGCCGCCCACCAGGTCCTGTTCCTCCATCCTCCGGAGCCACACTCTGGTCTGGACTCCTACACACACTCTCCCTGCCTCAATGGTGGCTTCATCATGAGAGGAGCCCCTGGTGATGTGAGCATGCATGACTCACACAGAGCCTCCGCCACCACTACCACCTCCACAGCTGGAGCAGAATCCACGATGCACACATTAACACATCTATGCACTTGCAGGTACGCAATCACATTTCAATCACTTACGCATGAATAGGTCAACAAATGAGTAATTCTTTGCCCCCATCAGATGAAAAAAAATGTCCTCGTTTAGCGGCTGCAGACATGAACAACTGGAAACAACAGCTCATCAAAACCTTGAACCTTGCGTCACTCTGCATTTTGTTGTGTTATGTAGGTTGATCAGCTATTAGCACCTGCTGACGCATCTGTGGAGGAGCTGACAAGCTGATGTCATGTGACAACATCTAGAAACATCCAGGACTAAAGTTAACATTCGCACCTTTCATTCACATCATCTGGACCTCTAAGGGGACACTTTACATCTGGATAGGGTTATTTTTTTATGGGTAAATAGGGTAAAAAAGGGGAAGAAAATTTGAAAAAAAAAATTGGCAAATTTTATGTTTAGATATGCAAATAAGATGCAAACTCATTAAATATGTGCTAATTTGCGTATATTTCCTGGACATAAATCTGACCATTGGATGAAGCAAATTTCAAAGTTATTTTATTTTGTTGATATATTAGATTAAAAGTTGTTGTTTTTTACAGAAGGATGTCTCCTTTTATCATTTCATAAATCAGAAAATAATGACACAATCTAAAAAGAAAATCAATTTTCGGCATGTTTTTCGGAACAAAATGTGCTATTAATCAGGGTATGAATGATATATAGACAAACCTCTCTGTAATAACCTTCAGAATATAGTTAGGAATAAAACCGGTAAGTTTGGTGTCTGTAAGTGGAGTTGAAGTTGAGATTTATGAAGAAAAACTCAATTTCGAGAAAACGGCCTTTAAAGGTTTTTATACATTCTTAATGGAAATGACTATTTGAAGACAAAATATTGAATCTAATCCATTGCAACAACAATACAGAACATGTAAATCATATAATATTGTGCAGGAGAGGTTTAGATTACATTCACAGTACTACATGCTGCAATACAATGCTAATTTTAAGTGAATTTAGGAGAAATCTACAAAATATAACAAAATATACATCTAAATGTTTTGGATGTTTTCTTTCCACTCTTCTAAAAGAAGACATGTTATGGGAGAAAATAGCCCCAAAACCTAAAATTGACCATTGACTATGAGCTAGCTGGTAATCTGGATGGTGTGTACTGGTGTGTGCCAGAGTCTGACATGATAACAAAGGCTCATTTATAAACAGGATAAACAGGATAAACAGGGCTATTAATCACATGCAGATATTTGTGGATATGAAGCAGCAGTTGGAACACAATCTTGACAAACATTTGTCACTATTCTCCAACATGTTGTAGCCTAAAATAAGTCTTAAAAAAGGATTCAAGAAGGAAGAATGGATGGATTAATGGATTATGAAAACAAATACTAATAATAGAACTACTGTACTCCTACCCATCTCACAGAAACAGACGCTTTATGAACACAATATAGGGACATTTTTGTAATTCTAAAATAAGACGAGCCTCCATTTGGCACCGATTCAAACAACATGATTGATTGCACAAAATTATAATAAACTCAAAAGGCTAATAGGCAATTTATCTCTCCGGTTGACAAGATGGAGGCCAGTTTTGGCTCGTCTCTGATATTGAATGACTAACTGGGTAATGGCCGATTTGCAGTATTTCTGGAGATGAACTCTTCAAATATTGGCAATCGATGTGGTTATTTATGTTACTGAAACTCAGGATGACATTAATCACTGAGCTCCTCCTCTACAACTGCCGTTCATTAGATATTTATGAGCCAGATTATACCTGAACAGTTTATCCAAGTCAAACAATACCAGTAACAGAGACGCACAGGGCTGTAAAATACAGTTTTACAGCCATTATCTCTGCTGCAGACTGGACTGATTACAATTATTTGAGCTCAGTGTCAATTAGAGTCCCTGTATACGTGACGGGAGGTTGTGAGTTTCCTGTACACATTCTGGTTTGTGTGTTCCCTTGTAGGAAAAAGGAGATGCTTTTGTCTCAAATGTTGAGTCCTCTCCCTTGCCTTAGATCATTGTGTTTAACTGCTGGAACCTATGACACCTCAACCAATTAGGGAAGCCCTTCAGCCACATGAAACTCTTGTCAGATAGTATACTGTATGCCATTTGGAAGACAAACATGGGCATTGTAGCTGCACACCTCCAACACACACACACTTTGTGCTTTCTGTATGAGTCTTGGCCTTTATGTGTTTTCGTTGATTGATGTGTATAATTGTCAGAATAAATGTCTTACATGTATTTCTGCAGAAAATACAAAACAGGCTCTCTTATTCCTCCCCATAAGGAGAATACGATTTGGATAGAAATGGACAAAAAAACAACAAAGAAAGAAAGGAAAAAGAGAAGGCGGAAAGAGATGTAATATGGTTGTGAGCTGGAGTTTTAATGCAAAACTAAAAATAAATATCAAAATAAAATGTGCCTATAAGCCAGGTGAAACATAGATTACACATGTACACAAGAATAAAAAGCTAAAATATTGGAAATTCTATTATATAAACCAAGCAGCAACCACTGGAGCTGAAAAGAAAAGTGAAGCCAAAAACTGCAGTTCCTCGACTGGCCACTTGAGGCTGGCAATTGAAAAGGGGATTCAATCATCAAGTCCCGCCCCCTAGCGCAACGTCGATCGCTACGTCGTGGCGTCATGAGAGGTCGACGTACATGACGTCATCATTGCAAAGATTTTGAATGTTTACAAACCGTTCACCGTAACCGCTCCAAGCGGTCAAACTTTTCACCTGGAACCATCACTTCAAGGTAATATCTTGTGCTTGTTTTACGGTTTTTAAGTACAAAATGTAAATCTGTTCGTTAATATAGTGTTTATTTTTGGACATGTCAGAATTTGTGGCAAAATACACACAAAATAAGACCAAAATTTGCCTTAAAAATGCAGACAAATGTTAGCAAAACTAGCTAATTAATTAGGCCTGTAACTGCCAATGCTGCCGCTCCCACTGTAACAATACAAATGCAAATGTTAAGGCATAAGCAATCACTATCTATCTATCTATCTATCTATCTATCTATCTATCTATCATCCAAGGAAAACCATGGAGTGTAAAGAGAAGTCACCATCCTATTTTCCTCAGTGCTCAGCTGGATCAGCAATGGTTTGTACATTTGATTTTGTTTTTTATTAGGGATTTAAAAGCAGAACAACTACAGAGAGTATACTTTTACATTATCCCACTATATTTAAAATCATTACTAAAAACACAAATTTCCAGATGTGGTCACTTAGAAATACGTGTAGAAACAAACAAACTATATAGGCCTAGGCCGACATACAAATATATGGTATGGTATTGTATTCTCTAACCACATCCCCTTTTATCTCCTCCAAGATGGAGATACTGTTATATCTGTGATAGGCCAGTATATTGACAGGCCAGTCACAATAACCTAATTTTGTCGGGCTATAAATTGTCCCAGAAATAGCTGTGATAAGAGACAATTTAATGCCAATGATGTAATGATAATATAGTGGCATAATATTACAAGTACACCCTTTTTAAAGCGCAATTAATTTATATTTGTTTGTGCATCCAGCTGCAACACAGAGCAGAGGAGAGGACCAGAAATGGCAGCACAGTTTTTTTCCCCTGTTCATTCAGCTTAGGTACTCTAGAAAAAAACACTTAACTGCTGCGCCCAAGTCTTATTATGATTGGGGAAAACCTTGTTGATTTTCTGGCATCATGTTTGGCTAAAATTTTGGTGACATTTGTACGTAAATAACAACAACAAGGATGTAAACACCATGGGTGATATGGTACAATGTATGGACATGACCACAAGTTGATATTGTTATTATTGAAACAGGCCTATATATGTCAGTCTTGCTCTGCTGGCAATAGGCTTTTTTTTCAACATTGTTGCCTGATTTTGTTTCCAGTTTCAAAATATTTGTTATTCTGATTTCTGCAGGGTAGGAGAAATGCTGAGGTGAAAAGTTTGGAGCCCAGCAGCGACATGCTTGAGTTGACAGTGGAGGTAAAAACATCCAAACCCATCGAGCTTTCTTCGTGCTTTTGTGAGGACAGTGAAGCCTGCATGTGAGCCACATACAGTAATAAAAGTTGTGTAACACTACTTGAAATCCAGCTCAGTAAATTAATGTAATTATTCCTGGGCTAATCATCATCACAGCGATGATGAATATGAGCGCTATTATGGCCCCGGCACTGTTTTTGTAAAAGCAGATTCATCACAAAAGGACAAAGGCAGGTCCAGTCATCTAATAATCCAATTTGTTTTGATTTTAGGTGCAAAAATGGCCTTTTTGACTCACTCTGTCTTTCACCAGCGACTGCTGCAGCACAAACACAGATGCCAAGCACAAAGCCCAAGGCCAGGACGCTGGTGAGTCACTGTCATACCGACGTGTGTGAATGAAGGCTAAGTGAATGTTCATTCAGTAAAAAAAAAAGTGGCTTTCATTTGACGTCATCGCTCTTAATCACTCAATTATAGCAATTTCCAGAAGGTAACTGTGCTTTATCTTCACTGATTCTGCCTCCAGGTAGCATGCAGACAGCTGACTGATGGGAACGAGGCGGCCTCTCTCAAGGACCAATGTGAGATCATTCACACACTGTTAGTCATTCACTCTCAATCATTTGTGCTGGAAATATATGAATCATACTCTGCGTGTGTGCGATGGTGCATTCATGATGTTTCACAAAAGATGACACGGGACAAACAAGAAAAGTATACAATGAAACTTTTATTGTAAGAGGCTTCAGAAGGCAGTAAAACAAGAATGATAGGAGCGATCAAATGTACACAATGTGGCCAAAAGTATGTGGACAGGCCACCGCAAGATCATTAAAGTGGTTTACCGAGTTTGGTGCAGAAGAAGTTGACTGATCCTGATCCTGACCCTGAGCCAAGACCTCATACAGGTGGAAAACCTGGACAGTGGAGGATGTTACAGCAGCCAATTAAAGGGATAGTTTGGAAATAAAAAAATAAGTGGGGCTGTATGAGGTACTTACCCATAGTCCCATCTGCACTTAACTCCTTGACACTTTATTCTTCATTATTATTTTTTTATATTGTTGTATTTATATTATATATTATTATTGGTACCTATTTTGTTTATTGTTTTTTCTTATATTATCCTATATTGTGATTGTTTTTGTAAATGTGGAGCAATCTGGAACAAGAATCTGGATAAAGTTCTAACATATCTTATCTATCTTATCTTATCTTATCTTAGTCTGTGTGGCTTTCTTCAAAGCCACCAGACTCCGGTGACAAAAACCGTAATTTTACTGATCATTACAATGATCAGTATGATTTCAGAATTATTTTTTCTGTGTTTTAAATTGAAGTTAAAGAGACAAATGGTTATGGCTAAAGGGGAACAGAGAGCAGAGAGATTAAATCCACATTGCAGGAGCATTGAAGTAGTTATATGATGAGGTTGAGACTCTTGAATGTTGTTCTGACTTTATGACAGCACATCTCCACCACACACACACACACACACACACACCTCCACTCACGGGAAGCCTGGCGTGTTTGCAGTCGCAGCCTGAGAGCGAACATGAGTCAGCCTCATAGTACAACTTATTATGAGTGGGCTCCACTACAGTGGGAGCTAAATGGATAACTCATGGAAAAGGCTTTTTGTAGGAGACTGTCTGGGTTACAAAATAGATTTATTGATTTATGTTATGTGAGTCCCTGCTTACTCCGAGCCATGCTATTAAGGGTTGGAATTTGAAACATATTTCACCAGAGAGGAATTTAGGTTCAAATCATGTCTTTTAGATTGATAATGGGTTCAGAAATGGCTTAAATTCCACAATATACGACAAAAAATTGCAGAAGACAGAGAAAGAACCATGACATAAAATGTAATATTGACATTACACAGATTAAATCTAACACTGTATGCTGTTATTGCTTATTTTCATGAATAAATTAATCTGGAGCTCCTTTTTTTGCAATGAAATGTAGAAAACATATCTGAGCAACAGTTTAAAACCAAAAAATATTACATTTTTCTTTTTAAAAAAGAGCAAAACCTCACATTTGAGAGGCCTTAACCTGAGAGTGCTTGGCAGATTGTCTAGATATAATAGCTAAAGTTATGAATATCTTGATTGCCATAATTATCATCAAGTATTTTTCTGTTGATGGACTAATCCATTAATCTACTTATTGTCTCAGCTCTACTTTCAAACAAACATACATTTCAGCAACAAGACAATTCAATGTGCTTTACATAAAATCATCCAGAAAAGGACATGAAACAGTTATGAAAAATGCCCAATGAATCGAAAAAAGAACAAGCTTAAAAATAATTAATCAGGAAGAACAAGATGTACAAGATGTACTGCCCAAATAAAAATAACCTAATCTCCTTTTATTTCAGCTGAATGTAACTGTTTCCTGTTCTTTTTCCCCAGCTCCTCTGTCGTTATTAACCCTCACAGGGACTGTAAGTCTGGCTGGCGCTGACCCCAAAAAGACCTCTTTGCTTCAAACCTCCATCACTGTAAGTTTTATAGTAACTGCACCAAAATTGCTGCTGTGTTTCCTTTTTTTCTTGCCTTAAAGGATAAAGCTATTGTTAACAAATCCCCCCAAAAAGCCACAACCATAAGTGTTAGATGGTCTCTTAATACTTTCTGACTTCCTCAGAAAGTCTGTGGCTCTAAGCTCAAAACACATTTTATTTCCATTGTGCTGTCCGCTAGATTTAACGTGAACTGAACACTTTGAGAACTATAACTAAAATGGGCAAGAGCAATGCTGTTTCCAGGGAATGTGCTGAGTATGCAACATCGACCAAGTGAACCAAGTGATCCAAGCTTTAGTTTTAGTTGTTTACAGCTAAGAAAGATCTAAAAAACCCTCCAAAATACTCAAAATAGAGCAGCCAGATTAGCTCTCCATTCTTCAAATGGACTGAAATCTCTCATGGCTTCCTGTATATAAGATAGTTACAAGTATGGTTTATTACTCAAGATATAGACTTGAAAAAAATCTCACAGAATAAAAGCCCTAAACACAAGCTTTATTCACAGTCAAGTGTCAGGGAGAAGAAAACACTGCATATAAAAATAAAAAACAAGCATATTAACTACATATGATTGTTAAAAATATTATTAAAATAGTATTAAAATTTACTAAAAATAATAGGAAAAGTCATCTCTGGTGCAACATTCACAGGAAATAATCTGCTGAAATTTCAGTCAAATTGCTTGTTTTGCACAAACATCATGCAGTTAATGGCTTCACTATTTGCATTAATAATAGTTTATCTGTATTGTTATTGTAATGCATTGAATATTGTAAGGAAATATCCATAAAATATGTTGATTAGTCAGGGCTCAGTTTACTCAATGGTAGAAAAACAGTCCCTTAATGAGAAAAGTTGGAGCCACTGCTTTTAAAGCAAATTTAAACTGTAGTGAGTGTATGTGACCCCTAGATAGAGCTGTTGATTCATGTTTAGCAGAATTCATGCAAAGCAAACAGGTGTTTCTTTCAGGGAAAAGCTTCAGTATCAGCTGCTGAACAGCATGAAGCCCAGAGCAGAAGGTCCTCTAACATCTCCAGAGAGGTCAGAATATATCTTCTGTCCAGACATTACTAAACTCTCTGTTACAATGTTCCTGTGTCAAATGTATGTTGTGTCTTCTTTAGGGAAACAAAAGTCAGTATTACAGAGACCTACGCCAGCAGGTAGAGGAGAGGAAACAACAGATGGAAAGGGAGAGAAGTAGAAACGCTGTTGACGAGCAAAAGGTTTTTATATATATATATATATATATATTTTTTTTTTTATTTTATTTTTTTTTTATTTTTTTTAAGGATTTCATGTCATAGGTTACTGTACTTTCATGATAAGATTGATGGCAGATTACCTATAAACCCTCCTGTTTAGTTTGTTTCTCAGGAACAGCAATAGTGTTCGTGGGCATGTTTAACTATTTCCAAAAATGTCAGAAACCAAAAAAATCATCAGATCATGGTTCAATGAGGATAATTCACTTTTTTTTTTTCATAAAAAATGCATGTTAAAACTTTGTTTTATGTACATTGGAAATACCTACATATAAAATACAATGGTTTTGCATGACATTGAGTTATTGAAAATTTTATTTTACATTTTAATTTTTTTTTCCTTTATGGAGTGATGTTGATAAATTAACAGGAGTCAAGTCTTCTGTTCAGGGTCAGATTGACTATTAAACAGTATCTATTTAATATTAACATGCAAATATGTGAATTGAACCATTTTAAGACAAAGAGAAAAAGTTTCATCCCGAGAAAATACTTTTAACAATTTTTTGGGGGATTTTTAAACTTTGAAATGGGTCAATTTGACCCGCAACATAACAGGAGGTTTAATTGTGTCACAATTTTCCTTCTATCTGCAGCACATGGAGACGATGCTGCACTCCGTCTGGGGGATGCCAGGAAGTGGCGCCCCAAACTTCCACCTGGGAACGGTGAAACGGACCAACAGCCTCTGCACCGCTGGGATTTTACCCCAGGAGCAGGTGAACAAAGCACCGTTTATTAGCCTGAGCATTGTTCCATGAAACAAAAGCCTAGTGTACTCTGAAGGTCTCCTGACCACACACTGGCTTTGACAGGAAAAGAAACTGAAAGAGAGTCTGCAGCCACGCAAATCCTTCTGTAACAAATAAGGATTGTGGTGCTGTTAGCATTTCAGGCACAGTACTGCCTCTGTAGTCATTTAAGGCCAGATACATACACTGCATGGTCAATTTTGAGATTTTTACCTCCATAACATGTCTTCTTTCAAACTAGTGTAATGAAAACATGTAGAATACACATTTACTTGTTCATTTTGCTATACGTTTTCAATTAAATCTAAATTTAAAATTCAGAAAACCTGTAAAACAAAAAAAGCCTTAATATAAGTCAGATAATATAATATTTAAGTTTCATGGTATCTTTTAGTTAACCATGTTTAACCTATTCACTTGTAGTGTCTTGCAAAATTTAATTTGACAATTTTCTATGAAATTTTAAAATTTCTATGTATATTTTTGAAGGTAGTTTTCTCAAAATATTTTTTCTTCTGATCTCCAGCATGCAACAAACTTTCCAGTTTCATCCCTATCTATATTCTGAAGGTTTTATTTACAGAGGGGATTGTTCATATATCATTTATAACCTGATTTATGTAATAGTTTATTCCTTATTGACAGTATTTTCTGCATAGTTTGTAGTCTTGATAGTTTGGAAAATGCTTAATTTTAACGTTTTCAAGGTTAAGGAAGGCTTGAATTAAAATAATCTCTCATTTAAACCAAAAATCTTTTAATATTTGAAGTGAAACAGTCCTGTTGTCGTATTGTTGTTTTGCTTTTTGCAAATTGCATTTATAGTACATATTTTCATATGATATTAAAGGCTTTAGGAGTCATTTTTGGTTTCGGTACTTTCAAAGTTCTTAAAAAATTCTTGGATTGTATTCTGAAAAAGCTGTGCAAACCCTGTTTCTGATTTAGAACCAGTTTAATGATTTAAAAAAATGTTATGGCTGTAACAGTATTTTCTCATTTATGGCGTGATAAAGAGAGATTTCAAACTTTACCTCTGTAAAAAAACAAAAACAACCTTTGACTCTGTTTTTGAATCACGCTTTATCCAATGTTTAGATTTCTGTTCTAGGAATAAGTAGTAAGTAATCAACTGGAGGAGTTTCTATTAGTTTTTCACCTGTAGTGTCTTGCCATAATATATACGCAGCAGCCCAGTAACAACAGAAAAGTAGAGGTAAAATCCTCTTTCCAAGATCTTTTTCTTTACTTTTGCCCCTGCAGAGCTTTGCACCGTTCTGACCTAATTTCCACACATCGTGTTTGTGTTGTAGCAGCTGAAACTCAAACCTCCGTCCGTGCTTATTAACAGTAGGAGCCGGTCAGACTCTAAACAAGTTGTGTTTGAGGTCTAAACATGAGTCTGGGTCCTGGGCCAGCGTCACATTACAGCCCGTTTCTTTGGCCGCGGCTCCTGAATGCTGTCTTTGTTTCCAGATCCGTGATAAAGGCTTCAGCGGGACCCCCTTCCACCGCCTGCGAAATGAAGACCATAACATCCCCAAACTGAGACCGCCGGGAGCTGCGGGGCAGCAAGGCAAATAGCATTCTCTGACTCTTTTCTTTGAGTTATGTTAGTTTTGCAGCCGTCGAGATATTTGGGCTTTTTCAGCAGCAAATTCTGATGGTGGCAAAAGAAATACAGTACCTCAATAAACTTAGACAGAGAGAACAAAAACAGGAAGAGTATGAACTCAACTCTCAATTCAACTCAACTTTATTTGTAAAGCACTTGAAAAACAACCACAGCCGCAACAAAGTGCTGTACATAAACAAGCAAACAAGAAACAATAAAATAAATAAAACAGGAATACACACTAAAATAAATAGTTGCATTGCTTTAAAAAAAACAATTTAAAAAACAACTCAAGAACTCTAAACAAGTGAGCCTCCTCTTTATGACTGCATGTGTTGCTACATGAACAGGTGCCTGCAACAGCAACACTTGGCAAACCAAGAGTGTACTCGTGGCTTCACTAATTCTTCTCGATGAGGGTTTTTGAGTTCGTTAGGGCAAGTCAGCTCTCAAGTTTGCATAAAGTTGCACTCAGTGATTTTTTTTCTTATACTTCCATAAAGCTGGGGGATTCATTTAAATAAGAATGGCCCAAAACGAAGCAGCAGAAGCGGCTGAAATATTTTAAACACTAAATCCTACACTTCCCATAATGCAACTCAGCAGCAGTAAAGTCAAGTCCTTAAATAATCTGAGTTTGAAAGTGCAATCTTGCAGAAGTCAAGTTTAAGTCAAGCCTTAAAGGAATAGTTTGACATTTTAAGGAGATGAGAAGACTGATGTCACTCTCATGCCTGTACAGAAAATAGGTAGAGCCAGCACCAGGTTAACTTAGCTTAGCATAAAGACCAAACGAGCACTGTATCAAGAAGTGGACATAGCTGTCCTCCATTGGTTTGTAGAATACTTATATGAAGCCTCAAGTTTGTCACATTGGCCGTCGCTTTCTTGGTATTTTTTTCAAGCCAGAAATAACCATTTTTGGACGAGAGGCTAGCCCCAGCTACCTTCCTTGGTTAGCAAAATACACCCAGAATTCATGTTAATTGTGGTATTAGTTGGCGACTTGTCAATCACAAAGTAACGATGCCCCAAAGCATACCCTGATTCATCGTCTATTTTATTCTAAATGGGACCACAAGTTTCTAAATGAATATCATCGTGTATTGAAGAAGATTTGAAACTTGAATGTTTGCTGAGATACAAATCGAGTGAGAAGTAGGGTCAGTTTCTTATAGATGGCACCACAATCTGACTTTTTTTTTTTTAAACCAGTGGAGTCGCCCCCTGCTGGCCGTTAGAAAGACTACAGATTTAAGCATTTTTTTATCTGGAAATGGGGTGAAACAGCTAGCTGGCTTGATCCAAAAGTAAGAAAATCAACCTAATCTGAGCTAACTGGCTCATTTTTTTTGGATAAAGTCCGACTCGGGTCAACAGATGTGATGTCAGGAGAAGCTGGGAATCAAATCAGAAAACCCGTGATTACAGGGAAACATATTCAACAGCTGACCTGCATGACTGAGCACTGAAACTGAATTAAAGGTTTGCAACGGTTGATTCTGTTTGCTGCAAAGCGTGAGATTAAATCGGCCTCAGTTAAAATGTTGTATTCCTGAAGTGGATATGTTGTTGCAGTAACTCAGTCACATCTTGCTTCGTGAAGACAGTTAAATTGTTTGAAGAACTAACTTACATACTTTGTCTCAGAAGTTTCCCTGATTGACCCTCCAGGTAATTTCCAGATAATTATATAGTGAGGAGAGATGATTCATCCGTGTCTAATTGCATGGCTTTGTGTGATGTTAGCAAGCTCTTAATTGGAACAGTTTACTCAGACACTGTGTGTATTTAGTTTACACGAGCCAAAGGGCCTTATTGTGGAGTGCAGCAGCAGCTCCACTCCTCAGTGGGTGAGTAATTATGATGCAGGGACGGTTATAACGGACGGTAACGTACCGATGGTTAGAGCGTAGGCTGGCAGGGTGGGTAATTATACTGTGGAGCACTAAATTGTACAGAAGATGCACCTTTTGAGTCATTGTTGTTCATGCAAACACCATGAGAGTAAAAACAGATAAACTATTCAACTAGTTATAACTTTACATTTGGGTAATTGTATAACAACTGTACAATCAGTTCTAAAAAGTATTTCATTCATTGTTTCTAATTGTCTACTCCAGAAACCAATGCTGAACTTTTTTATTTATTTATTTGACACCATTAGTTACTTTGGAGAGTCAGATTGTTACTAAAATATATAAGTTAAATTATGATGTACTGTTATGGATTGACATATAGATTCTTCTGAAATGGGCTATTCTGCATAATGGGTGTTTTTACTTTTGGTACTTTAAGTTTATTGTGATACTAAAAGTTTTGTACTTTTAGTAGTTTTGCATTACTTGCAACATAGTATTTCTACCCTCCAACTGTGGAGAGTACATTCACTCAAGTACTGTACTGAAGTACAGTATGTGAGGTAATTACAGTGTTTTACTTTTACTTATTTACTTTTTTGTTGAGTAAATCAGTATTTATTGCTACTTTATAATTGTACTCCACTACATTTCAGGGGAGAATACTGTATGCTTTACTTCATTAAATGTATTTGATGACTTTGGTTTGGTTACTCAGGTTGTTGAATTATCAATCTGCTAATAAGTAAATAAAATACAATGCATTGTCACCATAGACTGTATTGTCACTCAGTGAATAGTAAATTAAATCGCCCAATAGTATAATTTTTAAAAAGAAGTTCTATTGCAGCCCTATCATTACTTACTGCATAAATAATAACATTACAATATACAGTAATGCAACATTTGGCTGCATAGTAAGTATTTTTATACATTTTCTTGATTACACTTATAAGCTATTCATACTTATATAAGTGTTTTAAATTGTGGTTTTGTTACTTTCTCTGAAGAAAAAGATCTTAATACTTCTGACAAAGAAGTATTTTTCAGGTAAAGAAAAAAAAAAACATGATCAGTTTAAATTAATTACCCTTTTTCTATAAATCAAACATACAACAGTTCATAAATAGTCAATATTAGCCCTACTTTGACAACAGCGTGTATAAATTCATTATTATTAATAATAAACCAGTAATATTTGGAATATTGCTTTTACATGTTGATGCTGATACATTTGTACTTTAACTTAAGTAAGGTTTTGATAGAAGGACTTTTACTTGTAGTGGAGTAATTCCATAGTGTTGTATTAGAATTTTTTCTCAATTAAAATATCTTAGTACTCCGTCCACCACTGCGTATTACTATTTTAAAAGGATTTGAGTAGTTTATTTGCTCCTCCTCTGACTGCGCTCTTACTACAGTGGTTGTGGATGTAAATGGTTAACCCGACGGTGCAGCGGTCCGCGGTGACGTCACACGCTGGTTTCTTCAGCTCCGGGCCGCAGCTTGTACCAGGAGGACAAGTATCACAAACTACTCCACCACTTTTTACCCAACAGATCCGCAGCAGCAGCCGGAAAAACATCCTGAAAATGGGCAACTGTCAAGTAAGTACCATTTGCTTCATGAAAACGTGTGCTATAACGCGCTTCTTATAGAAATAAAAATATTTCTTTACCAATCAGCAGTTTGTGGTTTAGCATCAAGTGTGAGCGATCGCTCGAGTTTCACGAATGTGATTTAATCCGAGATAAACGCTACATTTCGGGGGGGTTATTTTTCAATTAAATGTATTTATTGCTGATTCTGCATCATGAATCCAAAAGTGAAACCCCTTTAATCGGCGTCATTCAATCTCTGCTGCGCACCACCGCCTACAATCCATGACGGAGCTCTTTTTCTTTCAGCTTTGAATTGAGAGGAATGATGTCACATTTTTTATTTTTCAGTGTTTCTTTAAATGCAAACGTCGCGAATGACACCGTTTGACAGACAACCGTGTCTGGGTTTACGCAGAGGAAAGGGCCACTCCCCTGCGGAATTCATCACAGCTCCGTTAGATGTGCGTGTGTGTGGATGAATGAGTGTGTGAGCGGCTCTGTATGTTATGCAAGACCAGAGTCCATATGTCCAAAGAGGGGGGAGGGTGTCCATTTTTGGGTCAGATTCCTGTGTTTTTAGGTGCCTCTGTGCTCATTTGTTTATTGTTTTAGTAAGGCGTAGAATGTAACTATAGGCCTGCATTGAGTCAAGTACTTTTCTTTACTTGAGTAGGCCTATTTTCATTTCGTGCCACTTTCTACTTAACTATAATTGTTTTTTTTAACCTACATTTTATTGACATTGTTAGTTAGGGTACTACTTATTAAAAAATATATAGATTTTTGCAGATAAAACATACAAAAAGCTTCTAAAAGTGCCATGTTTTGTTATAAATTAATCTACATAATTATATACTATGCAAGTACAGCAAAAGCAATTAATCAATTAATGAAAAATAAATTGGGAATTTTCTAACAGTTGGACTATTTTTTTGTGCAAAGATGACCAAAAATGTATGATGCCAGCCTCACCAATGTCAGGGGTTTTCTGCTTTTGCTTTAAATTATTGTAATCTTTCTCACATCTTTCAAGTTTATTTCTGCTTTTTTATCATTACAGGACTTTAACTTTACCAACCAAGTATTTGTACAGTGAGGTATTAGTACTGTTTAGTACTGGTTTTACTTCGTTCATTGGCAATTTAAATTACACCAAAGGACCTTAAAAACAGCTTTTGATAACCGAAAACATGTTTGTTTTAATCAAAGTAACCGCTAGAAAAGGAATTTACAGTTAAAAAACATTCAATATCCTCTTCAGAAAATGAGTTTTCTAACACAGAATATAAGCTTAACATAACAAAATGTGCAGTTCTATTGGAATTTTGGGAAGTAAATGATCCTTGTTATGGGGCAGAAAAGTGGCATTAACTCTTCTGTGTTGCTGGGGATGATATACAGTTCACTAGAACTGCCTCTCACAGCCCTGTTGGCCCAAACCCGTACTTTGGTCACTGCCTGGTATTCATGCAGGCCTCCACCAAGTTTGTTTAAAGACTTCTGGCCCTGAATTCCTCAACCGAAGCATTGTGTCATTGTGCTCCCCTCCCCCATCTGCCAGCTGCTCCTACATCGCTATCATGAACCCCTCTGAACTTAATTTAAACAGCAATCAGATTGTTATGGGGAGCTGTTTTTAGCTTCATCTACTGGACATAACAATCTCCTGTTATTCTTTCAGCCCACGATTGTGCCTTATGAGGATTTTGATGTCGTCCAGGACATCAAGGCCATCCGAAAAGCCTGCAAAGGGTTCGGTGAGTTGGAAATAAAATCATCAATAATGTCCCTGGAAGTAAAACTTACATATTGTTTATCATTGTACTGTATGTATTTTGTGTTTTCTGTAGGAACTGATGAGCAGGCCATCATTGACATCCTGGCAAACCGCTGTTCATTTCAGCGGCAGGAAATCAAAAACGCGTATTTTGAAAAGTATGACGATGTGAGTGTCGTCCAGTAATACACGGAATGATTTGAAATTTAAATTATTCGAGTTCTGCATCTTTCTACCAGTCACAATTATTCTCTGTCTCTGCTAGGAGTTGGTGGATGTGTTGAAGAGTGAGCTGTCGGGGAACTTTGAGAACGCCATCCTCGCCATGCTGGACCCGCCCGTCATCTTCGCCGTGAAGGAGCTGAGGAAGGCCATGAAGGGAGCGGGCACGGATGAAGACGTGCTGGTGGAGATCCTCTGCACCGCCACCAACGCTGTCAGTCACAAATTAAAAGCATCAAATTAATTTAAGAGTTAAATATCATCATTTTTGTGTGGAATATTAACCTTTCATCACTGTAATTGTCTCCCACAGGACATTGCCTTGTTCAAAGAATGCTACTTTCAAGGTAAGCCGTAAACATTACTTGACATCCACCCATCCATATTGGTTTGTAGATATTTTGTGTGGTATAAAAATAATATTTGTTCAACCTTTCCCCTAGAGAATAAATTATTAAATGTCAGTTTTGCCTTCCTGGTACTAACAGTGGAGGAAATGACTAACAGTGAGTCATTTGGAAGCCTGACATACTGTACTCTTGTCCCCTTTAGCAGCATAATGTACAGTCACAAGTTGTTTAGTCAAGGCCCATCCTGCTGCAACTTCCTGTTCATTATGATACCAGAGTTCACAGCTGATTATATTTCCAAACTTCTCCTTTCTTCATAACTTGAGGGTTCCTGTTGCTTCTTAGCTTGTTTTCCTCACTAAACTTTATTCCTCACGCTGTCTTTAAATTACCCAAAAGTGGGATGAGTCACTTTCTAGTAAGGCATTCCAAAAAACAAGTGATTAATTAAACTAATATATGAGTCACTGGGGCAAAGATACTGCAGGTGCATGTGTTGCAACAGGTTGTTAGCTCAAGAGGCTAGCTTGGTTAGCTAGCATGTTGTTAGCTGCTGGTTTTCTGCTAAGTATTAATTAAGTGCTAAGTAGTCCCCGCTCAAGTGAGAATAGGACAAAGCAGAGAAAGCATCAAAACATAATTAACATTACACCCTGTGTATTAATAACTAACACACATTTTTAGTAACAAATACATGTATAGACTTTACATATCAGTGAATATCTTAGTGGGTCGTTGTGTATGATCCTCCAGCATATTTTAACTTACTATTTATTGTAATAAAGCATTAATAATTGATTAATTGTCCACTATTGAGTAATTTAGGTGGTTAGCTTTAAATTTGTACATTAGCTAAAGGATGACTCAGCAGTCGTAAGCAGCTAGCTGTCTGCTAGCTGGCGAGCTGATGGGTTAAATTACAGTTGGGATTCATGTATCTCAACAGTCATTTTGTTAAGATATTACTTGTTTTACTGTTACTGTTGTTGACTTTATGTGTATATTAACTTATATAATTAATGTGCTGTTCTTCCTGTGGGGATTAAATGTTCATCTTTATCTCGTGTGTTTTTTCTGGCACTTCTGAGTAAACTGTTGCGTGTCCATTACATGGGGAGTGGACACAGACACGGCCCATGTCTTGCAAATCCACTGTTTGTGTCACTCTTCCAATCCATTTTTACAGTACCTTTGGTCTGTCTAATGCTTGTTTATGGAATCACATCTTTTTCTTATTTATAATCACTATAATCACATTTAGTTGCAGAACATTCTCAGTTATCTTTAAGTATTATTGTCTGTGTTTGAAGTGAAAGATACTTTCATGACTTAAAGTTCTTAGTGATACTTTGGGAATCATCAATAAAAAGGCTGTGATACTGCCTCAAAATATCATTATATTACAATGCACTGCAGGCATAGGACTTGAGGTTTTAAGAAGGAAATCAGGCCAGATTTGGAAATGTAGGAGAGGCTAATTGTTAATTTTACTTCATGGCTGGTTAAGGGAAAAATGGCTCACCAAAAAGCCTCTGAACCACAAGCTTTTCTTTTTTACATTTGACTCACTTTGGCCTTTTACTTCACTGCAGTATACAAGTCTTGCAGCTCTGTGGAATCAGGCATTTTAGCCGCCGTTTTAAATGAGATGTAGAATAAATAGATTTTGACAGAAATATCACAGTTCTAAGCTTAGTTTTGGTTGCTTTTTCTAACTGAAACTTTCCTAACCTATGAGCTGTTCAAGAACCGCTGGAAAATTCATATGATGATGCCTGTTTTTACAGTTTCTTTATATGATAATAATATAAGATAATATACGATACTGGTTGGATTCAGAGGGTTAGAAACAAACTGAACATGACAAACTACCTCGGGGTAGGCACTTCTACTTTAAATACTGAGACGTAAAATAAACATTGTGACGTGTGGTTTTATTTGACCTTTTTTGTGTTTACATTTCAGTGCACGAGCGTGATCTTGAAGCAGATATTGAGGGAGACACCAGCGGGGACGTAAGAAACCTGCTCATGGCTCTAATGGAGGTATGTAGCTTTGAGTTTCTACTCTACACTCGCGTAACTGAATTCCTCCCCGTCTGCTGTGGGACTGAAATCGAGCTCACTCTCCCTGTGCCCAATCCTTCCCTATGAAACACACACACACACACACACACACACACACTGGCCACAATCCAGACGCTCGCTCATTAGTAAAACGGAG
Source organism: Centropristis striata (assembly GCF_030273125.1). Lineage (NCBI taxonomy): Eukaryota > Metazoa > Chordata > Actinopteri > Perciformes > Serranidae > Centropristis > Centropristis striata. The sequence continues at coordinate 10,526,730 of NC_081539.1, forward strand.
GCCAGATACAGTTGCTTCAGCCGGACAGAAAGGCCTCAAAAGTCATCTTACTGTTCTTCCTGCAGGGGAACAGAGACGAGAGCTACGAGGTGGATGAAGATCTAGCTGAACAAGATGCTACATCTCTGTTTGAGGTACTATTTCACTGATATAATAATAAACTCACAGCAGGTTAAATAATCCTGAACAGTACTGATATTTGCTGTTTCTGATGCAGGCTGGCGAGGGTTGTTTCGGGACCGATGAGTCAACATTCAGCTACATCCTGGCCACCAGGAATTACCTGCAGCTCCAGGCCACATTTAAGATGTATGAGCAGGTAGGTGTTGGTGTCACTGACTCTGTCCAGAGATAGCGGCAGTGATATTACATATCAGTGTATATGAGCTGACATTTCATCTGCAGCTAGCCTGTGAATTGATCAGGGTTGGTGTCTTACATAAGTGTTGTTGGGTATCGTGCAGTGATGGATTGCAGCTAAGTACATTTACTCTACAAGTACTGCAATTAAGTACAATTTTGAGTGTTTTACTTTTACTTTTTTTTTTTTTTTTACTATTTTAGCTTGAATAAAGGGCTCATTTGGCTGCACATTGATTATTTTAAAACATTTTCTTGATTATAAGTAGGCTGCACATGGATTTATTAATGTAAGATTTTGAATGCAAAGAGTTTTAGAATCGTGGTTTTGTTACTTTCTATAAAGGAAAAAAAACTTGTAACAGCGTGTTTGACATCATGGTATTAGTATTGTACTAGTGTATTTCACTTGAGTATTTCCACATATGTAACCTTATACTTCTACTCCACTACATTTTAAAGGCAAATATTGTACATTTTAATCCACTACATTTAGCTGACAGTTTTAGTTACTTTTCAGGTCAAAATTTTAACACAAAAAAACCTGATTAATTTCAGCTAAGATTATTTTAAAGTATGTTAAGTAGTTTGAATGAGACAACAGCAAAATGCTGCTTACATAAATGCATCAATAATAATAATCCAATTCTTTATTTGGTACTTTTTACTTTAGTAAGGGGTCTGAATACTTGTCCCCCCACTGGTCTTATGCACATGCAGACTGCAGACAGACTTCATTCCCAGAACTATACTTTGTTGGGGCTTTTAAGTGTCCCGCACATCTTCTATTATAGGATTAGGAGGAAATCGTTCTGCAGAATGAAACGTTACCACTTCAAAGCTTTGCCAGCGCTTTGATTCAACTAGTCATTTTCTCTCCACAGCTCTCTGGAACTGAAATCCTGGACGCCATTGAGAACGAGACTTCTGGGACACTGAAGAAGTGCTACAAAGCTCTCGGTAAGTGTGGAATATAAAATGTTGAATGTTAAAGTACAGTCGGTCCATGACCTGAATTCGGACCTTTAATCAGTATTATTGTGCAAGAGAGATGACGCATAAAGAACAGGGGTAGAATAAAATAATAATGTGTACAGAGGTTAAGGAAAGTGTTGACTCAACAGAGTGTATGGGAGTAAACAGTAGTGGAATCTAATGAAAGCCTTTCTTTCCTCGTCCCAGTGAGAGTTGCTAAGAACCCTCAGCTCTACTTTGCCAGACGTCTGCATGATGCGATGAAAGGAGCAGGCACCGACGAGGACACCCTCATCCGCATCATCGTGTGTCGCTCCGAGGTAATTGCACAAAAACATCAACGGGTGGAGCCAAACCTTCAGAGCTGTTTTCTCTTTTTTGATGGATAAGTGAAGCCCAAGCTATTTTCTACAACAGACATGGCATCACACCTTTGACTACGTATTTAACTACCACTTTAAGTTTTTTTGTCAGTATTTAATTTATTGACTCCTGGGTTAGTGGGAGAAAACAGGTTATGTGCTCTTATTTGCACTGTTACTGTTCCCTGGTTAATGTAAAATCAGACACTATTGCCAACCCAACCTTATTTTATTACTTTTATTAATTTCTTCTGTATTTGTTTTTTTTTCTCACACTTCTCATAACCATATCAGTATGTGTTATTTTTAAAAAACATCCATTTTATTTATTTTAAAAACAGAAAAGAAAATGACCTGTTTATTTTGTTTTTAAAATAAAGAAGTATAATAATAATAATAATAATAATAATAATAATAATAATTTTAATAATATTTTCTGTTTATTTAACATGGACAATGTCATTTCTGACATCTTTTTATATGAAAAAAGGTAGGTTAGGTTAACAGTTTCCAACTTTACAAACGGTCATACTTTAAGATCTTAAAAGAGATATAACAGATATAAAAGATCTTATATATTCATACAATTCAGCATGAAAATGCATATAAAATAAATGAAATGACACTGAAATAACAGAAACATAACTGACAATATATAATTTATATAATTCTTCTTTTTCTTTTTAAAGAAAATAAAAATATCTGAGGTATTGCTTGTATTTTTTTTTTAAATGTATTTTATATTACCAACAATATTAGACTACAGCAGTGGATCACCTGTTGTCCAGTTCCTGTTGTCCATGTTTCTCTTAAAAAATCTTACAAATATGCCCTTTATTTTATTTTTTTTACATTATATAAATGCTTCTAAGAATAATTAATCACTTGGCATGCTTCCTAGCTTTATTTATATTGTTGTTGAAGCGTTTAAAATGGGAATTTTAATGCCTGTTCGGTTGCTTTGATTTGTTGTAGGTCTATTACATTTGTAATTTGCTCTGTTGATGCAGGGCTATGACTAAATGTGAACAGGTGGCAAAGAGGAAGAAAAAGGTACATTTAATTAATATGTCATCTGTTGTCAACAGTATGACTTGGAGACCATCAAAGACATGTACCTGGAGAAGTACGACGTCTCTCTGAAGGACGCCCTGAAGGACGAGTGCGGCGGCGACTTTAAACGCCTCCTCCTGGCCATCTGCCACTGAGAGACGGGAGCGTGAGGCGGGGGGGACGTGGACAGCAGAGTTTGTCCACACTGAGGACGCTGCTGTTCTCTGTCTAACAAACTAATACTACTCAGTCTCTCCATGTGACATTATGTAGGGAGCAGGAGGGTGGAAGTGATAGAAGAATTAGCTGTGAATTTGGGCTCTTTTTTAACTTTTTCCACATACATTAATTACAAAATTTGGATTGAACTGGGTGTTCTCATCAGTCAACTACTGCCTGTTTCTTAGTCAAATTTTAGCTCCAGTTCTTACCAGCATTTACACAGTGATATGTAAGTTTTATTCACTGTAAAAAAAGCACCAAGTTGATACATTTCCAGGAGCCGACTGTCGCCACACTGACACAATTACACTGAGTGAGGCTTGATAGGATAATCACATTGTAAACATGTTTGTACACTGGGAAAAACTCATCATTAGCCTCTGCATGTCTGTCTGCTACTGCATTTAACAGTATAATGAGACAATAGTGTTATATTATAACCAGAATATGAGTATTATACGGTTTTAGCTCAAGTAATTATAAATTTTTTCTATGTCTTTCACCCTCCGTGCACCAAACTCAGTGACTGTGATACTTCCCTGCTGTTATGACTAATGCAATCACTCCATGAGGCTTGAAATTCTAAATGAAGAAATGTGAAAGTTTGAAACGAAGGAAATATTAGCTGGGAATGCAATGAAGGTTATGCAATGTTAATGGATTGTAAGGATTTTTCCGATTCGGAGAAGAGAATATATATTTCATCAGTTGCTTATTGAAAGATACTATATATTGTTTTACAGTACATTTTTGTCCTTTTATTACAAACTAGAAAAAAACTTGACAAATCCAAATGCACCTCACCTTGTTATATATGTTTTTGTATTTTACGACTAACGCAGTAGAGTGTTTAATATATATTATTTAGTTTAGTGTTTTAGCTAGGCCAGAGAGTATACGAGAAGAAACCCGTCAGTCTGATGTCATTTGTGCGTCTCTATAAGGCAGCTGAGATTTATTAAAATTACCACTATTGTGACCTGCAGAACATGAGATAGTTTCAACATCAACCAGGACATCAGGTGGAGTCGTGTTTGTGTCTCTATAGCCAAAGAATTTTAGTTAAACTGCAAATAAAGTTTCCTGTAACGCCGTCAGTGACTGTTTGACTGTTTTTATTATTCTAATAAAACAATTCTATTAGTACACAAGGAGTTTAAATAGAAAAAAATACATTTTAAAATAAATAAAATATAAAATCTACTGCTCAGTCTGTAGAAAGGTTTTGAAGGTATAATATTTATATCTCACTTTTCTACCACTGTAGTTAATGAAAGGACACGCCCCCTTTCAAGCCCGTCACCGCTGTATTGCTGCCTTCAGGGGCTGTCGGAAATGTGCAGATTTAAAATTAATGTTTCATGTAAACCAACAAAGTGGGAAAGAATAATAGTAAACCGGATATTTAACAGCACATTGCTGATTATAATTGCCTTGTTCAAAATATAACCGAAAAACAAACTGGAATTGTGTTTTTAGAGGACCAATATCCCAATAGGGTGCTGTGAAGGTGTGCTTAAAAGTATAGGGGACTCAAATTACCAAGCTGGTGGAGCTTGCCCCTGTGTTTTGCCCCATGCCTACCAAGAATTTATCCAAAGGTATGTTTCCAGTCATGTGAGTATCAATTATACTTCAAGATCATAAAATTTGTAACTTTCTGTTTCTTTTTTTTTCTTTTTCTTTAGACATCGTAGACAATGCTATTTAATGTCTGCATCATCCCATCAACTCTATATGAATGTTTTATATACGTTATACTCATGATAATATGTTAGCATGAGTTAATAACAACTGGTTGAAGTCTTCTTTGTTAAAAGGTTGTGGTTCATTATTATTTTATTTTTCATTTCAATTAAATCTGTTTGTTTTGTTCTGAGAAAAACCAGAACAAAATGTAAATGAGACAAAGATCTGGGGCAAATCTATTTAAAATAACCCAGTTGCATTTAGCACAACAACACTGTATGTTTGCCTTTTTTTCGGGGGAACATTAGTAACTATTGTTACTTTGCAGATTCAGATTATTGATAAAAGATAAAAATGTACTAATAAATTATGATGGGTTTGCCACCCGACAGTATATTAAAAATGTGAAAATTAGTTCCAACTTCACCAGCTACGGCTTGCTCATACAATTACATAGTAATCCAGTATATATTATCATAAAATTGGCCATTCTGCATAATGAGTACATTTGATACTCTAGGTGTATTTTGATGCTGATACTTTTGTGGTTTTAGTTCAGGACTTTTATTCCAGTATTCCTACACAGTGGTGCTACTACTTTTACTTAAGTAAACAAATGTACGAGTTACATGCCATTGTACAGTCTTGTATTGTATGATGACAATAATAAATCATTGAATCCTTTCATCTTTTAATATAGATCTGAGAATTACGACTTTCTCTGAAGCCCGTGAACGCGGCTCAGTGGTACAGGCGCGTCAGGGCTCTCTGGCGCCGCCCCTCCCTCAGACATGCATGTTGTACTGTAGTCTCGCATTTTCACACTCGTCTCTGTTTATATTTGTAAAAAACGGGGCATTTTGACAAGAAGTGACACTTCAGCGTGCAGAAACAGAAAAACACGAACTCCTCCAACAACATTTGTACCCGCTGGACGCTCTTGAAGGTACGTTGATCTGTCTTTCACCGGCTTTTGTTGCTCCTTTTCCCCCTTTTTGCTGGTAATTACAGTCATTAGCATCCATCTTGGCAGAAGCTAATTAAACCCACTGCAAGGAAAAATGGTTGTCCCTTTAGCCCACTAAACGTTGCACCTTTTTGTCAGTTTTTTAAAGCTTATAACTTATGTTATGCCAAACATGCATGTTTAAATACTTAGCAATTAAAACATTTACATTTCTGCAATTAATCAATAAATAGGGATAAAGATAATAGGCCTGCTGACTTTGTCGTTGCACTATTGCACTTTATTAGTATGTTTTCCTCATGTGCTAGCTCTGAAAATTGTTAAAGTCTTTATAGTTCACTTCCCTGTGAGTGATTCTCATGATAACACATTGTGTCAAATGTTGAGGCCAGATTTATCACTGCAGCAGCATGGTATGTATGGTGTGTTTAGGTGCTGCAGCATGCACATGGTAAATGATACTTCATCATCTTATATATTTTCTGTTTTTGTTTTTTTTAAATGTTGCATCCAGCTATCAAGCACCTGCATGCACCATCTCCCAATAGTATAGATACAGACAATAACCGTATACTATAATAAGATTGCAAAACACATGCATAACTAATGCATGACTCATAATTATTTAATGCATCGTTAATGTATCATGAACTCGTGTTGCTCACTATGTGTTGATGTGATTAATTAAAGGGGCAGTGCACACATTTTAAACAATGAGATTTAATGGATTGCCTTAAATTGCATGATGAGAAATGCAGGATTTTTGGAACTTGACAGATTAAAAGTCTCGACACTGCTGCTTTGATTTTCACCCAACATTCAACAAACAATCTCTACTAATGCTGAGAAGTTACAATCATCTATATTTTTTAAATGTATCAGTTTTTCTTTCTCACTTTTTTAAATTGTGAACTGTTTTAAACCTCTTATCTCTACCCCTCTGCCACCACCAGGGCCTCTAAACATTTTTTTTTACCTCCAACAAGGAGGTCATGTTATCGCTTTGCTTGGAACCAGAGCAGATCTGAATCACAGGTCAAAACACAAATTATTTTTCATTTCAGGATAGTGTACAAACTAGTGGAGGTCTGAGTTCTCTGAGTCCTACTGTATATATTTACCCTCGACCTTGTTACTAAAGTCTCAATAGCTCCCATAAGGTTAGGACTAGAGGTCTGGGATTCTGTACAGGTGTGGTTGACAAGATGTAGAAGGCATGTGGTGGTTTGCATAATTCTGGTAAAAGCATGGGCTAGTTATTGACCTATTAAAGACACAAAGCTGACATAATTTAGTTTGATTTAGCCACATGCTAAACAAATCCTTTTTCAGAAACTTGACAGTTTTACCTTTCAAATTAAGCTTTATTTCTGGATCCTGGTCTTACAGTTCTTCCATTACTCTTTTTCATTTGTTAAATGTTGAATTTGTTAAAAATTCACGTGGATGACTTACAGTCGCAGATAAAATTATTAGACCACCCTTGCGTTATTCAATTTCTTGTTCATTTTAATGCCTGGTACAACTAAAGGTACATTTGTTTGGACAAATACAATGATAACAACAAAAATATCTCATAAGAGTTTGATTTAAGAGTTGTTATCTAGCCATTTTCCATGTTTTTCTTGATAATGGTTATTATCTTGATAATGGTTATTATCTTAATAATTTTGGTTATTATCAAGTGAACCATGGAAAATGGCCAGATAGTAGCTTTTAATTATGCTCTCCATTATATTTGCCCAAACAAATGCACCTTTAGTTGTGCCAAGCATTAAAATAAACAAGAAATTGAAGAAAAAGGGTAGTCTAATAATTTTTTTTCATGACTGTATGTACACACAAGATGTTTTTGTTTTTTAAGCTTCATTATCTTCCAGTGCCAGGTCCTTCAAAACCACAAATAAATGTAATAATAAAGTAGAATAGAAAGGAAAGGAAATCATATCTTCTTATGTTTCTTTCTTTATAATCTGCCACTGTTTCTCACACCTTCCTTTGTTTCAATAGAAAACCAACCAGGCAAAGCCCACAACACTTCAAAGAGTTGTAAATTACAGGGTGCATGTTTCTACCTGCTCTCATACAGAAACAGCTTGTGTGTTTTATTTTTGTTTTTTTGTTTTTAGTTATCATGTGAGAATAATATCTGCAATATTTACACCTAGGAAACATGCAGAAGACAAACACCTTTGTGTCTTGCAGGTCCTATAATGCCTATGTTGAGATTTTCCTGTATTGTATTTGAGCTTAAATCAAGAATAAGTCTCGCCTTTTTTCTTTTAGTGAGATTTTTTTGCAGAAGCTTTTACTTTAGAGGTTTGGCTCTGTAAACCATCTTAGCCAAATAAAAATAAATATACTCTGTGTACTATGAAAAGAGATGCACTCTCTAATTCCGACTTGCATGTGCAGTACAATAGCATAAATTAAAAATGACGAAGCCTGGCTTTAACATAGAATTACAAAAACTATACGTGCCTGCTCATTCCTAATTAATGCTGAACTAATGCATGATTCATCACGTTCTAATGAATTCATTAATGCTTCATATATCTTGAACTCATGAGGAACAGGAAGGATTAATAAATGATTCGGCGACTCAGTTCTGTCTCCCGTTATTAAGTTATTCAGTACAAAGGTAAACCTATTTTTATGTGCAGCGAGGATTGTTTGTCAATCATTAATAAACCGATAACTGAAACCTGACTGTGTCATGGAAACACTGAACACAGTTAATGAAGATTATAATACTCAATAGATGTGTTTATTCTCAAGAAGGACACCAACATGCAGAATATGAATTCTCTTATTATTATAATGATGAAAACACCTCAGTGCTCGCACTAATCAATTAGTGTATTTCTCTTGTATTCAGATGTGCATTAGTAAGTCCTTGTTCATTCATATGCATTAGTCATAACTCATGAAGCTTCATGCATTAATTAACGCTTATTTCCAAGTAGAAATTCATGTATGAATTAATGTAGCATACTTAAAGCTTTAAATGAAGCCTTATTGAATCAAAACATCTAATGCATTGCAGTCTTTTGTTTTTAGGAGTATTATTTCTTGCAGATAAGGAAATACACCACTGGCATGTTGCTTGTTTTTGCAAGCAACTGAATTTTGGGCTATTTTGTTTCCAAAACACCCAAAATACACATTTATGTGTTTATTTTACGACACTTTATTTGTGAGTGTAGATTTCTCCTATCACCCATGATACGGACAAATTCTAAGTATCATTGCATTACAAGTAAAGGAGTGAGAATATAGAAAAACTGCAGTGATGAAATGAAATCATTGTTTTGTTCGAAAGGCTTATGAAAAATGATATGCTAAATAAGTATAGGTTACAAGCTGGATGAGGACGTTCTCGTAACTGCCTTCAGGCTTTTGTTTTGTTGTTGTTGTTTGTTTTTTGTGTGGGAGTAATAGAAATTCTCTGATCTAAATTGTTTGATATACTATGGATGCTTGAAGAAAAAAAAAAACATATATATATATATTTACAATTTCACATTAAGTGGCTATATATAGAAATACCCTCTTATTTTAAGTGTGGAGTAACAGGGTCTAGATAAGTATTTTTTACTTCAGCCTACTTCCTTTTTTTTCTCGGATCAAAATGATAAAAGGAAATGCGCATTGAATATTAAGTCGACTGGGTCTTATATTTATTTTATTAATTAGAAGCGCAGATGCATATATATATGTATGGGGTTATATATACTGTATGTGTTTAAATGTTTATATGTACATCTGTATAATGGTGTCTATGTGAGTATGTATATATGCATCTAGCCTACGTTGTTGTTGTTTATTTTTCGATTTGAAAGAAGAATTAATAAATGAAATAAATTCCCCAAAAAGTAGCATCAGATAAAGCTTATTTTTTATATATAATTAGACATAAACTAAAAAAAAGTTTTAATGTGATGTAAAACACAGAAAAGCAAGAAACTTCCATATTTGGGGCTGAAAACAGGATTTTCTAAGTTCCTTTAGTCAGGAAAAATGCCTTTACAATGAATCAATGATAGAAATAGGTGGCTATTATTTTTGTATTGGTTCTTTGATCAAATCAAATAGTCGAGAACAAAGATTGTAGGCTTGTTTATACAAGTTCATTATCCAACAAGTAAAGTGAGAATATTTAGAATTTACAGGTGCATCTCAATGAATTAGAATATCATAGAAAAGATTATTTATGTCAGTAATTCAATTAAAAAAGTGGAAATAACATAATATATAGATATTATTAGATATTAGATAATTTATTTAGTTTCTTCTAATTATAATGATGATGGCTTACATTTAACAAAGACCTAAAATTCAGTGTCTCAAAAAATTTGAATATTACAAAAGACCAATTTTTAAAAGTATGTTTAATATGGAAATGTTGGCCTCTGAAAAGTATGTCCATCTATATGACTCAATACTTGGTTTGGGCTATTTGACTTGAACTACTGGAAATGGACTTTTCCATCATATTCTAATTTATTGAGATGCACCTGTACTTTTATCTACGGAGTTTCAATTCTGAATTTTAACAAAACCATTCATTTCTTTTCTGAATGTGTAAACCTGGACCCTCTACCTCCCTCTGCTCCTCTCCCAGGTAGCAGAGATGTCGTCCGTGTGGCAGCAGGAACCGTCGGGCTACTCGCCCTGCGTGGAGATCGACTCCAGCTCCGTGAGGTGCAAAGACAGACTCACGTCTCCGGTGTGGCTGAAGCAGGAACAGGACGACCTCCGCATCATCAAGTGGGAGAACTTTCAGACGGGGCCTTCAGCTGACGCTGTTCAGGACAACACGCCCAGCAGCGCCATGTCTGGTCAGAGCACTTTTTATACACTTTCAGCTGCGTTCTTGTGTCTGTATTGTCACAACCTGGCTCTCTGGGCCATGACAAAACCAGAATTGCACTGTTTACAAGGTTAACATGTTTCTTTATTTAACTTAAAGCAACGGAAAAACAGAACAAATGTTACAAATGGGATACATCTTAAAAAATTAGAATATCGTGAAAAAGTTCAATATTTTTTGTCGATTATTTCAAATAATTCAGTCAGATAAGTGAAACTTGTATATTATATAGATTCATTACACAGAGTGAAATATTTCATGCCTGTATTTCTTGTAATTTTGATGATAATGGCTTACAGATAATGAAAACACAAAACTCAGTGTCTCAGAAAATTAGAATATTACATAAGATCAATAAATAAAAAGGATATTTTAAACTCAAATGTCATGCTTCTGAAAAGTATGTTCACTTCTGTACACTCAATACTTGGTTGGTCTCCTTTTGCATGAATTACAGCATTAACCCATTTAAGCCGGGGAAACATTACCGCATTTCTACCATTAAAACCGTGAAAGCGGATGCGTCGTTTTGTAGTATTTGTAGTTTTTTCCACCTATTTTCGGTCTCTTGGCCAATGAAATGCATCAGAATACATGTGGGAGTGTTGCAATGCAACATGGGACTATTCCAGGGAGCTCAGATGTAACAGGTATAAGCTCCCAAATGCTTTTTGAATTTAGTTTCTATCTGCTACAGAGGCTGAAAAATCTATTATTTAGTAGGTGTTGACACTTCTGTTGAATTTCCAGAAAAACTTCAGGTTTTAGGGGGTTATTTTAAAATCGCCCAGAGGTTTTACAGGCATTTTTTACAGCCGTTTTAGGCCTAAATGGGTTAATACGGCGTGGACGTCATCTGCTTCTGGTGTCTCTCACCTTCCTCTTGACAATAGTCTATGGATTCTCTATGGGGTTCAGGTCAGAGTTTGCTGGCCGGTCCAGTCCAGTAACACCATGGTCATTGAACCAGCTTTTGCTACCTTTGCCAGTGTGGGCAGGTGCCAAGTCCTGTTGGAAATTAAATCTCCAAAGAGCTTGTGGAAGCACGAAGAGCTCTAAAATGTCCTGCTAGATGGCTGCTATGTTGACTGTGGACTTCAGAAAACACAGTGGACCAACAGCAGCAGAGGACATGGCCCCAAATCTCCACTGACTGTGGACTCCAATATTAAACTTTTTCACAATATTCAAATTTTCTGAGACACTGAGTTTTGGGTTTTCATTATCTCTAAGCCAGAATCATCAAAATTACGAGAAAAACAGGCTTGAAATATTTCACTCTACGTGTAATGACTCTATATAATGTATGAGTTTCACTTTCTGAAATGATTGATGAAAAATATTGAACTTTTTCATGATATTCTAATTTTTTGAGACATACCTGTAATCTCAAGGCACTGGGCCCAGGTGCCCCAATCAACAAACCCAGCCCACAGACCAAAGTCCCATCAGAAGGCCACTGCCTCAACAGCAGGGGCGCCACAGTATCCTATACAATGCTGCAGGGATGATGCACCTTTGTAGGCCAACCTGGAAGCGAGCATCACCCTCATTCCCTTCATTGGTTTTTTCATTATTGTATGGTATATTTCTGTAAGATTGATATTATGATATGCATATTCTGCAGTAAGGGTTAAAGTTCTGAACTGTTGAACCAGAAAATAAGCTTGGTGGTAAACAAAAGTGAAGGATACTTCCAAATGAACACCACTTTTTTCAAGATATTTTAAGCAAAAATGCAATATCTAGAAGTCAAAAGCTAACATTGTTCCACACTTTAAGCCTCAATATAAATGAAATGGCTGAGTTATAAAATAAAAAAATAAAAAAAATAGCCCTCACACTTTTCATGAATGGAGAAACTAACCATAGAGACCAAACTGTTGTTTTTAACCAACAGTTAAATTATATATTGTATATTCCTGCTCTGGAATCTGAGCCATTTTTTCCTGTTTTTTTTTTTTTTTTGTTAAATGCATGCATTTCTTCACCCCTTTAATGCAGAATAAAGTACACCATTTTTTCCAGGGCAACCAGTGCTGCCAGAATATGGCTTCTGTTTTTATGTTTATGAATGTGCAAAAAGTTATATAACCCAGAAGACAAAGGAAAAAATAAAGCGGAAATTTAATTGTACAGAAATATAGTCAGACCACACGCAAAAACATAAATGCAATAGTCTTTTGCAACTGAATGTTTTATTTCCAGGTCTTGGGGATCAGGGGGGAAATAAATGAACACTCCAGATTATACAAATCAAAAGATATTTACATATATGTACAAATAAGTTGAGACGTTTTTCTCCCTTTCTGTCAGAAAAGCTCAACTGTGCCACACCTCAAAGCAGTTCCTGTGTGGAGTGAAACAGAGGGCCACATCATAGGCTTTACACTTCCACATAGTGGACTGTTCAACCTGCTTGGTTTCCCTGCAGTGAACACAGGCCTTGTGTCCATAGGATGCCTTTTTGCTTTTGTCCGTTTGTTTGGAAATTGCCACAGGAACGTGGCCGGACTGTTTCCTGTTAGGAGGGACAGCAGCTGTGACACCACACAGCTGGACTGTCAGCTCCTTTAGGAAGGCTCTGAGAGTCATGGACTGCTTGTTGTGGTCTTTGCAGCGCATTTTCTAACTTGTTGTAGCCTTTAACCCTTTATCAGGCAAAGAACCGTATTTGGTAACTTCAGCAGATATCCAAAATGGGCTCCCTATGTCTCTTTCTGTGAGGTCGTAGAACCACATGGCTTTCTTCTGCTACATCATAGACAGTGACACCTTGACATTTGACCAAACAGTATGATAATAACATAATAATATTTTGAGAAAAAAAGTTGCAAATTTACTAGATTAAAGTGGCAAATCTTTTACGGGAACATTTTTTTTAAAAAGCAACTTTTTTCTCGCAGATTCACCACTTTAAATCTCATAAATCTGTGCATTTTTTTCTTGTAGATTTGTAGATTCTTGACTTTTATCTCGAAAACGTATTTCTCCAAATATTCCCCCCCTCCCCCGGGTCTGTATGTTTTTTTTACACATTCCGGCAGTATGTAATATCCTCCAATATTCTCTAGGGTTGAAATTTGGAATTTGTAAGTATTTCAATGAGTGCCCTATTAAGGGTTAAACTCTGGAATTTTTTTAATGATTATACTCCAATCTCAAAGTGAAAGTTATCATGATTTATTGATGTTTTAATGCTTTGTAAGGTATTTTTTTTATTACCCAACAGATCAAATGAGTGGGCTGAAACCACTAGAGGAAAAGTTTTTGCCACAAAAAAATGATGCCAATTAAGTGATTTAAAGAAGTTATTTTCACATAGTGGAACTATTAACTGTCTTGTCTTTCCTCCAGCTGGTTCACATGTAGAAAGCCTGCCCCCGCGGGTGCTGCTGACCATCACCAAGCTCCAGTGCATGCTGGAGAGCAAACAGGAGCGCATCGCCGCCCTGGAGAGGCAGGTGGAGGACCTGATGCAGGACCGCAAGTTCCTCAGGAGCCAGATCGAAAACCTCACAAGTAACCGCGGCATTCCAACGTTTGCATCCCCCAGCCCACACACCGAAGGTCAGTGTCTGAAGTGCTTTTTTCCCCCCTTCAATGCTTTATTGAAAATTACAAAAATAAGCATTTCTGGCACGTTTTTCACAGTACATACCTTGCATACGTGTAGAAAGAATGCTAGGTGAACATCAATCAACAGTAAAACTTATAATAATAACATCAATACTGTAAATTCAGAGCAGTTGAAATAAAAATAAAAAGATGTAAATGTTGTTTTCAATAAGGGGGATTCAAATTAGTTTTAACTGTTTATTTCAGTGGGAAGATTTCTCAAGATATTATATAATTTTTGTGCCTTTGTTATTTTTAGAATTTTTTTAGAGATTTTAAGTACAATTTGAATTCATTCATGAAGACAATAAATTTGGGGGATATAATGTTTATACTTATTGGATGCTCTTCTTCATGTCGTTTTTTTGTTGTTGCTCTTAACGCAGCTCCTAAATCCAGCAAAGTGCAGCACTCAGAAAACAAATCTCGGAAGAGAGAAAGAGCTTCGTCCTGTTCCTCGGACAGCAGCGTCAGCGGCTCCGAGGCGTCCGAATCGTCTGAAGTGTCAGCGGCTTCGAGTGAACACAGGAGGAAGAAACACCACAAGGACAAGAAAAGGTCAAAGAAAGGGAAGGACTACAGCAGGAAGAGAGGTAATAAACACGGCTTGTCATTATAAAGATAGTTAATAGGGCTGAAGGGTTTATTTTTGTGACTGACAAGTCGTCACCCTGTTAAAATAGTCGCCTAACTCATTTTTTCAAGTTTTGCAGGAAACACAAAAAACTTCACCAAAAGTGTAACATATGACATTTATTGATCATTTCACTCAAAAAGGATGTAACAAAGAATGGATTTTGGCATAGTAATAACACTGTGTGTAAATTATGTAACTTAAGAGAAATAAATGACAATTTTTTTTAACATGCCTTTGTGACACAAGCCTGTCAGAAACATGACATGACAAGTATCATGAGCATTAATGTTACTTCAAAGTGTCATTAATGCTCATGAAACATCCCATGTCATGTTTATGACATGCTCATGTCACTCTTATGTAGACACCTTCAAAATAAAGTGTTACCATATCTTGCTTAAGTCACAAAGGCATGTTCAAAAAATAGAAATAAAGTTTTTAATGGAACAGAAAGTCTAAGGCTGGTTAGTCTGCAGATAAAACACGTGTAATAGACGGTTATGCTTATTTTATGCTTGAATTTAATTTAATTATCATAATAATATAAATTTCAGTTTTTGACTATTTTTTTAATTTTGTGTTTTGTTTTCGTATTGTGTCATGTCTGGAATACAATTCTATGAATAAAATAATAAAATAATATACATTTCCTATAATCAGACAATAATACATTGGCCCAATATATACAGTTTTCAAAAAATGTTCAACTTTTCCCTGATAATTCAAGTCGTACCTGTTATATAAAAAAAATATTGCATTTGGTTTTTAGGGCAAAAACTAGTTGTGTGATGTGAGATAGATGTAAATTCCTAAGCCAGTAAAAATGATATATTTTTTCACTTTTGCACATGTTAATAAAGACAAAATATTCCTTATTACTACAATAATTGTGTAATAACATGCTTTGTCATTAATTCCACCAGCCACCGGCGTCCAGTACGTCATCCACCGCTACAAACAAGTCCTGTCAGCCTTCATCAAGAAGAAGAGCATGAGCGAAGCCTTCCGCCATCTTGGAATCGACCGGAACACCATCGCCAACACGGCGTCCATCGCCGAGCTCCACCTGGCCGGCAAAGACATGGTCCCCCTGGTGGGCATGTTCCGCCAGGGAGAGGAGACTCTGGTCAGCTACGCCCACAGGTGCACCCTGGTGATCGACAGCGACGCCGACCTGTCCAGGAAAATAGACCAAATGAAAGCTAACGGCGAGCTGCTGCCCATCTCAGGGAAACGGCCCAGGGTGCTGCACTCTCACCTGCAGCAGCTGGGGGGCGCCGCAGAGAGCATTTTAATAGGTTAATGATTGTTTCATTGCAAGGAGAAGGGGTGAGGAATATGGAAGCCCATTTCTGCCAATGTAATGGGAAAAAAAGATGCTATGAGTCGTTAATGATAATTGTTTTTAAATAATGACTTAATATCTCAAATTAATGACTTAGTTTCTCAAAATAATGACAAAGTATCTTTTGAGAAAGTCATTATAATGAGAAACATTCCCAAAATAATGTAGTTTCTCAAAATAACGACAAAGTTTCTCTAAATAATAAGAAACTTTCTCTAAATAACAACTTAGTTTCTCAAAATAAAGACTTGGTTTCTCAAAATAATGAGAAACTTTCTCAAAATAATGAGAAACTTTCTCAAAATAATGACTTAGTTTCTCAAAATAAAGACTTAGTTTCTCTAAATAATTTTTTCTTTTACTTGCT
Source organism: Centropristis striata (assembly GCF_030273125.1). NCBI lineage: Eukaryota > Metazoa > Chordata > Actinopteri > Perciformes > Serranidae > Centropristis > Centropristis striata. The sequence goes on from NC_081539.1 coordinate 10,543,198, forward strand.
GAAATAGGCTCCCATATAAAACACAATGCCTTCACAAAATCATATTCTTCTGTTTGTTTCCCCCTCAATCTGAACTGCTGGTTCATGTAGCATTCTTTATTTTATTTTTGCATTTCTTAAAGCTGATGTAAGGCTCCACATAAACACATTCAGTATGTTTATTTTGTACGTAATAGCCATAAAAAGTGATTTGCAGCTGCTGTTGACTAATGGACTTTTATTATTTAAGAGCAGGAGTGTGTGTAGTGTTAGAAACCACCACAAGATGGCAGTGCTCCCATATGACATTATGTTTACAAGACTCTTGTCATTTACTCCAAAATGGTGGATAGTCAATTTCCATTTTCCAGCACCTTGTTTTTGTTGGAGGTGAAACTTTCTGTTAATTGACTTTGTTGACTTTATCCTGTGATTTATGATGCTGTAACTGAACTGAGCGATTTAAAAGTGTGTTAATGTTTCTGAACTGCCAACAAATGAAAAGAAAACTGTTTGTTCATACAAAGATTTCAGTTTGTTATTGTTTCATGTGATCAACGTGACCTTTTAGTAGAACCAGTAACCTTTCAGGAAGCTCGTCAAAGTCACTTGATCCCTTGTGAAGGTATGTAAATCATCAGCACCAAATCATATCACTTCTGTCTTCTGTAAACTTAAACATGATTGACCACAAATGCACCACAAATTCAATGTCTGTGCTATTGAATTTGATTTGATTTTTACAGGGTTTGCACCAAGAAAAATGTGTGGAAACTATTTAATTTAAACAATTATTTTTTCAAGGTTTGGAATATGCTGAAATTCAAATATAATCCCTTGAAAAGGCAACATTTCCAACATACTCTGGCGTTTAATCTACACAATCACAAACATTTTAATATTTGGGAAAAATGTATCTCCACAGGCCCCAGAATATGATCTTACTATGATTTTAAACATGTTGCAATATGCTGGGTAGCGCAATAACATATATTGTGATTTTTTTTTAACCTTTTATAAACTTTATATTAGGAAAACTTTGTCAAAATCTGTTATATCCAATACAACACAGATCCCCCAAAAAAGTAGGGATTCTGAAATCATCAAATTTAGAATGAGTAAATGTATGTATTTACAAAAAAAACTAAAACTCAACAGTTTGAACATCAAATATTGTCACTCTACTATAGTTACTTTAATGTTGCTTACTGTTTTTATTATAGTTTTTGCAAATTTTCAGTCTGTTCATCTCCCTTCGGTCATTGCTGCGAAATACAATTGTGAAGCAGACGGACTGACCAACACTGCTATAAAAACCTGTTCTAACTGTCGTTAACTGCTTATAGTTAGTTATAGCAGCCATGCGTGGACTACTGCACAGGAATTTTTAACTGAAGTTGTACAAAATCATATGCAACCCCTCTCAAGGAACTGGGGGTTTTAAAGTAAATTGCTGTTAAATATACATTAAATTAAAAAAAAAATCTTTATCTTAGCTCAGCACCATCTAGTGGACTGAAAAAGCAGTTTATTTGACTATTCTAGCGCCCAAAAAATTGTTTGCAATGTTTGTTATTTTTATAACAAAATGTCGATACTTGGCATTTGTGTTTTGATACAATATGGCAAAATACTGCAAAACTATCGATTTTCCCCTAATGAACAGCTGCAAAATGACAATATACATTGATCGCTGAGGGTTTAAAATAATTCAGTAAACTTTATTTTTCATTTTTGCATTTATAGTGACAATTTTAATGTGATGGTAAAGGCTTGGAGAGTTTCGGTGCCAGGAAAGTGTTTGTCAAAAATGGTAAAATTAAAAAAAAACCATTAATATGCTTAAAATTTTCATATTATAGTCTGTTGATACATGTATTAGTATAGTTTGTCCAAAAATGTCAGAAAAAAACCATATTATGCTATGTCCAAAAAAATAGTCATACTATATGGTATGTTGATTTTTGTCAAAAATTGCAAAATTTGAAAACATCTGGAAATTCTCAAAATAGTCTTGTTATAGTGTGTTGAAACGTGTAGTAGGGTGGCTTTTCCAGAAATGACATAAAAACACCATATTTTGAAATGTCCAAAATTTAAAAAAAAAAAAAAAAAAAGTCATACTATAATTAAATTATTTGGGGGAAAAGTTTGAAAAGTGCTGTATGTAAAACTGTATGAGCCCTGTTCTTATTGTGTCTCCTGACCAGAGGAGTGGGCTGCAGACAGATGGAAAAGCTTGCTAAGACATCCTCGGGGCGATGGTAAGTGTCAATGCAAATCGTCGCCGTTGCCTTCCCTGCTGTTTGCTTTTCACATGGAGTGACAAATTACTTGTGCAAAGCCATTACAGGGGCTGCACCCGGGCTGTTTATCTTTGCATGGGACTCTGTCACTGTCAGTCCCATTCTCACGCTGGCTATCTTCTTATCTTTCACGCTCGCATCCCAATCTCTCCGTCCCCTCCCCCCCCGCCAGGCCCCGCCCTCTCCTGTTTTGAACTCATTCAGTCATTTCTCATTACCTATCACTTCTCCATCTCTTCTTCACCCTTCCTTTTTCCCTTTTGACTCATCGTTTCACCTCAAACTTAAAAAAAATAAAATAAATTTAAAAAAAAGCTGGAGGAAGTTCAGATAAGTGTAGAAATGTTTTTCACGCCAGCAAAAGGGGGCGACCTTAAGTTCCTCTCAGCCTGTTCGCAGCCAGAGGGGACAGGTGCACGCTGGTCTGCTCAGTAGCGCGAGGTAGAAAAAAGGTGGGTGTATCTCTCTGCCAGCACTCATATCTTCCCACCTCCTGAGGCGTGTAAACGTCAGTGCTGCCCTCCTTGTCACGAGATGTGAAGGCAAAAATTTCTGCAAATCATGACACTAAAAATGGACTCTGAGAGGATGTTATTGAGGTATATTTCATTCCTGTTGGTCAGCACGTATCTAAAAAAAAGCAGCCTCCACCTGCTAATACTCCAGAGTGACAGCTGTGAATTTGGTGTTAATGACTCGGGTGATGGAGCTCAGAGCTGAAGATGGAGATAGGATGTGGGCCTAATCGAGCCTGAAGCATTCTCTCCTCCTCCCCCGGCCTTTTGACTCACACTGGTGCGGGGCCAGCTGGGACTCCATTTTGTGTCTTTCCTGGTTGCAGGTGCCACGTCATTGCGGAGGCTCCAAGTGCCTGATGGGAACAAAATCAACCCCCTCCTCGTCCTCCTCCTCCTTCTCGCTGTCCAGCTTTGATCCTGACCTTGACAAAAAGAGCATCTGGACGTTCTCACAGAGAGTAGCTTGTAATAACCACCAATCACCCTCTTAATGATGCAAGTAAAATGTGTCTGAACTGGTGAGTTCAAATGGGCCGGGGTTATGTTTTGTTGTTACACTGGCAGTGTGTGCCAGACCTGCTGCATAATAGAAAGCCTCAGACACATTATATAAAGAATTACAAGGCCGATAATGGAGCAAAAGAGCTCAGACTTGAGCAATTGGTTTTATGCTCTCTGGGGAAAATAGTTCTCTGCTTGAAAAACACTCGGTGTGATGTCACTTTTTCACAATTACTGAGATTATTTCAAGATATTGAGTAACCAGTTGTGTGGGCTTATTGTTTGTCCAGCAGGTTTTGAATGGTGTGCAATGATGTCTGGCACTCAAATGGAGTAATTACAAAAAATCTGATTTGTTTTGTTTTACATGTAAAAAGCAGCTCTCTGTGTTGTTTTCCTGTCTGGTTAAACTAATGCAAAGTTAAGTAGATTTTGGCCTACGAGTCCAGTTTTCGTGACCCATGTGAAAAAAAAGGTAATGTTAAGTTTTATAATGTATGTACTTCACTACATGTACTTATGTGCCAACGTAAGTTATGTTATTTATTCTAAACTCCCAAACAAAACCTAACCAAGTAGTTTTGTTCCTTAAACTTAACTAAATACAACTAGTTCTGTTTAACAACATTAACAACAGCCAGCGTTGAGGAAATTATTGAGGCAAAATTAAGAGGTTGGTCTGACCTTTAGCCAGGCTAGCTGTCTGTCTATTTCAAGTATTTGTGCTAAACTTAGCTGGAGCAAGGGAACTATTAGCTAAGGTTAGCATAAACACTGTAGACAGAGGAAAAAGCTAAATCTGACTCTGTCCTAAAGTAACATAATTATGTTGTATATCATTTTTTTAATGGATAGAGAATAAAAAAAAAAAAGATATGTGTCATAGTGAGCTTTAGATGTTCAACCTGTTTGTTTTTTACGGTTTTTCAAGGATTAAACAAATAGATATAATATGTTAAAAGTGAGCTTTAGATTTGTTAGTTTGTCTGACCTTTAGCCAGACTAGCGTCGCCCTGTTTTCTGCCTTTGTGCTAAACTAAGCTCATAGTGTAACCTACAATTAGCTTAGCTTAGCATAAACACTGAATATAAAGGGAAAAGCTAGTCTGGCTTGATCCTAAAGAAACAAAATCATTCTTTTTATCCATTTTTAATGGATATAAAGCATACAACAGGATACAATGTGTTATAGTGAGCTTAACATGTTCTTGTAGATGAACCTTTTTAGTAGCCTACTACTATCGGCTTAGCTTAGCATAAACACTATACAGAGGAAAAGGCTAGCCTGTCCAAAAGTAACAAAATCATATTGTTTATACTTTTTCTTGGTTTATATTTAACTTTAATTTCTTTAACACACTAGTAAAACCACAACCTGTGATTTTTACATGTTAAACAATATAAGATAATTAATGAGCTTTGGACAGAGCTGGGCTAGCATATTTAACAGATGAACTGAGTTCAGTCTTTTCATCTTAACTCTCAGCAAGAAAGCAAATTAAAGCATTTTCACCAAAACTAATTCTTTAAACTGTAGCCATCTTAGGTAGTAACCTTGTTTTCCTCTTTCGACCAAAGTATTTTTAAAGCATCCTATTTTGAGAACAAATTGAATTCAGTCTGGTTTTAAAGTTTAGCAGCTGAAGTTACCCGTGCTATTTAAATTGCTTTGCATCTTTAGTCTGGCTGCAGGGTTTGTCTGCTGTATTTGAACTGTAGTAGTGACAGCATCAAGCTTTAAACTGTATGATACATCCCCTGAGCAAAGAAATATCATCTTCATAACTGGAGGACTCGACAGCAAACCAGTAGTCATCAGAGTTACTCATATCTTGTCGTGCAGTTGGAAGCACGCACACCATTTGTGCACGGAAGCAGGACAGACACACTTCAAACAGATTTGAATTCCTAAAAGTGAGCGGACAGTTGATGTGACAGTGTGTCTGAGCCTCTTCACCTTTCCGTCGCCCTTGGTCTTTCCGTTAATGAAATCTTAAAATAACATGCTCGCTGCTGGATAAAAGTGGGTCAGCGCACCAATGCGAAAGCCAGTTCAATATAAAAGCATCAAGGAGTGCATTATGGGTATTTCCCCCTGTGGTAGAATTGAGGTGGGGGCCGGAGTCTGCGTACTGGTGGGTGCCTATTCTTGTCCCTTTTTTTCTGCAGTGACATCAGATGACTGGTGGAGCAGTCACCAGCGGTTTCTGTTAACGCGCCATCATAGTTTCGTCCTTAGGTTTTTTTTCGGGGAAGGAAAAACACACACACATGGACATGTTTTTGTTCTCCGAGCTCTAATCCTTGTGCTTTATTTACCAGCATTTCAGAGGCACACCCCCCGAGCTGCTGGTGGCGAGAGGCGCTAGAGGACAGTGTTGTATCCAGTTCACTCATGTCATGTTCTATTGTTTGTGGCCAGACGCATCATGCACACACACCCCTCGCTGCACAGTTTGCCTTACTGCAGCTGATTAGATTCGGTCTGATGGGTTAACAGTCATAAGCTTCCACCGCAGTGTCGGCCGACTCTTATTACACTCTTTAAATATGCACATTGAGCCAAAGACATGAAGAGGAAAACATGTTCAGACAAACCTCCTCAGACAAAATGTTTGCCGTGTCACATTCTCTTCCCCCTGCTGTTTTTGTAAACCCTTCAAGCTGTCGGATGAAATAATAGTCATTAATGAGACTTCTTTTGGCAATTATTAAAAAAAAGAGGAGAAAAAAACCCAGTGGAGATGCTAATCTGAAACCACAGAACCTCTCGACAATGACAGCCTTTCTGCCAGCACAGCTCGATCAACAAGTCTTGAGGTATTGCTGGTGTGCTCTCCATCTGGCTGCCACTGATAAGAACTTACTGGGGGCTGCTGGATAATAGTCTTGCAAGCTTAAAAGCAGAAGGGAGGGGGTGCATAATGTATTCTGGGGGGGGGGGGATCCAGCAAACAGGACCCTATAAACCAAACCTCATCTCCCCCCTCTGTGCACATTCAGGCAGCCCCTTCGATAGAGCCGGGGGGTGGAGGCGTCATGCTGCCATAGTCATGATTTGCCTTGAGTGTGATTTTATTCCTGGAAAGACAAGATGGCTGCCACAACATACGAGCTACATCCATGAGCGAGTGTTTACGGTACAATAATCAATCGTGATCCGAAGCTATAAAGCTGAGCTTCTATCTCTCTGTGCAGCACCTGCCTGGTTTTGCCTCTTTGCACTGCAGGAAATATGTAAAGCTGGTACGACCTCTATTTTCAGGGTCAGAGGCACTGACTGTTATTTTTTTTTTTAGGCTGTACCCCGCGGGTGTCCTCAGACTGACAGTGGTGCCTCATGGGAGATGAAAGAGCAAAAAATGATAAATGGTTGTGTGCTGTAGGTTCGAAAAGGTTGTTTGTAATACCTGACTGTAACTTCATGGACGGATTATGAGACAATGGACATTAAAGAGGCTCCCCATCCTGTTTACATAGGAAGATAAACAAACTCTTTATGCATCTGCATCTACCTTTAGTTATTGAGTGTCCCCAGTTGTTTTGCATCTATTTTGTGTGGATGTTTTGCATTTCCCTGCAAATGCTTTCCATCTTTTAGTCGTTTTGTCTCTCTCATAATTTTGGGTCCCTGTGGTCATTTTGATTGGCCTTGTAGATGTTGGGCATCTATCTTTACTAATCTAACTTTTCTGGTTTTATGGTATGTTTTAAGCCATTTTCCTTCAATTTTCTTAATTCAGCATCTGTTTATGGTCTTTTTGCATTTTTTTAGTCATTGTGTGTGTCTTTGTAGTCAGTTAGTTTATCTGTGTGTGGTGATTTAGCCTCTCTGTGTGACCCCTGACCCCTCAGGGCCTTGTACTTGTGCCCAGAAGGCCCATTCAGTAATCCATCCCTCTGTACTTATATTGTGTGGTAGTGTGGTCTTTTTAGGAATTCACTTAATGACACAACCTACAAAGACAAAAGGTAACCAGTGAAAAAATTAAAAAGAAAAAAATGTCAAAACTGCACAGGCATCCGTCTGTAAACAAGGTTTTTTTCCATTCTCCCCAGAAACCAGCAAAGTCATGTGACAGCTGCATGCACGAGTGCATCACTTGGACACAGAGGAGATGATGATATGTGACGTAGAGGAATACGCAAGATGACAGCATTAAGAACCCCCCCCCCCAACTCCACCTTCAAATCCTGTTGGTTGTTAGTCCAGTGACGCAGGACAAATCAGACATGTTTGGCACAGAAAAGAAAAAATCATTTGAAGGGGACTGGAAACAGACAAGCACAGTCTCACAATATGTTTCTGAATATTCAAGTCTGTCCGTCATGTTCAAAGTGGCCAACAACCAAAGTATTTATGAGTGGGCTTCATCTCAGCGGTGGTGTCTATTTCCTGATGTGTTTCAGCATGAGATGGGTTTTTTTACTCGGATGATTCAGTCACAGTTCTGTGGGTCTTCTCTCGCAGGGTTAATGACAGGAAGAAAGTGAATGGAAAGGGGAAAAAAAGGGAAAGTGGAGGAATGAAATGACTAAAATGCTACTGGCCATTAACCGCCGATCGGAGCTGTCATATTATCTGGAAACGCAGACAGATGGGAGTTTGGCCGTAGGGGAAATGCTTTCACTATCTGCCATGATAATAGTCTTGTATTGCCCAATAGAAGTGGGAGCTTGGTGAGAAAGATATGCTTCGGAAAATGATGGTGATTGCATGCCACACACTGTCACTGCAAATGATCTGAGGTCCAGTCTGGTTGTATTTTTTTTCCACTTTGGGAAGGAGGGATTCTGTCAGATTAGGGGAAGCTGGGCTTTTCTGTGTATTCTTTTCTACTTGACCTCTATTATGATAACAGATGTTAATTACACAGCGCCGGGTCTCCCAACAAATCTGTCCGTTGTTCTCACACATTGCAGGTTCCCCCTGCCAGCCTGGTGTCACCAAATGGCTGATGAAAAACGGGCCAATTACTTGAGTCATTTCACATTTTATCTCTAAATGTTTTTTTTCTTGCTTTTCATGCATAATTTCACAGCATTTAGTCTCTAATAACTTCAGGCTACGTAGTATAAAGTCTGTGTACACATTTTAGCCCAAACCATGATCTTTTATCATAAACCTGAGCAAGTACTAATGTTTAAATTCACAACATTATGCATGTGTTTAAACCCGCGACTAGGGATGGGAATAATTAATCGATGATCGATTAGTGGTCTTTAAGAATTTGGTCAATCACATGTAATTTTTAATTGATCTCTGTATTTTTTTATTTTAATTTTATCTATGACTGCGTATTAGTACTCACTGAACTGAAACACAGCCGATCGTTCTGCGGCCATACGTCAATAAACCAATGAGCTGAGAATTAAGTTGGATAAAGCTACAGTTTGCAAACTGAAAGTTGCAATAACAATTATAAAACACACAGAAATACAAGAGTATTAATTTGAGCAAAACTAGCTTACTGTATCACACCTTGCTAGTATAAATTACTAGGTTTAATTGTATCCAAACCTAACATTGAACTCCTTGCCGTTATCTTTACAGTATCACCTCACTTGAGTAAGTTTTACGATTGACAGGAAGTCTCTTTTCGTCCTTTCACAATAAAAGCGTCCGTTATCAAAATAAGCTCTGGTAAGCACTGTATATATATCTTTTGTTTTGCCCATGTATACATGTTTTTATACATACTGGATAAGTGTAAAAACATAGCGATTAATCGATCAATTGATGGTTAACGTTATAGATGCTCGAGTTGGCAGGTTTCTTCCAAACGCCCATCCCTACCTGCAACCTGACTTTTTAGTTTGATGCATAGGACTACTCATTGCATTTAAAAGTGACAACAAGGAGTCCTTAAAAATTGGGAATGAGAATGTGATGTGAAATAACATGAAATGCCTAAAATGTGTAGACATGACATGCAAAATGTCTTTAAAAGTGGCTATTTATATGCCTACCAATCTGCCCCTGCACGTCCCTTTAATTTTACATACTTACAGAACATGCACCGAGGTCTTTTTCTAAGCAAAACACATTTTCTTCTTGCACTCTGTGGTGCTATGGCAGATTTTATTGTGGTGCATGAGGTGGGTGTATTTGCTTGCGGCTGCGAATCTCAGCTAAACTTGGCAGCGCTGCCGAACATGGAAAACCATGTCTGCAGCCATATGGAGCAAAAGCCGATTCAGATTAATCAGAGTGTTCAATATGTTTGCTCCATCAGGGAATTCCAGCACTATGAAATAAGCTGAGGGAGGCAAAACTAAAAGTGAAACTCCAGAGGATACACTGAAAGTCAACAAATATTTTACGAATATTTTTGGCTGATCCAACACACGCTGATGCAGAGCTTATATTTGATTGTAAATTATTTTAAATGGCAAACTTTTACTTTGACTTCCAGGGAGATTAAAACACACAGATATATGTACTCATAAAATCTGGGCAGAGGAATGAATAATCAAGAGCAACAGAGGGCATTTGCATCAGCTAGTTATACAACTCCTCTCCACTGGGGAAGAGGACAAACTCTTTGACGATGAGTCACTGATGGGACTACTCAGCATCATGTCCTGAACCCCGCTGATTGTACTTATGTGGGATGGCAGGGGAGTGGGAGGGAAAAGGTCAAAAGCACTTTGTTGTTCGTGTTGTATTTTATGCATTTAATGCACTTACTGACTGAATTACCTGAGCATAAAGATTTATTTAAACACACCACAGTGGCGTGGCGTTATGGAAAGCGATGTTGCAGTAAATTGCAGTCTGTTGGTCCAGCTGCCATGAAATTTAGTTTTTGGTGATCCTCTTGCAGGAAGTTCCCATATTTAGTTTTGAGTGAAGCTAGTGCAGCGTCCCTTCAAAACGTGCCTGTTTAGAATGGGCTGATTGCCTAATATTGCTGCTTTTAGCATTCTGGAGAACAGTTCATTCAAACAACTTGCAACCTAGCAATGTTAGAGTATACGCATCATTCTGGTCAACGAGATCTCCAACATAAATGGTACGTATTGTGGCTCGCGTTTCACGGCACATATTTATGTACCGCAGCTCGTGGCTTGTGGTACAACGACGCGTTCTAAAAATAGCACGCACGTACGGTCCGCGGTTGTTAAAAAGGCTGCAGTTTCTGTGGATATATGTTGTAAAACCACTGACCTAGGTTTAGGGTGAAAAACTAAATAAATGTACATATAATATACATTAGTAACATTAAGTAAAACTATTATTACTGAATTAAAACAGGATTTCCTTCAGTACAGTGACAGTGGTTAATGTGCTTACACATTTGCAGAACACAAATCACAAACTGAATGTCCCGTCCCTTGAACAGGTGAAATGAACATGTGCAGAGGCTGCTGTGAACACGTCTCAAAGAAGCCTTGAGTTAAGATCTGCAATTACGGACGTCTAAATGAGAATTCAATTTTTTTGTATATCAAAGGCTGCTATAAATACGCCGTCATTCAACCGGCTCACATCAGACAACCTGCAACGAATCCATTAACATCACATGCAAACCGAGGCGCATAAGCTATATGCTTCCACAGTTAGATGAGCTTGTGTTCCTCAGCGTGGCGTTAAATCGAATACATTTATGCAAGCTTTTTTTTTTCCTCCCCTCGATTTTACCTTAAGGCATTTTTGCCTTCAAAATAATCAGCAAACAAGGTAAAATGCTTCTGACTGCTTTGTCCTCTGCACAAATTAAGATACAAGGAGAATAAGAATACAAATCATGGACTTTCATTTAATTCCTTCACAAAAAGCAGTAAAATGTAATGTAAAGAGTCCCAAAATGCTCGTATAAACATTGCAATGAGCAAGGCTGTCAGGTCAACTGAGTTCAAATTTAAAAATGGAGACTCGTGCATGTATGGTTGTACCAATGATATCCTAATGATCCTTCTATCAACTGCACAATCCCAATACTCATTTAAGTGGCTCATGATATGCTATGCACCACAGCTGGGGAAGTCACGGCCCAGTGGACCGCCACAATGGCAGCCAGTCATTGACGACAGCCACGGGCCTGTCAGGCATTCACACCACGTACCTACAGCCACAATAGCCTCATCAGTAGCCTTATTCAATCAGTCTTCACAGACAGAGTCGACTCGGGTGCCGCAGAGCCAGTCAGACGTCCGCTGATCTGCATCACAGAGGCGTCAACAATCAGAGCGTCCCGCCTTAAATCTCCTTGAAGTGATCTCTGATTTCTCCTGATTGTGTCCGACACTGTGCCATTATTCCACTCTGCGCTCTCAAGTACGACCATGTGATTGGTGCAGGGGAAGGAAAGGACAATAGTATCATGTTGTACTGTTGTATGAATTGTTTTAGCAGGCAGTGTACAAAATGAGTGGGCGTTTGAGTCGAGGGTTTTGAAGTGATAACACTCAGCCCATGTAGGTCACTCTACAAGCAAAATACATTATATTTACATGTGTGTTTGCCTTTCTGGGAACTCGAAACTAAAGATTGCAGGGTCTTTTTTACGCAGTCGAGTAACTCAGGCTGGAAATAACCTTGTAATGGCGGCACAGGACAGAGCAGGTCCAGTTGTTGGGGGTGTCAGAAGCAATTCGAGGCTGTAATTGATTCCCACATGTGCACACACAAAGAGGGAGACTGAGCTAATCAATTCTCTTATCAATCAATCAATCAACCTTCATGAACTGCTGCTTGTCCTTCAAACACAGTGTGTCGCCACTGCAGCAAAACTGCTGTCAAAGGCACCAGACATATTCTTTGGCCTGAAGAACTGACTGCAGGAAGAGCTGCTATGCTAATCAGTTTTTATTCATATTTCTTTGTCTGCACAGTGTGAATGTGAAGTCAAAGTCAGTTTCGCCAAGAAATGTGATTCTTGAATTAATCTTTTTAGCATTTTGTACTGGTATTGATCAAGCAGGACTGCTCAGCACATTTATACAACCAATAGCTTCTATAAACAGACTCTATAGCCCCTTTCATAGTGCCGACCCACCAAATTTCCGCCTCCAGAGGTAGTCACAGAGGTGGAAAATAGGTGGGACTGTTGGAAGCGGGACCACTACAGGACATCAGGGCGAAGCAGGATATTTGACGTTAAACACACACCTCCCACTTGGTCCGACAGTCATGGAATCACTGTTCACTGCAACCACCGCTAATTGTAAACAAAGCCGCATGCTAACTGTACACGTGGTGTCCGCCGCTGATCGTAAACAAACTGCCATCGCTAACTGTGCACATAGAGTCCGGTGCTTGTTGTAAACAAATGGAGGTCGCTAAGTGAACATATGCTGCTGCAGCACATACATACTGTACTGCTACAGAGCTAACTGTGTAGCCTATTAGCACTGTGCTACTGTGCAGCTATCGTCTCCTCCTACTATCCTCCCACCTTGTACCGCGACGGCAGACTGCACTATGAAAGGGTACGAATATCACGCCTTCGCAGTATCACTATGAACGCCTTAAGGCGGCACAGATCTTTCTGGCAATATAGCGAGACATTTGCGGGAAGGCACTATGAAAGGGGCTAAAATATGAGTATTCAGACTGTTTACCTGCATGCAACCAAAGCCTTTACAAACATGAGCTGTCAATATTACAAACTGATCCTGTTGCCTACATATTGCATTGGCCAAGAGCAATCTTGGAACCCCTCTGCTACTGTCTGACAATGATTTAGCTTTCTATTCCCTCAGCTACCTTAACTAAACTGGCCACTTGTGATAAATTCCAGTTGTCGTCTCTCACCTCCAACTCCATTTTCATGTTTCAAGTCGCTTTGGTGCGGCGTCAGCAGTGATGCAGGCGTTGTACCGGACTGTCGTGGTGACGAAGGAGCTGAGCCGGAAAGCAAAGCTCTCGATTTACCGGTCAATCTACGTTCCTACCCTCACCTATGGCCACAAGCTTTGGGTAGTGACCGGAAGAACGAGATTGTGGATACAAGTGACTGAAATGAGTTTCCTCTGTATCAGGCTGGGCTCAGCCTTAGAGATAGGGTGAGGAGCTCAGACATCCGGAGGGAGCTCGGAGTAGAGCTACTGCTCCTTTGCTTCGAAAGGAGTCAGCTGAGGTGGTTTGGGAATCTGGTAAGGATCCTCCCGGGCGCCTCCCGTTAGAGGTGTTCCAGGTATGTCCAACTGGTGGGAGGCCCTGTGGAAGACCCAGAACACGGTGGAGGGATTATATCTCTCGCCTGGCCTGGGAATGCCAGGAGGAGCTGGGGATTGTGGCAGGGGAGAGGGACTTCTGGATTACCTTGCTTAACCTGCTGCCCCCGGGAACCGGCCCCGGATAAGCGGATGAAAATGAATGGATGGATTTTTCTTGTTATTATTTCCTCTTTAATCTCACATTCTTTTAAGGCTGCTTTCTAGGCATGTGTTTTCTTTTTTGTGATAGCGACAAAGACAGAGCAGAAAGGGGAGAGAGAGGAGACGATAATGCAGCAAAGATCCCCAGACTCAAACCCAGACCACTTGGTAAGGACTTAATGGTATGTACTCTACCAGTGAGCAACTGGGCTCCCCATTTTGTTACTTCCTGTCTCCCACCTGTGTGATTACCTGCCTTGCCCTGATTAGTTTCACCTGTCCCTCGTTACCTTGCCACCTCATCATATTTATTCTGTGCCTTCCTCTTTTGTCTTCTGCCAATTTATCTTTTCTATTTCAGTGAGTTTCCAGCTGAAAGTAAGTGGTTTTTATTATTGTTAATTAAACCATTCCTCCGTTTCTTTGACTCAAGTGCTTTAAGACCGGTTGTGCAAAAAGACTGATTGTTCTGTAAAAGATGCTTTCTGTGTTTTTTCATTGAGGGTCTGCATTGGTCTTGCCGTACTTGCTATATATACAGTCTGCATGGCCACTTTTTTTGGGCTGCACTTTGACATCAGCACCCATGATAGTAAAGACATCAAAGTCACGTAGATCCTTGCGATCCCCCATAAAGTTTGAATCCTGCTCTACCTGTGTACCGAACAACCAATTTGGTGACTGTTTACTTTTACCCTTTCTGTGTTGAGTCCTTTTAATAAAACTTGGCTTTGCTTTCATATAGAATGTTGACTATTCCTGTCTGAAGCCAAGAAAATTCACTTAGTTCATGACACAAATGCAGAGATATTCATAATGACAATGCAGGCAGAGTTCAGTGTGTGGGCTGGAAGAGACTGAATGACTTGTCATTCCAGTGCCACTTAATTTCAACAACATAATTGTTCTCAAGCACTTACCCTGTTCTGAATCCTAACACATTTCATAAATGATTTGTCGGCGGAGTAGGTCTGAAAACATGTCTGAAAACAGCTACTTTAATTTCAGGTAAGACACTTTGTTCATTAAATCTTTCTGAATGTAGTTTAAAGCTGAAGAAGCTGGCTCGGTTGTTGTGTTTAGTGTCTTCGTGTAGCTTTGGATGTTCATATGAGCAATTATTTGATGACTTAAAGCTCCGACAGAGTATTTGCAAAAATAAATGGAAGTCAGCTTTTGTGCTCCCAATCAGATTGTGTTTAAGAGAACCAAGGATTTATTTGTTTGTCTCAGATTGAAATAGATAACATATTTCTTCATTGGATACTCTTAATCTGATTAAAGTTGTATTAATTATTAGGCCACTGTCAAAACATGCATGAAATGAGAAGACTAAAAATAGGCACATCAAAGTAAAAGGATGTACAGTTCTGTACAGTACGTGAGAAGGATTATTTGATCATGCAGCCATCTTGTGTGTTTCATAAGATATCAGTCAGAGAGGATGATTCTTCACGCTGTGGAGACTAGCGGCTGATCTGTGGGTGAGAAGCTCGCAGTGCAGCAGAGCTCTATGTAGGTTACCTGTCAGGAAATTAAGCCTATTAACTGCTTATGTAACACGTCACACATTTGTGAGTTCAATCCAATATTTCATATGTGGCAAAGAGAGGCAGGCTTTTGTCAAGATGGTGTACTCATTAGGAAGTTCTTTCACAGCCTTGATATAAACTTGTATTAGTTTTTCTGCAGTGTTACTGTTGCGTGACATTTTCATTATAATAAATATACATTTTCCACTCCAGTGGAAATTAAATGGTGATTAGATCTTTACTTTCACTTAATGAAAGCTTTACTTTTGCCTTTTATAACCATGTTGCATGTCTGCAGGAAGAAATTCATTTCTCAGCACCACAAGTATCTTGTTTAAAAAACTTAAGCTGTGTCTCAGTTTCAAGCTCGCCCTTACTTACATTTGCCATTTTGAGAGAATAAGCGTGTTCACACTAAAACTGGGTACCCGGATTGTGTAATCATAACGGTCAATAAGTTGAGGGTGAAACACTAGACACTTCTCACCTTCAATGGTCCGCATATTGGCTTCATAGCAGAAGGAACTGACTGGGGAAGCAACAAACATAAATGGCAAAAGAGGTTGTGTGTACGTATTGCAGCTTGCGGTACAATGGTGCTTGCTAAAATAGCACACACGTATGGTCCGTGGTTGTAAAAAGGCTGCAGTTTCTGTGGATTTATGTTGTGAAACAACTGACCTTAGGTTTAGGGCAAAAACAATCCTGGTGAGACGTTATAAAAGACAGTTTAAACAGTAAATAAATGTACGTAAATGCCAGACGTGAAGTAGTTACATGGGTCACGTGACTACCACAAGTTACATAAAAAAAAGTAAGTTACGTTGGACCCATCCATCACCCCAGTCTCCAACCAAAGTGCAATTTTAAATTTCTAGGTCTGCAAGATGGCGGCAGACACATTGCAGCGGTTGGTGAAATACGTCAATATCTCGTTTTTCGCTGTCTGTACCCACAACCTATATTGACATTTTTGACGAGAGAACAGGGTGGAGGAAGCTGCAGTTTTTCAGTTGCAAGCAAAAGGAAATCACATTCATTTTTATTACGTTTTAATACAATTGTCAAGTGAGCAAACTGGTGAGCAACAATCGCAGTTAAATGTTGGTGTTAATGCTTATTCCGGTTGCAATTTGCCATATCAAAGGCAAAGAATAAGTGGACAAATAATGCATTCAGCATTTTCAGTAGGAGCACGGCAGCCATGTTTGATTTAAGACTTCACAACCCTGTCAAAATTCATGCACTAAGTATCTAAGGATGCCTACATATTGTTTGAAGTGTACTGACAGAAATATCCAGATTTGGACACAGCATGAAAATACAGCTATGCTTACGATGATAATTTGAGCTAAATGCTAATGTAATAACTACTTCTGTAGGTAACATGACCTCATTACGTATGTGATGTATTACATATGAAGCCACATGGGTAATGTCAAATAACAACGTTGACTTTTGGTTTCACAGTGGACTGGAACAGCAGTCTCCTGGGCCCACCCCAACTTTCTCCTCCATATGCGGACTTTGTCGCTCCTTATACTTTGTCTGTCCTTTGTCTTTTTGTGGCTCTGTCCTTTGTTCTCTACATAATTACGATGTCCACTAGAGTTTGCCGCCTAACAACAAATGTAAATATGAGTTGCAATAAGATGCTCCTCCTGGCTAATGATAACATGAATTATTTACAAATTATACTGCATTACTTTTTCTTAGGTGTCAGTACAAAATGTGAGTGATGAAAGCCTCTTTTATGGACGTCTTCCATCATGTATTTTGCTGTTTTCATACTGGGCTAATAGTGAGGCAGGGGGGCAGGGATGTGCGTCCGGTCTGAGCACTGAGCTGGACCTTTGCCCACTCTAATCATACGGCCGTTATGGCCATCAGTGCATCCCCATCCTTGGTCTTGGTTCAGCTTCCAGGAGCCATTTGTAAAGCAGCAGAGCAGGAAATGAGGTTGGTTTGCTGCCGTTGCTCAAGCCTGGAGGATGTGCTCGTGGGAGGCACACTTAAGTCTGCACGTTGTTCACGCAGGGGCCCTCCAAGATGGAGAGAGAGAGAGACAGAGAGGAGGGGTCATTGGTACGAGGCAGAGTGGAAATTCACAGTGTGTTTGTAATGGAAAGAGACATCACTGGCCCCCAGATTTATTATTGGCTAACACCAGGGGCCCCAAAGCCGACTGATTGATGAGGCTCGATGGCCCGGTCAAAGCACTGGAACTATTGCAGTTTCTCTTTTAAAAATGAAAAATTACATCATCTCCTCAGCTGTTTGATAAAGAGTTTTTATAGGGTGTCTTCTTCTCAATTCCCTCTTTTTTCTTCTTTCCAGTAAAAATAAAAACAAGTCAGTCTTGTGGCCCTCTGTCTTCTGATATCTTTCTTGAAGTCCTTTGCCATATTTGATCCCTTAAGTGTAACTGTCATAAAACGTCAAAACCCACCTTCATATGTCCATAAATGTGGAGTTTTTTGAGCCTTTCTCTGTAGCTTGTCTGTAGATTACAGACTCACTCAGAAAAATATTATATAAACACAGTAAAATAATAGCCTTTTAGACCTCCAGTCACAGTTCAGAGGTAAAATGCAAACAAAAAGAAAAGCAAAAGCACAGCAGGAGCAGCCTTATATTTCTTATTCTGAGCTGATAATTGAGCAGCTGCCATTAATATTTAAACTAAGGGAGACCTCCGTATGAGTTTAACCTGCTGACTTGCAAATTTGGGTCATGTTTCATTGTACTCTGTGGAGAAACGTAGACCTAGACCTGAAAGGTGACCTCAGCAGACTGACCAAGTGGACTGGAGTGGGGTTGGTTTTCAGTAGGAGGGACTGGACTTCCTCTGATATTAAAATCTGATGTTAAACGGGACTTTTATAGTAAACAACAGCTGAAACAATAGAAAAATGAAAAAAATCTTCCATTTCATTTTCTATTCTAAAGAACAGCACTAAGTAGCTTTTAGCTTTGTTATTATTATATACTTTAACATGTCTAGATATTGAAATCAAAATGTTGATTGAGTTGGTGCAACAACAATTAGGTGAATACACGATCTAATAGAGATTGTTCAGTGAGAGTTTTTCTCTCTCCGATGGTTACGTGCCTCTGAGTGTTTAGGGGAAAACAATCACTGCGCCATCTGTTATTCTGTATGATGAATTAATAGCTTCACTGCTTGAGCAATTAGTTTCTGACAGTTTTTGAGCAGAATCAATAATTTGCAGGGAAAGTCATAGCTGCATGAAATCTCACTTTTCCCACTGTCGCAGGAAGTTTTAAACTCTTATTTGCATTGTCAAATTAAATATATCATGAATGTTAACACATCCTTCCCCAATGCCATCACTCTGATGAACACTTAATATCAGTCATACACAAAAAAAATTCACTATGTTGTATTATAGATTATATTATTACAATTATAATGCATCACTGTCTATATTTATTTGAAAAAAGGGACCATGTACATCAATTTATGTTATTAAATAAGCTTAAAAAACAGTTTTCATCAGTGGCCCCTTTGCCAGATGTTGTTGTGCAGTAACATCTGGCATATAAACATATATATTCTACATGCTTTATGTAGCCTTCAGATGCAAAACTGTACATATCCACCTGTTCAATATATATTTCTTTGCAGTATTTTTTTGGTTTATAACCTATATATGCCTACAGAAACACTTGTGTAAAGACATTTTATTCATACAGTTAATTCTTGGTGATTTCTACATACATTTATATGTATAGCATCTATTATTTTCCACATACTTTTTTATCCTGCATTATTGCCCTGTCTATTTCTTTATTTTTTCAGCTTTGTTGTTCTTTCTCAACTGTGGATTTGTGTTTACATTGAATGCAATGCAAAAACTAGTGTCAAATTCCTTGGATGTGCACACATGCTTGGACAATAATTTTGATTCTGACATGATTGCAAGGCAAATGACAACCTACTTCACACACCATTAGCATTGCTAGTGGCACTTTTCTCACAATTAAAATCACATTTTCTCTATACATGCACAACAAAGGAGGACAAACGTATTGTCAAATATGTTTTTCGTTGACCTTTCACTTAATCCCTGCTTGGCCTTTATGATAATAAAAGGTAATGAGATTTTAATTTAATAAGCTGTCAAGTCTGCAGCTTTACACATTAGCAGCTCATCAGGATAATGGAAGTTTCTAGGAAGCCAAACCATCAGCAAAAGTGCGCATGCTAAGTCATATCTAATATGATATAAACTTTTGTGATCAGCCATTGGTAAATTGCAACACCTAATCAAAGTTAAACACGTTCTCTGTGACCAAACTAAACAATGATTTTAGAGTAATTTAACTAGTTAAGTTAGCTAAAACGGATATTAGCTAAAGAAAGAGGTGTGTACATTTAGCTTTAACTGGTGTGGAAATAGTGGTTTTATTAAGGAGTCTAGTGCCTGGTGAAAAATTCTAAATTTCCCAGTTCTGGGGTGTGTTTTTTTTAGACATAGAGAACACCTTGGATACACTTCAACCTACAGGCATCAGTGCTGTACTCCATGATGTTTAATTTCTAATAAAGACTACAGGGTCTGTGGTTCATAAAGCCCCTACATGATACCCCTCAATAGCCATTTGTTCTGTTTTTGTCTTGAGATGCTTGCTTTACTTATAGATTTGGGGATTTCTAATTTATAAAGGCTCAAGCTTAATGCCTTTCAAAGCCCCATTTACTATGTGATGAAATAGTATGGTACTACTACTATAAGGTGGTGGTGCTAGCTGTTTGTATGGTTTTTTTTTCTATATTCACTGTGTAATAAGCATGTCTTCAATGTGTATGCCTCACAGTAACGAGATGGAGCTTCTGTGACCAAGCTGTGAACAGGTGCTTTGCAAACCACCAATGATTAAAATGGGATTGGTTACTTTAATTTGCCTGTCCCTTGTTGAATCATGCATGCTCTGATAAGGGTCTGTTACACCAAAAGCTCAAAATGTAGTTAAACACTGCATAGATGTAGAAGTGTGCAGATATCTCTTCTATCAGTTTGGATGAAATTTGATCCAATGCTCAGATACTGTTGACCTCCGCCACAATTGCTCCAGTTGATTACACATATCTCAAAAGAAGTGGCATTGACTATGATTTATTGGTATAAAAATGCTTTATCTCAGAGTTTATTAGGGCCAAACCTCAGATACCATCAGACCCTGAACTGAACTCTCAGTCCAGCTCTGGCTCAGCCCCACAGCGGCTCTTTCCCCAGCAGCGCCTGTGTAATGGGACACTGCTAAACGATGCTGAGAGCTCTCCAGTGCAGTCATGGCCTGTTGCACCTGACTCCCTCCTCGCTGCCGTCCATGCACCCGCCTGTTGTTAGCTTGTCTTCTACAGGCTAATTTATGACACTATCAGACTCATCGGCTGCCGGCTACTGGACGTGGTCATGCTAAAACTAATTACTTAAACTAATTACTTGAGCTTATTAACGTTAGTATGCTCTGCAATATTGTGTTCCTTATTCTTGGTGTATAATACATAGCAGAGGAGGTCGGGGCACACAGGAACTACATCCTGCTCCTGCTGCTAATGCTATCATCCACAACTCAAGCATGTAAATGCACCCAGAGTGAGTATAATAATGACTTGTGGCTTTTTTTTAATGTTATTAAATATGCTGGTAATGCTAAAATCTAAAAACTTAATGTTTAACTTGCTTCTCTAGACAGAAAGCCAGCATGACTGCTTCATTTGGATTTCTAATTTGCAAACTTTGGGAGTGGCTCAGCACATGGTGGTTGTGTATGTGTGTGTGTGTGTGTGTGTAACTTGTGCATGCAGTGAATGTGTGTGTGTGTTTCTGTGCATGTTTGTATGTGTCTGAATGTATGCTTTACCTGTACAATCCATGTATCTCTGTTCGTTGTGTTTCCTCTCACCATCTACCATCAAAGGTCAGTGGATATAAATATTGAAATAGTTATTGATCATTGCAGTTATTTGCCAAAAGTTAAATTTGTTCACAGCAGCATGGCTTGTGTTAAGTGTGTCGCAAAGATATGCTATCAGGAGTCTCTCAGCAGTAGTAGACTGAACAGATTGCCTTCTTATGATTAGAAATACTTTAATTACTGCTTGCAATTCAATTAGTTATCTGGTTGTTGCAATAATAGAATGCTATATATTTTTTTTCCTATCACTATTTTTCTTACTAATATTTATCTTCTGATGATGTTGTTAATTATATCACTTTGATTGGTGACTTTACATAGATGTATTTTCTATTTTAAAATCAATATGGTCCCTCATCTCCTTGTTGGCAGAAAAACTTTACTTCTTAAGACTTTTCTTGCTGCTTATTTTGTTACTTGCAGTGTCCAAAATAACATTTTCCCCAACTCATCCTCCCGCGGCCAGTAGATCAGAGTTTTACTAGCCCCTTATATTTTTATTGGCTGGAAGGGAAAAAAGAGAGAAATTGAAACACTTCTCCATAAAACTGATCATTTATTAATCATAAATACACTGTAATGACTCAACCAAACAATGAAATCCTATTGTGCAGCTACACATTTGTCAGTTTAGATGGATTACCATTCTAATATTTCCCACTCATTATAGATGAAATATTGTTTTAAATTAGGTGAAAGGCCAGACAGAGGCTCTATTAACACTTACACACACTCTTTGTAAATTCCCAAAGGAGATGATTGTAATGAATCAGTATTGTGTATTTTGGAAGCAATGATATTTTTTGTAATATGGTTTTAGTATTTTTTAAAGGTTAAAGTTCTCTGTACACATTCCCTCCTGGGCAACATTCAGGCTCACAAATCTGTTTTTGCCTTAAGCCCTGTATGTTTATTTTAGATCTTTAATCATTGCACATTCTTTATTTGTTGTGGTGTTATAGAATAGAATAGAATATCTTTATTGTCATTGTCGCATGTACAACGAAATTAAGTGCATTCCTGTCAGTGCAAGATTTAAAATAAATAAATAAATAAATAAAAGCAAAATTGATGAATAATAGGATTATAAAAAGCAGGAGAAAATTAAACACCAACAAACACACATAAAAAACCTTAAAATATAAAATGAAAAAAAAAAGACATGCACATCAGACAAATAGCAGATTTTTTAAAATTTAAAAATATATTTTAATAGAATATAATAAAATGTTCACTGGGCTATTTTCCTATCCTATCCTACTTTGCAGCTAGCTAGCACCTCATTCCTCTGTACATCAGAATCACAGCGTGCGTGTCCATCCTGTGTCGTGGTGGGTGCCGGCGATTGTTTGTTGACATTAGCATACTCTTTTTGTAAGCTAACAGTGTAAGCTAATGTTGCACATATAACATCCAATGACAAAGACCCAATGAGGCAACCAGTACTAGCCAGTCATAGGACAGTAGGGCAGGAAAATCCCTGATTCTGATTGCCGGAAACACTGTCGACTGGCTCAGTGACTGGCTAATCAACTGGTTGACCATACTTGTTTACTAGCCTCTGCCATTGGGCCATTGCTAATGTCCAACCCTGTACTAGTATTTGGTTTCTGATGCTGTTTGGATGATCTGTATCAGCCGCTTGGTTATCACTGGAAGTTTCCTGGCTGCAATTTAAGAGGGGTAACACGTCTCAGAAACACTGAGAAATGCATCTGTTTTATGATGCTGATATGCATCATAAAACATAAATATTGCATACTTATTTGCAAGTGCTAACGAAAAATTTCAGGTATGTAACCATTATACTCTCAAGACATTTGAGTTGAGTACAGTATCGTTTACGCTTTCATTAGCAACCACTTGCATCTCAGTGTTCCTTTAACAAAACTCAGGCACTCTTAAGTGAAAGTATTCTCTGTTCAGCGAGCCAGATTATCTTGGCTTGTAGACCAGCTGTCTTCTTGTGCCAAGGTTAAGCCGAAACTTTAACCCACCCATCAGCGTCACAGATTAGTCCACGTCGGTGTCCCCTTTTGCCAAATGGATCTTCTGTTTCCTCTTAGAGCTGCAAGCTGCCAAACCTCTGCTCAGACATCACTCAGATCAGAGGGTACATTTCCACTGAGGACTTTTTATTCATTTATCTTTAGTTTTCAATGTAAACAAAGTGATTCTTTGAGTCAAAATAAGTGTATTCTTTCTTTTTAAACTGCAGTAGTGCATCTGTTCATACAGTAAATGTTCAGCCAAACGTGCAGTTCGTTTTTTGTCCACTTGTACACAAACTGTGGTTAAAGCCACAAACAACTAACTTAAAGTGACAAGCAGCCAGCGCTGCAGGGCAGACAAGGTTAGATAACCCCACACAAACACACACAGACACACTCCGTCTCCTCCAAGGGGTCATTTCCCTGCGGCCTGTGCTCCTGTTGGAGGTGTCCAGTGTGAGTCCTTCGGTTTCGCCCTCCTGTCTCATGTGTCACAGCATGTTGTCACATATAGAGACAGTGATGTTTTATTGAACATGTCTGCTGGTTACTTAGGCACTGTACATTAGGAGAACATGAGTGCAATTACCTACACATGGATGCACATGTACGGGAGTCTAATTGCTCTGCATAGATAATTACTGATAATATCTCTGCAAAAATATTGCTTCTGTGCCAGTTTTTTGTTGCACTGGAGGGATTTATTCGCAGTAACTCAATTAAACTGATTTACAGTCAGGGAAAAAATTATTAGACCACCATTGTTTTCTTCAATTTCTTGTTCATTTTAATGCCTGGTACAACTAAAGGTAAATTTGTTTGGACAAATAGCTCATAAGAGTTTAACTTAAGAGCTGATATCTAGCAAATTTCAATGGTTTTCTTCATTATAACCAAAATCATTTTAATTTTTTATTAATTATCAAGAAAACTATGGAAAATGGCATAAAAATCAGCTCTTAGATTAAACTATTATGAGCTATTTTTGTTGTTATCAATATTTGTTCAAACAAATGTACCTTTAGTTGTACCAGGCATTAAAATGAACAAGAAACTGAAGAAAACAAGGGTGGTCTAATATTTTTTTCCCTGACTGTATATATCAACAGTTACTGAGTATATTTAGTGTATATCATCATAAAAATCATAACTAGTTGAGATAAAATTACTGCCAAACAGGTGAAGTGACCACTGATGCTAAAAGCAGGAGCGGCCCTCTGCAGCATGGTGCGCTTTGGCCCTCTAACCAGCTTTCCTTTGTGTATGAATGGGCGTCTATATGGGGAAAGGCTCACGGTGCAACAGCAGCTAATTCCTGCTAATCCCAGCGTATCTCCTACCACTTAGAGATGGTTTCCAATGGCAGCCCGGCATAGAGCAGGGGAATTGCTAGTGAGATTAGCTGGCGTTAGCTCCTCCTCTGTGGTTTCCACTCACAGCCAGGCCAGGTCGGCCTACCACTGCTAACCTTTTGCACAGAAATGGATTAACTATTTTTCAAAAATGTTTCAACAAGTCTTATTTTGAGAACAATGTAAGTGTGTTTCAAATTTATTCTGCTTCTTCTGTGGATTCAGTTTTTTATGCTAAACTGTGAGGGCTGCAACAGGCACCCTTATCTTGAAGGGTTTATGTACAGTGTGCTTGTGTAGGATTTAGTGGTGCTTTCCTTAACATGATAAGTTTGCTGGCTCTGACTGACTTTCCTTTGCACATTTCCAGGCAAAGATAAAGTCATAGTGTGACATTTTACAGCAATGCACAAAGAAAAAACAACATAGTGAGGCCGATTATTTATTTTGAAATTAAGACTTTGCTCTGTCTGCCTGTGAAAGCAGGAAAAACACACTGCTTTGAGAGTTTAGAGGCAAGCAAAAACAGACATAGAGAGTTGTTTGGACTGCAAAATTCTCAATTTTGCAGTTGTCAGTTATCAGATACTGTTTATGTAAATGTGATTTACAGTCCCAAATTGGCACCTTTACAGCACAGATTTAAAAGTATGCAAATATGAAGACTTCTCATGCTTTAAATTACTCTGCAATTATAGAAACTACTGGTGACTGAATGTCATGATGCATCAGTGTTTATATTGCTTTTTAAATCTCCCAATAATAAAACAGCTCCATGTCACCATGAGTCAGTCCTGCTCCAAAAAAGTCATAATGTCACCCAGTGCTTAGTTACAGTGTGTTAAATGCAATAGGATTGAAAGTAACATCAGTTCGGAAATAACTACAGACCCGGTCTTCTGAGACATGCATGAGTCCTTTCAGATTGAGCCAGCACAGAGAGAAATGTCTCATTTTTGTTGCACAAGAATGCAATGAAACACTGTAATCCCTGTAAGGGATTTATCACAGTTTAGGCTTATACCGGCCTGTGAAATATACCTAATAGAGCTACAAGGCTGCACATGTTTACTGCATGTATGTTTGTGTGTTTGATTTAACACTATAGCATCATGCAGCGCCATGCAAACCCCCCAAATGAACCTCCAGCTATCCAGCCACCACTGGATTATCCTCTAATTAAACTCTTGATGTGCCTCCAGTTTAATTCCCAAACAAAACCAGCATGACAGCAGCACTCTGAACACGAGACAAACCACTCATCTGGTTGCACTTCTGCACAGTGTAACCAGCATGATTGAACTGGAAATGCATTGAGTTCTGTATTTAGAAAGGTAACATCCAGGTGTGATACCCTAATGGGATGCCATGTGATACTTTTCTGTGTTTATGTGTATTCTGGGCTTTAAATCTCCTTCAGCTGAGCTCTTATGGATTAATAAGCACATCAGTCTGTGCATACTGCACGCTTGATAAGGTTTTCTCCACCTTCCTCTTTTCTAACAGAGGCCCATGTGCTGCTCTTTTCTAGGAGATCTCTCCTGAAGATGTTTCCACAACCAGGGAAATCGATTGTCTTTGACAACTTTCCAGATCCCACTGATGCCTGGGACATCATCGAGACAATCGGGAAAGGGACCTACGGAAAAGTCTATAAGGTGCTCAACAAACTTGATGGAAGTAAAGCGGCTGTCAAGATACTGGACCCCATCCATGTAAGCTGACTTTCCTATTCGAAACATTAACGTATTTCAGTTTAAAAGACTTATAGGCTAATAGAAGTAGTGTAAGTTCACGTCCTGATAGTGCTTTGGATAATGCCCTCACGCCGTGCCATGCACGTGTTGTAGTCAGTGTTTGTTAAAGCAGCTGTGAGCTTGTGGTGTGTTAACGCCTTTGGTGCAGACACAGGGAAGACAAGTTACTGTCCTGTTGCTCTATATCTGTCACATTTATAGTATCTGTACGTTAGAGTTTTAGACACCAGCACAGATTAGATCTGGGCCGTCTTTTCTCCTGCTGTTTGTTAGCAACTGGCAGCGAACCATAAAGTTAAGTCAGTATATTTTCTTCTTAACTTCCATTCTTTTGTCTCTATATATTTTATGCAGTATATCTGAATTATATATACTATATCATTCACAAACAGTACTGATTTGCAAATATAAATCTGGCTTCTCAGAACATACAACATATGCATTGTCAGGTCTGGGTTATTGTTTTTTTTATGCTTTTTATTGTTCATTGCCTGGCTACAGTCCACAACAAGACATGTTGATAATGTGTGCTGACTGTCTCACAAGAGTGTGTGTTACATTTTAGGTTATATCATAACCTTAGCCCACATTTACTCCAAAAAGTATTAAATCAAAATAACTTAAAAAACATACCGTAAACAATCAATCAATCTATAGATCAAACTTTATTTGTATAGCACTTTCCATACAAGTAATATGTATTTAAAATAATTGTAAAATAGTAACGTAGTAATCATTATAATAATTATCATCATTACATCATACAACCTCATTAAAGACTATACTAAAATAAATAAAGAAATATATATAGCTAATAAAGCTCACTTAAAAGTCTAAAAAAAATAAAATAAGATAAAAATAAAATATAGGTAGATGGATAAAACTCAGTTAAAAGCCAGACTAAATAAGTCTAGTCTACATTTTAAGCTTCTATATCATAGTCTTAGCCCACATTTACTCCAAAGAGTATCAAATCAAAATAACTTAAAAAAAAACCCATACCAGTCATAAACAATAAAAGAGCTAGACTTGAGGCCCATCTGTCCAGAAAGGATGCAAGTCTTTTAAATGGAGTATTTTATTAATAATCAGTGGAATAGGTGTACAAAGTTAGTAAAGTGTTGACAGATATCTAGTAGATGTGACAGAGTTCATCATCACCGTGGTGACAAGATAGACAAGCTGCTCTACATCTCTGCACAGGATGTTTATAAAAAGGTCTTTTCTTCCATCTACAACCATTATCTCAGGAAATTGCCTCTGATTAATTGTTCATCATCAGCTGGATGCACCGTGGCGGTACTCTATATAATTCTGGGCTCCTTTTGCTTGTGCAGGATTTTTTAGCATTGAGCCAAAACACATTTGGCACCTGTGCAGAATCGTGTGAAGCAAATTTGGCCTAAAGGAAGAACATTTTGACACAAAGCAGAGATACATGATGTTACTTCTGGTGGTGTGGTACTGATCCGGCCTATAAAGCAGAGATTTTTTTCCCTCTTTAACAGTCACAATATTTATTGATTACAGACTGTTACTAAGCAATAGGAACTACCATAAAGAAAGGTCACTATTTTCAGACAAAAGAACAATAATGGAGGCTTTCATACTATAGAATATTATCTGTTATGTTAGCTTTGTAGCTTCTCTTTTGTCTATTTTAAAGGTACAGTGAACTCTATGGCTTATTTAGCAGCTCTAATGAGCAGCCATTTTCATCTATTAAATCCAGCCTTCATGCTCATAAAAGTCTCATTAGTCTTTCGTGAATTTGTTACTCTTTCTCATTATTGAGAAATGATTATCTACAGACCACTAGCCTGTGAGGACCGTCATTACCAGCGTTTTAATTACTGACTTCATTATTTCATGTATAGACCTATTACATACAGTACAGCTGTTTTTCCAGCATGCTTGGTTTCAGGTTGTGACATTCATGAAACAATCCAGAAGATTACTTCTAGATTGTCTTGCATGACATTGCTGTTTTCTGTGCACAGAGGCAGTCAAGTATTTATGCTCCAGATACTGTATATACAGTAGAGTAGTGGTTCCCAGCCTGAGGTTTGGACTCCATGAAGGGGTTGCAAGATAAACCTGAGAGAGAATCAAACCATAATATTTCTTTTATGCAAAATATACGGTCATGTAAAACATTATTAGACCACCCTTGTTTTCTTTAATTTATTGTTCATTTTAATGCCAAATGCTTTGTTTGGACAAAAATACACTACAAAAATAGCTCATAAGAGTTCAATTTAAGAGCTGATATCTAGCCATTTTCCATGGTTTGCTTGATAATGATTTTGGTTGTTATCAAGCAAACCATGGAAAATGTCTAGATATCATGTCTTAAAATAAACTCTTATGAGCTATTTTTGTTGTTATCATTATATTTGTCATAACAAATGAACCTTTAGTTGTACCAGGCATTAAAATGAACAAGAAATTGAAGAAAAAGGGGGTAGTCTAATGTTTTTTTCCCCATACACCGCTATTTTTCTGTGAATAACTCAACAGTCATAGCCTTACTGGTGTCAAAAAAACCCCACACACACTTGAAAAGAAAAAAATCACTTTGTCTGAACATCTTATGACTCAGATCTTTAAAGTTGTGGTAGGAAGTTTTTCGCCATATCTTCCATGGCGAAAAGCCTAATTCATTGGAGAGAAATCCTACAAAAAAGTTGCTATTCCAGTGTTGGAAACAACTGCATATACTGCAAAGTAACCCAAGAAAGGGTTAATATTGTGTAAATATTAGTGTTTGAGAGATGGAGAGAAAATGTTGCTAATAGTTTAAATCTGTGCTAATTGTAGCCAATGACTCACGGCTGCAGCTAAATCTAGTTCATGATTATTGAGCTAGTTAGAGCCTACAGACCCACAGTTTTGAAAAGAAAACAGGCACTCTAAAACAGCATCAGGATCATGATGACTGAAATGTCTGACTAGTTCTCCTATTGGTTACTGAATGAAGTTCCTACCGCAGCTTTAAAACTTTAAAAGCAGGGTAAGAATCATTGCAATGCATATGTGTTTATTATGTCATGTGAGTTTACTGGACCCTTACGAATAAGTTAATTTAACTTTATCTTAATAAACTGTGTAAAACAGTATTACAGTTTTTTTTTTTCTATCATGTTGTTGTTGTCGTTCTTCTTCTTCTAGTCATGGCTGCAGGATGTGAAAAAGCTGCACAGACATGAAACATTTTTTTGTGCTTGTGGTGATCATAGTTTATATAGGCCTATGTTTAAAATAAATATGCAAGATCTCCATGTAAAATAGTCTATCACTTTCCTGTTGGCCTTAAACACACAGTAGAGCTTCAACAATAAATACAGTAAAAGAGTATCCCATAATTTATGTAGTTAAGATGTCCTGATTTGCCCTTTTCGTCCACATTAAAGTCATTAAATATATATCATAAATTTTCCTACAGAACAGCAACAGAGTGTGTAAATGCTCATTCGTTTTCTTGGCTCAGACAAGAAGATTGACACCCCTCTCTGTTGAAAGAGTGCTATAAATCTTCTCATCTACAAGTAATTCTCACCAAGAACTGGACTAAAACGTATTCTTTAATCAAGAGAACTGGTATCATTACCATTAGAACAATACGATTAATAAATGTACAAAAATGACTTCATATGTGTGCCTTTTTACCAATCTTTGTCATTTTTTTTTTAGGATATTGATGAGGAGATTGAAGCAGAGTACAACATCCTCAAAGCTCTTTCAGACCATGCCAACGTTGTCAAATTCTACGGGATGTACTACAAGAAGGATGTGAAGTGTGGAGACCAGTTGTGGCTCGTTCTGGAGGTAGGACCACTGGTTTTATTTGTATAGGAACGCCATTATATGTTTCCCACAACCCTTACATTTGACTGTGACCGTAAATAGCATTCACCTGTATACTGTGAGTGCATCGTGCAGACATAGAGCATTAAAGTGCAGATTAAAGGTCTGGTTCGACATCACACAGCATGTCTGGCCAGGTATATGCAGTGGTGACAAAATCTGCAGGGATTATGTAACAGTTTAAGCCAGCCCGGGCAGTCTAGGAGTTTACTTATAGACCACCTGGAGGGATTCGGTCTCAGGCCAACTCCATAGATGCGTTGGGGGTGGATGTTCGCGTGACGTGGCCACCCTGCTGAGAGCAGCAGAGCAGGGATTTCTGTTTACAGGGGCTGTCGCAGTCTATTAGTTTGTTCTGTACTAGTGCAGGTTGGAGCACGCCACAAATTTGTGGAAAGGATTCTACATTTTTTGAGGTGCAATTTGATTTAAACTAGCAAGTGAATACAAAATAGTGGATTTTGAACTTTAACATTTCTACATTTCAGTTTGCTCTCTTGCACCAGCTCACTTTGGCTTCAGTATTTCTTAAATTGTGATTCTTTTGCCTGATATTGCGAGTCCATATTTTAAATATTCCAATTCATTGTGCAGCCTATTTATGGCCTTTTTCCCCCCAAGTTTTGGACATCCTATAATATGGTGGGGTTTCTTGGTCATATTTGGATTTATTGTGCTATGAAATGTATCAACAGACTATAATAAGGCCATTTTTAGTGTTTTGTGACATTTTTTGATATACTATAGTATGGTGGGGTTTGTTTGTTTATTTTCAATTTTTGGACATCCTAAAATATGGTGATTTTCTGTTATTTTTGGACAGATTATGTCCAAATTGTCAGACAACTTTTGGCCATTTAAATAAAGAATAAATAGCTACATTACACCTTTCTAAATCTCCCACAGCATAGTGGATAGTCACCTACATCCGATTGGACATATTTACTGTAATATGTATCAACACGCTATAATACAACCATTTTAAGCATTTCGAGGTATTTTAAAATGTATGACCATTTTCAAATGTTTTGCCATCCTATGGTGTTTTTTTTTCTTTTCTTCAAATTTGGACATCATAAAATATGGCAATTTTTTTTTGTCATTTTTGACAGATTTTACTACAACATGTATTAACACATGACACACTTTGCCATACTATACTGCTGACATGCACGCA
Source organism: Centropristis striata (assembly GCF_030273125.1). NCBI lineage: Eukaryota > Metazoa > Chordata > Actinopteri > Perciformes > Serranidae > Centropristis > Centropristis striata. Next base: position 10,574,450 of record NC_081539.1, read on the forward strand.
TAGCTGGATGCAGGTATGAATTCACGAAAGTTGAAGATGACCTTGCTGCAGCTTTCTGTACATCTAAAAAAAAAACCTCCAGCTCCCCCGTTCTCCGTCTTTCATATTTCACTGCCCACTGTAGCCCTTTTCAAATGTCACCCTCCAGACAAATATGTAATGGAGGTCAACCTCAGAGGAGGGAGCGTGTTTGTGGGGTCAAACACTTTCTTGAGCGTGTAATTTGTGTTCCTGCTTTGATAGAGAGAAGAAGAAACCTTGAAACATCTGGTAAACATGGTCAGCAAGCTTGAGGAGGGATGATAAGTAAGAATGCATATAAAGTGACACAGCTATGGTGCTAAAGGTGTGATGTAATGTAACATTTTTAGTCATGCTATTGCCATGGCTCTTAGATTAGTTGGTCGTAGACAACCATGTTTCCCAGATGAGCAATCCCGATAATATTTTGGTGATTCTCTGGCTACTCTGCATTTGGCATTTTAGGTTTTCAGTGAAACTTCATACCAATAATATTTTCATAGTGCCCAGAGATTAAATCCTACAGACTCTGGTGACCCCTTAATTTTCCTTCAGGCATCACCAGCAGGTTGTTATTTTTGGTTAAAAGGAAAATGTCTTGACAGCTATTTTCCACCTTATTTATATTAGCTTTACTCTAAAAATGACAGGGTAACTGAAGCTGCCGAACTCCATTGAGAAAAACAGCAATTTTACCTCACAGGTCGGCTAGTTTTTGTCTTATTGTGTGACTTTGGTGTTTTAAATGGGTTAGGAACTAACAAACAAACGAAATAGAACTTTTGTGATTTGACTTTTCTAGCATCACCCTCAAGTCAAAATATTAATTTTTCTGTAACTACTTTTGTTTATGGCCATGTAATATCTGCAAACTAATGGTGTCACCTTCAGTCTCAGCTGTTCTAAGTGTTAAGTGCTACTTGAAACGTTAATTAAAATGCTTAACTGTGATAGCACCCACGGTAGAAATCCGCTGCTAAAACAATAGCATGTTAGCATGCTAACGCCAGCACTTAGCTGTGTGTAAGTATTTCATTTTAGTTTTGCATCACTGCTTTGGATATTGCAAACATTTTATTATTTTTAGGAATAAATATAAAATAACAGCAACAAAAATAGCATTGCATAAATTGATAAAAAAATAAAAATATCCAGTTCCCCAGCCCATCAAACACGGAGGAGAAATTTAAAAAAATATGGATATAAGGGTAGGATATGAAAAGGGATATTTTTATTTGTGTGCACCTTGCATATCCAGTACACCCTGTAATTATATGGCATTTATTTTGCTTTCCACAAAGAAACCATTTCTGACTGCACCTTAAAAAGAAATATCTATCAACAGTGTTCCACATTGTGCTGCTCCTTCCTCCATTATCAGTTACAGCAGTGCAGGAACACAGTGTCCATATTTCTGTAATCCAAGCTCAGTGGGCTTTGCATCAACAGTAGCAGTGTTATGCTAACCCAGTAGATAGTTTTCACCTCTCCAGCTTGTGTTTCTTTCCCTTTTCATCGCCGTCCTTCCTCCTGACCTTTGCAGAGGACCCTGCAATTACTTTGCTCCTATATCAAGTGTGATCCAAGATGCTGAATAATCAGACCACAGAGAAACACTTTCATCTGGTATCATAGCTTTTTATTTGCACTGTAATTAATCAAGGTTTATATCATGTTGTTTTCTTCTGCCAGGATTCATTTCTTGTGCAAAATACAAATCTGGTGTGAGGCGAGTTCACTCAGCTTTGCTACTTTGTTTACTCCCTGGTTCCACCATGGTTTGCATATCCCTTTTCAACATTTCACTTGCAAAAATCTGCAGCCAGCAGTCCAAATCTGGTGGCTAATCCTGAGGCTGAAATCACTGCCTGACAGTTTAGCAAGTGGCTGTGTGTGGCTGTGTGTGTGTGTGTGCTCTGAAGTAGATGCACATGGGCTTTGAGCAGCGGAGAGACAGGAAAGCAGGCAGTGAGGTGGTCATTCACCATGGTTACTGTCCCTCCTTTCTAAACTGTAATTTTCCATCCTTTAGCTCTGCTGAGAGGAGCCTTTCTCTGCCCCGCGCTGACAGCACACTGCTCATTATGAACAGAATACATACAAATTGCATCCTTTACTTTGTTAGCCCCTCATTGGGGTCCGCGAGCTTTTGGCTCTGCCTCTGTAGTGTGCTCCTTTATGATAGCGGATGTGGGCAGAAATGAGCAAGCTTTCATGTATGACGGCCTAATTCTGCTCCCAGAGAGCTCAAACGTACTTCAAAGATAGCGATGATGGAGCGACTTTTATTCTCTAATTGGAACTAAAAAACCTGATTTGGATGTGCATTTCATTTGTGAGCCCAGATAGCCTGTTAAAGGAAGGCCAGTGATTAGTGCAACCTTTAAAAGTCTGTCTTAAACATGTAGCCCATCTTCCATTATGCAAAAATAAACTAGTGCCAAATTGAAACTGTACTTTGTGCCTATATTGGATATTTAACTCTAACTTAAAAGGGTTGTTCATATAATTTAACTTCTAGTCCTTTTACTACTGCTTCATTGTTACTACCATTGGTAACAATGCTACTAGTAGAAGTAATAAAAGGGTAACTATTACATGGAAAAGCTGATTTTTACACTTGGCCAAAAGCTGCTGAGCTCTCTTGTCACCAACTCAATAATTTAAGTTACTTCGCAGAAAACATATCACTTGTTTTAAATATATTTTCACACCTCAGACATCATCCCTTTTTTAACAAATCTGTAAATATCATGATTAAAAACAGAAACACTATCGGAGTGTCACAGCAAAGACTCTGAAACTCTTTGTGCATGTGGCAGAGGTCATTAAAAGTGCAGCAATGGATGAGGAATGGTTCATCCAAAAGGCTGAAATGACGAGTTATCTGTAAGCTACATGCTTATTTCTATGATAACAGTTAAATAAGGTGGCAGCTGGCTGGAGGGAGGCGGCCAGGGATCTGAACAACCTACTAGCAGTTATCTTTATTGCATGTAATTTCCATTAAAAAACACAATATAAAACTTTTTTTTGTTGCTAAAAATTATAATCGTAGGAAGGTATCAAGTAGGCTGACAACCCATCTTTTAAGTTCTAAGTTTCCACTCCAGAGCTAATAGCTGATGGTTTGTTTACATGACGTAGAAGTCTGATTTTAACAGATTCAGTGTGGACAGAGAGTATCTCTAGTGCTGTTGTGTATGTAAACCAGATTTTGAGTTCTACATCAGGATGTTGTTTGGGGTTCAATGCATCAGAGTTACAGAGACAGCATGTAGAGACCAACTGTGAACTGTGATGATAACAGAGTCATATGCAGGAAAAACTCTGCAAATATCTAAAAAATTAATGCGTTCAGTCAGAAGGAAATGAAAGGAGTAAGTGAGCATGAAGGGCTTTCATCGGGACCCAAATTGCGTTGGCATCTTCAAGAGTTTCAGTTTCTGTGCGGAGATGGAAGAACTTGTCAAACTGTCTTTGTAGCACTACATTAAACATACCTTTATGGTAGAGTAGCTGAAAAGAATCATTCCTGAATAACAAGCCGTGTGACAGCAGAGGCAGAGTTTGTCAAACAGCACATGGAAGAAACCAAAGTATGCAAAGCTTGTAGAGGCAAACTGAAGATGACTTCGATCACATGGAATTTTTAATCAATCTGTTTTTTTTATTTAATTTTATCTCTGACTGCGTATCAGTACTCACTGAACTAAAACACGGCTGAGCGTTCAGTTCTGCGACCATACGTCAATAAGCCAATAAGCTGAAAATTAAGTTGGATAAAGCTCAATAACAATGATAAAACACACAGAAATAGGAGTATAGAGTAATTGTAGTAGTGTACTCTATAATGAAGGTGCATATTTGACATTAAAAGGCTACATTTTTTATCATGGAGCAAAAATGTTATTCTCTAAGTCCCTCCCTAGAACAACCACTGTCCAGTCTTACATTAGCAACTGTATTAACTTGAGCAAAACTAGCTTACTGTATCAAACCTTGCCAGCATGAAAACTTATTTAAACACAAAACACACATAAATGTGCAAGATTACTGTGAAAACTAACCTCATGCCTCTTCGGGGGCTAAAACATAAAAACTCCTTGACGTTATCTTTCCAGTATAATCTCACGTGAGTTAGTTTTACGATCGACAGGAAGTCTCTTTTCATCCTTTCAAAATAAAAGTGTCTGTTATCAAAACAGCCTTTGCATTGTATAGTATTTATATATATTTAATTTTGCCCATGCATGCATGTGTTTTTACATATTAGAGTACAGGTGCATATTAATAAATTAGAATATCATAGAAAAGTTTATTTATTGTCAGTAATTCAATTCAAAAAGTGGAAATAACACATTATATAGATCCATTACACACAGAATGAAACATGTCATATCTTAATTTATTTAATTTCTCCAAATTATAATGGTTATAGCTTACATTTACCTAAAATTCACTATCTCAATTTTTTTTTAATATTACAAAAGACCAATTTTAAAAAGTATGTTTAATATGGAAATGTTGGCCTCTGAAAAGCATGTCCATCTATATGCACTCAATTCTTGTGCTATATGACTTGAACTACTGGAAATGGACTTTTCCATGATATTCTAATTTATTGAGATGCACCTGTATAAAAACATAGTGATTAATCGGTTAATTGTTCGTTGGCAGGCTTCTTCCAAAAATCTCCATTTTAACCAGAGAAATTGATTTTTTTTCACCCTTCTGTTCGTCCTCTCTCATTGTCCCACATTGTTTTTTGTCATTCACCTTCTAAAAGTCAGAAATAAACCTCTGCGGCCTTCATTTACCTCCATTAGTCTCTGTCAGACCCGTCCTGCCCTCACACCCCAACCTCTACAGTCATTAATTGACAATGAGGTTTAAAATGTTATTCCAATCCGTGTTTGGACTTTTGAATAAATGGTGCCAGAAAGTAGACACCTCTGCTATTATGCCTGTGTAAACGATAAGCCCGCAGTAACAATAGGAGTGTTTTTCTCTGGAGACAATCCAGAGTGTAGCACACACAGGGACATGCTTATTGTTCAGTGCTGCAGACACGATGTGACTCCATACGTACAACAGGAAATATAATATTGATTTATATTTGCGGGGAAACGTAAAAAAGTCAGCACCTGTGTTCCTCCTCACCGTTTCATCTTTACATTTGTTTCATCCACTTCTTTTACTCGTCTTTGATCAACTAAGTTCATTTACATGACTAAACAAGCACCTGACCTCATTTGTAATGGAGAATATCCCGCTCAGTATTCAATGTATTCAGTTTGTTTCTTTGAAAATTGACAGTTGATAGTAGTGAAAATGAAACTCACGTGACATTCAAGATGAAGACGGCAGACGTTTATCTTAACAGACCTTTTATATTCACGGTTTCTATTTAGATTTTAAGAAAATCTGTGGTGGAAAATGCATATAAGGCAACTGTTTTAATATTTTTTTTTAGCAATAATATAATTACTTAGAGTTATTAGTCTTATTTTCCCAGCAGTGGAGGTGTTGTTGCCTTTCTATTTTAACATTATTTTGCTTCATGGTGATGATTTGTTGGCAGCTGGCGAAAAAGCCTGAAAAAACATGCTAAAATAAAGTTCATAAGACATATTTAAGTGAGAACTGATTACTTTTAAAAAATCATCTGTTCCACATTTGCTCTAGCATCCACCATCTGACAAAAATTGCACAAAAAATCTGACAGTTTTTACTTATTCACAGCACAATATAATAACATTATTATATAATGAGATAACCAATTACTTTGTGAAGTTCTGTAAAAGTGTGAGTGAGTATTTTATTTGCTTCTCAGGGTTATAGGATCTAGATTATGTCCATTATTGCACGTGGGTCCAATGGGAAAGGAATGTTTAACCAACTGCTTGTAGCCATTTTGAAAAAAATGGCTGCCACGGCAACCAGGGTCTGAGATTGTGATGGCCCAATATCCAGTTTTATTCCCCAAATTTGGTGTTTTTATCACAAAATAAACAATTGTTATGATATATTGAGCTATGCCACCCCACTAAAAGGCTGTTTTTCTCTTTCGTTGTCCTGGTGATCGGCACATATGAGTGATGCTGTCAAATGTGCATTAGCATGTAGGAGTTTACATTCACATAATGTGACCTTGCAACAGTGGAGCAACGCTGATACACCGTCCTCATCTTCCAAACAACTCTCTCTCAGTTGCTTTTGTAGTTGCCTGTAAATCTGCAAACGGCTCCAGGTCTGCAGTTTCATTTGTGCTCGGCTTCATGTGAATGAGTCGCAAGCTGATTTGTTGGCCTCGACAGATGTTGCTAATGGCATCAACTGGGGATGGGAATAAGTAATCGATGAACGATTAATGGTTGTTAAGAACTTGGTCGATCAAGTGAATTTTTAATCTATCTGTGTATTTTTTAATTTTGATTTTATCTCTGACTGCGTATCAGTACTCACTGAACTGAAACACAGCCAAGCATTCAGTTCTGCGGCCGTACGTCAATAAACCAATGAGCTGAGAATAAAGTTGGATAAAGCTACAGTTTGTAAACTGAAAGTAGTAATCACAATTATAAAACACACAGAAATACAAGAGTATTAATTTGAGCAAAACTAGCTTACTGTATCAAACCTTGTTAGCATGAATTACTAGGTTTCATTTATCAAAAAGTTATTTAAACAAATAACACACTTAAATATGCAGGTTTACTGTGAAAACTAACCTCATGCCTCTTCAGGAGCTAAAACATAAACATTGAACTCCTTGACGTTATCTTTACATTTTAATCTCAGTTGAGTTAGTTATATGATCGATAGGAAGTCTCTTTTCATCCTTTCAAAATAAAATTGTCTGTTATCAAAACAGGCTTTTGCATAGTAGGAGTATGTATAAAAACAGCGATAAATCAATGAATTGATCGTTAAAGTTATAGATGCTCGAGTTGGCAGGTATCTTCCAAATGCCCATCCCTAGCATCAACTAAAAGTTTTCAATAAAGTTTCAGAGTATGAACTTAATGTTCACTTACTGTCGCTCTTCTTTAATGACCTTTTCATTCAAAAACTCTGACGGCACTTTCTGTCTACTTCGCTGAGATATTTCAGGACTATTGTTAGAGAAATTTGCTATTATTTCCATTGGAATATCACTCACTGATGTCACTGAAAAGACCATATTGACTTGCCGGGTGCAAAAGCTTGACAGGCGTAGTAATAGTTATCAAGAGGGACAGGATTTAGTGAAGAGTTCATTTCCCATTTCTTTGTACCTGGATATAATGGATTAAGCTATTATCTCTTCATCTGCTTTGTGTTTCCCCACTGACTTTTACAATCACCATCATAGTTTAATGGTGTGATGCAAATCATTGGGAGTTGGTCTTTTGTGTAGAAGTTAGAGAAGAGAGCCCTAACACCAGTTGTGTTTAAATATCTGCGCCCAAAGGTTAGGAAATCTGGTTTAATCTAGACTAGATTTAAATCAAACCGGGCCTGAAGTTTCATATATCGTTTCCACTCTGCAGAGGTTTGAGTCTTCACCACATGTCAAATAATTAATGTTCATGTCGAGCATCACTTTCTGGAAGTGGGCACTGTGGCTAAGGTGAGCGCTCGAACGTTTAGCTCTGCTAAATCTAGGGCAGCGGACCTCTCATTAATATGGATTTGTCTGTCTGCCCCGTGTAATTTAATGATGACAGGTGATATGGCAGCGGTGATGTGGACTGACGTCAGGCGCGGCTCGTTGTCAGAGCGCCGTGCTGACTGTGAAAGCCTCGGCGGTATTCTCTGCTTAACTGCAGTTTGTCTGCACGTCTGATAGCAGAGAGCAGGAGTGATTAAGCTCCCCATGTGGCAGCTGAGATACATGCCATCCACTCTGCAACAGCTCTCTGGGCTCCTGATGGATAGGTAGATTGATGGGCGGATAGAAAACAGACACGAGGCACGGCGTTGAAAAACTTATGCCGTTGCTTAGTCAAGGTCAAAGACTTGCTTCACTCTCAGAGTCTGCTGCATGGAGAGATTACTGAATGGGTCTACCAGGAACAAGCCCTCATGGGGTCCTCTTATGTCATAAGTGACTTCCTGTTGGACAAGTCAGTCAAACTACTGCAATAATATGCAAAGAGATGCACAACTGCTATGTACAAAGAGACCCAAAACTACTACAAAGAGATTCAAAATGACAGCAAAGACTGAAAACAACCACAAAGAAATGTTAAATGACCAAAATAGATACAAAATGACCACAAGGAGATATAAATTGACAAGTTCTCCAACATAAACGGCAGAACAGGTTGTGTGTCAGTACCACAAATTACGGCATGTAGGTACGTATCGCGGCTTGCGTTCTAAAAATAGCACACACGTACGGTCCGTGGTTGTAGAAAAGGCTGCAGTTTCTGAGGATTTATGTTGTAAAACCACTGACCTAGGTTTAGGGCAATAAACTTCCTGGTAAGATGTTATAAAAGACAGTTTAAACAGTAAATAAATGGACGTAAGGTCGGAAGTGAAGTAGAAGAGTCACGTGACTACCGCAAGTTACATAAAAAAAGTAAGTTATGTTCAAAAACATAACTTCAGTTAAATATGGTTTACAGTTGTCTTCACACCGGACGCAAACCCCGATCTGCTGGGTGAAAGTCGGTTGTTTTAAATTAGCTTTGGTGTTAATTGCTACTGCATCAGCAAGTTGGCAGCGGACACATTGCAACAGTCGGTGGGATACGTCAATATCGCTCGTTGTTCGCTGCCTGTACACACAACCTATATTGACGTTTTTGACGGGAGAAGAGGCTGAAATTGAACACTAGGAGATGCTAAATTGTCACAAAAAGCAAAGTTCCATCAGGAGTTTGGTAGATTTCTGACAAAAACTTTTTCAACACAGTTCATATGATATCCAACAAATTAGGGGTTTGCAAGTAGATAACGCTGTGATGTGGAACTACTTAATGTAAGGAAATGTGGTTTTGTTTAAGGTTATGAAAAAACAACAGGGTTAGGCTTGAAATCACTGGAACTACTGGAAGCTGTTACATCTGTGACCTAGAACATAAGTAAAGAAGTTTCAAATGAAGCATTAATGGGACACAATCACTCATTTTAGCCATCCACCTCCCATCCTGCCCGCCCCTTAATGTGTCTATATGCAACATAATCTGATGGAATTTTGTGGGATATCTACACTGAAAAAAAAAATTGGGGCCCTGTAATTATTATTTCAATCATCTATATAAATTCTACAAATAAATATAAATTCAGTGCTTTAACTTTAAAATAGCAGTTTTTCACGTTGTGCATTATTTAGTGATTGTTTGTTATTATGTGTCGTCAGTTTTGTATGTAAATTGAATCATTCGTTCCAAGTAATATTCATTAAACCAGTTCATTGGCTTAATTAGTTTATATTTCCAAGTAAAATGCAATTGATGGACATCAGTGAATCTATAATTTACTTGTGTATTTTCATTTAAAAAAAAAAGTGGTTCTATTAAATAAATATTACTTAGAAACAGCCTGAGTAAAGATTACAAACACTTTCTGTATGGAAAAACTTGCCTAGCTTTTTTAAAGTAAATGTCACTCCAATTTTCAGTGTATGAAATTCATAGGAATACCTTCAAATGGTTGATGAGAACAGCCTGAAAAAAAGATGCAAGGGAGACAAAACAACTGCAATGAAACCAAATTAATACAAAGAGACTTAAAATGACTTTGTTGTTTGTCGAGGCTGTAGCTATTACATAGGAGGGATTGGGGCTTTTTAACATGTTTGTGTCGAGGGGCCTGTGTTACAAGATCTTGTTCAGAATATTTCTGATGTTCCAACATAGAAAAGGGACAATTATGACAAAGTCATGATTCATTTAAGTGCCTTCTAAAACCAAGCAGACCCGAGCTGAAACAATTAACAGACACACAAGACTGGTGGATATTGATACAATCTATTAAATCTTTTATTGAGCAAAAAAGCCATTTCATACACACATTTATTAATCACAGCTTCTCAAATGTGACAATTTGCTGCTTTTCTATCATTCTAGATCAAATGTGTTATCCTTTTTCATGTTTTAAACTGTTGTTTGGACAAAATAAGTCTGTTTTAGGCTGAACTGGTAATCAACTAATTGAGAAAGAGTCAAAATAATTATCAGTTATGACAATAATATGTATTTGCATCACTAAAATATGTGTTTTGTTCTTTAAAATGGGTTTGCTGTAAGTTGTAAGTGCAAGTAGCAATTTGTAGCTTCCTGCGGTTAGCTCAATTAGCTGCAGTAAGTTGTATTGAAACAGTTATATTGCACAAAATATGTGCAAAGGCAATCAAGCCCCGTGGGTGGAAGCATAATGGGTCCCTATTTGGAGATTTGTGCACACAGCTGCAAATATTATGTCTGTGTTATGATGCTACTATTGTATCAGTCAGCACTTTTTTGTCACGACTGCAGAACGTATTCATAGAGCCATAATGCATAACTTTTCTATCTAGTTCCACTATGCAACGTTTTTGTCAAATTGTACCATTCCCCCGACCATTTTGGGGACATAAATAATGCACTATACCCCCCGTTGTATACAATGCCCTGTCATTTTGAATTTAAACTGCAAAATACTATATTTGCGTTAAAGCTCTGGTTATTTACAAGTAACCGTTTCTGATATTTGCTGCTCAATCTCTTATTATGATCGCTGCAGGGGACTGATTCTTATCCTAAATATTAACCACACACCACTGCACGTCTTTTGCCTAATTAAGCTTTCAGTTTACAAGTGCAGGAAATTGGTGTAATTATACAAGAACAAGTGTTTAATACATAAAAATATGATGAATATGATGGAAATTTCCTGTCTGACACAAAATGTTTTGCCGTGCATTTAGGACTAAAGATGTGGGGTTGAAATTCAGTCAAAACAAATGGAAAAAGAGGCGTTTGTATGTTTAATGCATCTCTAGATGATATCTTTTACCACTCAAGTCTTTTGTTTACAAACTGTGCTCATATGCATGAATCTACAATTTCTGTTCACCAGCAGCACTGTGACTGACATCTTCTGAGCTTTTTATTTCCCATGTACCTCTGGCATCTCCTAAATAAAAGGCCCAAATTAAGGGTTATCATTGTTGCCAAGGCAACCTACTGGGTAATTTTCTGTAATTTTCCAAGAGGGATTGCTATTGACAGCAGAGTCCAAATCTAGATGCAGTATACCATAAGAAAACACACATAAACACATGGAATCCAATATTTTTTCTGTATGTGAAGAAGACAAAGTCCATTTAATCTTCTGTTTGTATGAAATGCAGTCCTATAAATGGCATAATTTCTGAAATAAATGGCGGCATTGTCTGAAAACATAAGAGGATGTAATTCATTTTAAGATGTTTAATATTTACCCTGCTTAGTCATCGCAGGGTAGATTAAAGCCTGCTTTCTCCTCGCGGGCACGATTTTCACCTCTCGCTAAGCTGCCTTTAGAAAGATAAGCAGCTAAAGATTGACAGAATTACCTCCAGCATCTCTTTTTCCTCTCTGTGTGAAATCTTGTGATCAAAACTTTTTCATCCTCTGCTGTTTCTCTGCGTGAAATTTTTTCCGAATATCTCAGATGCCCCAGATTTCAGCATATTGTATAAGCTCAGCTATAAGTGCTGACTCATGTGGGGCTTTTGCTCATTATTCTTTTTTCTTTGTTGGTTTTTCTGTTGCAGCTCTGCAACGGTGGCTCTGTGACAGATCTGGCTAAAGGCATGCTGAAGAGGGGAGACAGGATGGATGAAGCCATTATTGGTTACATCTTGCATGAGGCCCTCATGGTAAGTGTATCCCTTTGAATGTGCACGGGGGGAGACAATGCTGAGCTGTAGAGTTCATTAGAACAACCACCCACTGAATATGTTGCTCCAATGAAAAGGGCTTAAACGGGATCATTTTGGAGGCAGGTGCTTGTCAGAAAAAGCTGTTAACCTTTTTTTTTTTTTCCCCACAGGGCCTCCAGCACCTGCACATCAACAAGACCATCCACCGTGACGTCAAAGGCAACAACATCCTGTTGACGACACATGGAGGGGTCAAACTTGTGGACTTTGGTAAGCAATGTGTTTCTTTTTGCATCCATCCATCTATCTATCTATCTATCTATCTATCTATCTATCTATCTATCTATCTATCTATCTATCTATCTATCTATCTATCTATCTATCTATCTATCTATCTATCTATCTATCTATCTATCTATCTATCTATCTATCTATCTATCTATCTATCTATCTATCTATCTATCTATCTATCCATCCATCCATCCATCCATCCATCCATCCATCCATCCATCCATCCATCCATCCATCCATCCATCCATCCATCCATCCATCCATCCATCCATCCATCCATCCATCCATCCATCCATCCATCCATCCATCCATCCATCCATCCATCGAAAATGGCTTTTTTCCCCAACACTTTCATGTTATGCGTCTCAAATTTAATACCATAATGTATCATTACACTTGACACACCTCTTCATATGAAGTTTTAGCGCTTTTTCTATTTTATATAATATATATTATATATTAATAAAGAAAACTCCAGATTCCTTTTCCCAATTACTTCCAATAACTTGTGTCTTAGTGACTCAAAATAAATATATAATAAATAATAAAATGAATATAAAATCCTGTTGATGATACATTTTGATACTTTTATACATATTTCCATGAAAAAAACCTCTCTCTTCTGATGTTAAATTGTGGCAAGATTGTCAAACAAGTAAATACACTCAAGAATAAAAAATAATTGGTGCAGGTAGAAAAAAAATGAAGGGCATGTTTACTTTTAAAGTGATATGCACCAAATGATTTGTGTATGTGTGCATGTACAGAATAAAATTAATTTTCAAGGCCTGGACCAGCTTTGACAATGTTGCTTTTTTGTACTATCCTCCTATAATCAGTGAAAATCATGTTATGGCTCTATTTAACAGAAGAGGGTCAAATCCATTACCTTCAGCTGCTTGCCAAATAAATTGTGCCACTAATTAGTTTCCTTGAGAGGTTGGAATACGTTTACACAACCCGACAAGGTGGCAGTCGATTATACTTTTCCATTACAGGCTATCTTTTACATTCTCCGGCAGACAGCAGCGGACATTGTTGCTATTCACTCAGAGTTTGCACTGATTTGCTTTTGGGTTTTCTTAACCAAATGAGGCACTCGGAGCAGCACAGCCATAGTTCTTGGATTGAAGGCTCACGATAGGAAAAGTGATTGGGAGTATTTCCAGGGGATGACTCACCCCTGTTTTCTTCAGGGGCTGAAAAAAACCAGCTGCCTGTTTTCATTACAAATAAAATCCCCACTCAACATGTGTGTAGGTTTGCATTTAGTCTGCTAATTGTGGGCCTCTCTTAAAAGCCTTTTTTTGCGACGCATGCAGCACAAAGTGCACAGCTCTTATATAAGGAGGAGGAGGGGAGGTATTAATGGAATCACTTAATATGTGAATGTGAAGTAGCTAATATGAAGCAGGGCCACCGTTTTCATTCAGAGCAGCTTCTTCCTCCTCACAAGGCTGTCACAGATTCTCAACAGGCACAATTACAATGTCTTTAATAGCAACCTTTACAGGCTAGCTCGTGGTCCTTGGAGGTTTACTGTAAAGATACAACTGACAAATAAGTGATATACAGGAAAAGGTTGTAAATAGATACAAAAATCTAATCTTCTTCTTTGACTTCTTTCGGCATTTTCCCGTTAAGGGTTGCTACAGCGGATTATCCGTCTTCTATATCCTTGATCCGCATATTTGAATTGGCAAAATTTTTACGCCGGATGTTCTTCCTGCTCAGCCCTCGCTATTTATCCGGGCTTGGGACCGGCACTAATGCTACGCTGGTGTGACTCAACAGAGCCTAGATTAGATACAAAAATCGAATAATTTGTGTACTTTAACAGAAAACTAGGATGACACACAGAGAGCTCAGACCTCCACCAGAGCTACAAAGTTGTTTGACCATCTTTGGTGCATTCATGAGCTTTAAGTCGTAATGTGGAAACAGAGTGCGATAAAACTTGTTTAATCTATCTTCTTTCTAAAAGGTGCTGCAAAAGTGTCCTCTCTACGGTTGCCCTGAGAGCTCACAGCGCTGCACCTTAAGAAAACACATGCAAATACATAAAACACAAAGCAAATTGAGAAAAACATCTTTATCTATTTGACATGACAAGCGCAGCATTTAGAAAACACGCTGCAAAGACCACAACACAACACAATAAGAAAAAGTGCTACAAATAGGGCACAACACAACAGAAGTGTTTCCAGAGGACACTTAAAAGTGATGCACACGTCTGGACACGCTTGTGATATTATCACAGCATTTCAAGATAATGATATTTTTATGTTATAACGTGATATATAGCGTTAGCCCGCTAGCCCGTATCAATCACATTGCAGTTAAACTAATCAAATAAATGAATGACACACGTTTTAGTTGGTCTCTCTTAACGGCACCAACTTGGTTTTGGTCTTGCTAGCCCGCTAACGCTAGTACGCTATTGATCGTTGGCTAATGTTAGCACGCTATGATTGGCCACTAAGGTTAGCACACTATGATCATTAAAACGTTACAACTTGAAATTATCATTATCTTGAAATAACCTGATAATATCACAAGCGTGGCCAGACGTGTGCATCACTTTTAAGTGTCCTCTGGAAACACTTCTGTTGTGTTGTGGTCTTTGCAGCGTGTTTTCTAAATGCTGTGCTTGTGTTGTTAAATTGATGAAGATGTTTTCTCAATATGCTTGTGTTTTGTGTATTTGCATGTGTTTTCTTAAGTTGCAGCGCTGTGAACTCTCAGGGCCACCGTACATCTCTTTTGGTGTGAAATTTCAAAATATTTAAAGTAGTTAGTTGTCTTGTCAACTTTTACTTTATGAAATTAATGGAGTTTGAGAATTCAATTATTAAAACGGTAAACAATAGAGAAGTCCACAGACAAGGAAAAAGCTTTTACAATAGAAAAGCGAAAGCATTGCATGTTGCTTTAACTGCTGTAACGTCACAGGACAGAGCTGCACTGTGTGTCCATCTACAGCCACTTGAGCTACCAGAAGAGTCCTTGAGAAGGACACTGAACTGGTTATGCAGCATAAGTCCCTCTTGATAAGAGTGGCTGTTACATATCTGCAGGTAAATATCAAAAAAGCATATTTTAGGCTTTCTTGGAATAAGATTAAAAAAAAAGGAAAATGAAGATATTGCCTCAAATATTTATTTAGGAGTTATACAAAAGATATGAAATGTTTGGAAATATGAAATAATAAAAATTTCATGGGGAAATTGTCCTGTGTACTGAGTTAAATCTAACTTTGGAACAAAGCTTCTTACAGTGTTTTGCTTTTGAGGTCAAGTAGGTTTTGAACTAGTTACATACATAATCGTGCATGACACATCATACAAATCTGAATTATCAAATTAACGTTAACGTTATAGGTGCTTGAGTTGACAGGTTTCCTCAAAATTCCAACATCACGTTGAAACAGTGTTAAATAATGCAAATAACTGAGTAAGTATAGAACTCATATATGTATAAATAAATCTAAATACACTTGAAACATGGCTGACTTACTAGTTTTGTTACAAATAAAAGAAAATCCTGTAAGAACAAACTTTCACTGTTATTAGAGTTTTATGTAAATCATGAAAGGTCTCACAGAAGATATGCACATATGAGACTATTTGTTTTCTTTACAATCGAGGCATCACAAATATTAAGCTGTTGTTGTTTTGATATAGAGATTTTGTTTTCTCTTGAACCTCTTATCTGGTATTTATTGTTTCCTTGGCTGAACTCGTAATGAATCTCTAAGATAGAACAGGTACGGTATCTGTGGATCCGTTCCTGAGTAGAAATGCATTACAAAAAAACAGTGCAAGTTTCGACTCTTTGTTCACCACATTGTTCAGTGAGGAGCTCCTGAAACCCAGACAGGAAGTAATTACATTTAAAGTTGCAGCATTATCACCAATAAATCATTTCCACATTAATTTTGACAACCTAAGAGTAATTGCTGTAAAGCAATCGGACCATCGACCACAAAAGTTTCAACCTACATTTTAGCATATTTACTGCTATCTGCTCTTGTCTCTTCAAAACAAATGCACGAGAGGATGGAAGGTAAAATAAGCAACATTATCTTAGTGACAGTAAACAGTGGGGTTTATAATGAAAGGAACTCAATACTGAGTGCTCAACTGTGGACTAATTAAAGATAAGGGACATCTTGCGTCTAATTTCCACTGTATAGTTTGACTTGACTCGCTTTTGGTACCAGATGCTTTTCTTCATTTCATTTTCCACTGCAGATAGAGCGTAGGCAGCTGACACACTGCATGAAACTGCAGTGACGTTTAGGGCTGCCCCCTCTTAGGCAATTAGTCCACTAATTGGTCGTCTTGGTCGTCATCAACTAGTCATTTTTTAATGCTTTTTCAGGCTGAATTTGCAAGAAACTTATGATCACATCTCTGGTGAACAGTGTTGGAAGAAGTATTCAGATCCCTTACTTTAGTAGAAGTACTGATACCACACTGTGAAATCACTCCACTATAAGTAAAAGTCCTGCATTCAAAACTTACTGAAGTAAAAGTACAAAAGTATTGGCATCAAACTATACTTAAAGTATCATTATACTCATTATGCAGAATGAACCCATTCAGATTGTTCTATACATTCTAAATATATTATTAGGTTATTATTGTTGATTCATTTGTGTAAGCAGCATTGTATTGTTGTCTGGTATGGCTTTTTTTTGACAACTTAATATACTGTTTTGTGGTTTATTTATAAAAGTTTATCATCACTTTGAATGCATCATGTTTTTCATGTTAAATCTCAACCTGAAAAGTAACTAAACCTGTCAGCTAAATGTAGTGAAGTAAAAAGTACAATATTTGCCTCAAAATGTTGTGAAGTAGAAGTATAAAGTTACATAACATTGAAATACTCAAGTAAAGTACAAGTACCTCAAAATTATACTTAAGTACAGTACTTGAGTAAATGTACTTAGTTACATTCCACCACTGCTGATGGACACAAGATATAATATTGTTCTAGAAGTTACATCTTGTTAATATGCTTTAGCTTAACTTTCAGAAATAAGCTTAAAACTAGAACAAAATGCCTGCTGCACCTGTAATGTTAGGCATAAGTGTCTGTATTTTAGTTTTCCCATTGTCACTTCTCATGCCTCACATCAGTATATGTCTGTTCTTTTAAAAGTTCAGTTTCAGCCTATAAAAACTTAGTTTTGTGTTCTTTCCCCCTGTTGTTGCTGTATTTCATCACACAGCAGCTTTTAGGCAATTATCTGCTGTTTGCTAGCAGATGGAGTTGACAGTGAGGCAGCTTCAAGTCAAAGGAGAGAGAGAGATTGTTTCTGTACTTTGTGTTTATTGTTAATGTTAGCATGCTCTGCGATAATCTAAAATGGTGAACAGGACGAACAATATACCTGCTAAACAGCAGCATGTTGGCATTGTTGATGTTAGCTTGCTGACATTAGCATTTAGCTCTTCTGCGCCATAAATACAACCCTGACAGTGCTGCGAGCTTGGCTGAAGACTCTTAATCTTGTTTCATTTCTGATTTGTACCATGTGGAGTTTTAGTAAAAAAAATGGAACATCATCACATTGGGCATGCAACATTAATTTTGCATCTTAATACAAAAATCTGAATTTGTCAGCTTTCCATGAAACCACGTAAATGTCATGTCATCCATATGAGACGAAGGTGGCAGCGGACTGAGCAGATAAGACTCTTGTGTTATCACATTCCAGTTAAGTCTTTGCCAATTAAAACATCTGGGAGAAATCAAAAAAGAAATTAAAGCCCTTAGTGGATAGTCTCGGTTCGGGTGCAGGGCACGCACAAAAGGCCTCTAAAATCTTTTGTTATAGCTGCTTTGCAAGCCTTTAACATCGCTGACAGCTGAAATTTCTATCAGATATTGGTTATGACGCCATCAGGAAAGAGGGGGAAAAAAGGGAGCAGGGGCTTAGAAATAGCCCGAAAAAACTTGCAGAGTGACGAAAACGGCGGAAAAAAAGAGAAGCTGACTTGTGCCTGCCTCGGTGCTACACGCAGGCACTGCGTCACGCTGGGATTAATGGTTTTTCATGTGGAGGGGTGTACGCTACACTAAGCAGCTGAAGAGATAAAGCCCCCGCAGTGACTCATCACCAGCAGAGTAACAAAATAGCAGAGATGGACCCAAAAAAAAAAAAAAAGGCAGTGGAAGGAATGAGAGGCGCTGTTCGTTCATGGGCCTCTCATGAATATTCTAATTGACAGTGTTATCTCTGTGATGATTATTAAGTGTGGCCCACCAGGCTCCACTCCGGGCTAATGTACTGGAAAGAGAGGGTCTGTGAGAGCTTTAATAGGGGTCTCTTTGTGTTTCTGTATCGTCACACACTCATATACCTCATGCATGTTGCAGCAGATGTGTGTCTGTTTATTATTTGTGGGTGTTGTGTGGTGGTTCTGTGTTTTGGTGACAACACGTTTGTGTCAGCCCTATGCATATATCCCCTCCCGCACATGGTTATAATCCCTTTAGATGTTTGCCACTGAATCGTTTTCCTCTGCATTGCTCATCTCCACCTCTGGCTTTAACCCACCAGCAGCAGCAGAGCAGCAGCAGTGTGTTACTGTACTGTACCGACAGTAATGAAGTCGTCAAAAAACAGCTGCACAAAATGAGCTTTTACAGGAAACGACTGCTGGTGCTGCTAGAAATACATTTAGGTTGTGTAAACCGAGCACACATCTGCATGAGTGTCATGTTTTGAAAAGAGATGGCTATTTTGTTGCTACATTTTCAGGAAATTAGAAATAGAAAATAGTTACATTTTGCAGAGACTGTGATTTAAATTCACATAAAAAAATTTGCACAACATGCTGTCATTGTTATGAAACAGCATGTCGTGCATCGCTAGATCACCTTTTATTTGTTGGTAGCCTCTATTGTCTCGAGGCTCTGCTTTTGTCCTGGTTGCTGCTTCAGCTGAGCAAGCCCTGGGATACACTACAGTGAAGCGTAACACTGATTTGTCTGGACTGGACTGAAGTCACGATTGTGGGTCAGCATGTTCCTTGTCAGGCTTTGTACCACACATCCCTGCCCTCCTCTCTTTCTCTCTGCCAGCCCATTTTTTCTGAATATATTATCTCTGACTTGATTGTTGCAACATGACGTTGCCCTATTTTTTATATGTAGATAAAGCTCATAAATCACTTCAGGATTCAGAATATCTTGTTCTGCGAGACGGGGAAATCTCCAGCTGCTAAAGCCTGTTTACGGCTGAATTATATTCAAATGTTGTTCTTGAAGTGCCTGTGCAAAATCACCTGCAGTCACATAAGAATTTGTAATTCAAAGCAATCTATCATTTGAAGGCAAAAAACATTGCAGCACGATTGCTCCATGTGCATGCGTGTGTTTTGTGTTTGTCTCTGTGTCACTACAGTGACAGCTCTATCAGTGGGATACGAGAAAGCTCTGAGCTCCATTCAGCCTCATATCAGTTGAGCAGCACCCCGCTGTTTACTGTTCCCTGTTTCCCTCTTCACAGATCATCACTTTTACCAGCCAGTCTGGTGTTTCTGAATATAAAAAAAACATGTGAAGGAAGTTACTGAGATTGTCTCCACTGAGTGCATGTCCTCAGAGCGAGGCTGAAGTGTCTTAACTGCATATTCTCTGCCCTGCAGGTGTTTCAGCCCAGCTGACAAATACCCGTCTGAGGAGGAACACCTCTGTGGGAACTCCCTTCTGGATGGCTCCGGAGGTACAGTAAAAGTGGCCTATAAATGCTCCCGCAGCCTCATCTCTTTCCACTACATTAGCCTGGAGCAGATCCCAGTGGGCCACAGTTAATAATCATCAAAGAGATAACACTGTCAAATACAATGTGCATGAAAAAAAATGGAATGGACGGCCTCCATCATTCGGCTCCTGTCTAATCATAGCTCAGTGCACTAGCAGATCATATAGCCTCTATACAGAAATGATCATTTTATACCAGTTCATAGCCAGATCCTCTTGTCCATTACTTTTTATGGTACCAAACTGTCTCCTGTGCTGTGTAAGCGACAGTATAAAGATCCTTACTGCTGATTCATCTACATACTTTTGCTTGAAAATGTTTTTTTCTCACTTCAGTCATACAATATGGAAGCAGCTGCAGTTTCTGTGTATCTATAGGAGATATGCACTCACCAGCCACTTTATTAGGTACAAAGGTTCAACTGCTCATTAACGCAAATATCTAATTAGCCAATCATGTGGCAGCAACTCAATGCATCTAGGCATGTTGACATGGTGAAGACGAGCTGCTGAAGTTCAAAATGAGCATCAGAATGGGGAAGAAAGGTGTTTTAAGTCAAAATACTTTGAATGTGACATGGTTGTTGGTGCCAGACGGGCTGCTCTGAGTATTTCAGAAACTGCTGATCTCCTGGGATTTTCACGCATACCGTAGACCAGCAATTAAGGGGAACTAAAACCCAATTTTACACAGAAAAGTCTGTTTACAGGTCTCAAAGAGTAGAACTGGATACGTGGAAAGAAGGATGTGAACACTGTTCTCTAGTTTTAAAGTTTCTGGTTGCTTGGTGCCATCCAACTCCTGGTTTTAACATCACCATGCTTTGTCACTGGACAGAAATTTTTATTATCGGGGCGTTCCCGGTGGCACACCTGGTAGATCGCATACCACAGAGGCATTGTCCTTGTGGGCGGACGGCCCGGGTTCGAATCCGGCTCGGAGCCCTTTCCTGCATGTCTTCCCCTCTGTCTCCCCCTTTCACTCTCTGTACTGTCAATAAAGCTACAAATGCCCAAAAAATATCTTAAAAAAATAAATAAAAAAATCCCACATTATCTACCACTTAACACACCCAAGCTTCCCACCGAACATTAAGTTGCATTGTGAGTAATGTAGGCAGCAGGTTTTGACAAAGCATGAAATAAAAGACAAGATCCCATTTTAAGCCATTACAACTTTACCACCTCCTTAATCTTAAGTGTTTTATAGCCTAACCTTAAACACACAGTTACCATGAACAAAGACTGTAAAACTGAACATGGACCTTCAATTATGGAAGCTTACTTAAACTCATTTGTTTCATACTAAGATACAGCATGCTGAGAGCAAACTTTAATGTCATGGTCAACCAGAGTAAAGGCATGTTTGGGTTTATGAAACATTTATAATGTATTTTAGTGAAACCACAACACTCTAGGAAAACCTTAATACATCTTATAACCAGCCATCTGCACACTTAACCTCAACGCTGATTAGATTAGCTGAGATGAACCACAGTAACCTCTGTAGGGAAACCATGGCTGAACTCTTCCACAACTGCTGCATCTATTTTTAAATGTCCTCCAAGTGTAGATGCCGTCCCCTGATTTACCCTTTGTTTAGTCAAAATGGACATTTTTACATGAGGTTTGCATGCTGTGCAAATTGTGCATTAGAGTATACTTGCCTTACCTGCTTAGTCAGGACTCAAGGATTTTAATCTCATTTGTGTAAAATTTTCGTCATCAAAGTTTTTCACATTCACTCTCTGGACAAGAAAGTCTTTGGTTGGAAGGTTTATTGATGTAAGGAGTGAGATTGTAAAGAAGGCTCTACAGTTTTATTAGTACAAGAAAAAGAAGATTTTCACTGAGTTTTGAGGGGTTTTTTCTGGAAAATATACCTTCTGAAGACGATCTTGTTATGTAAATTTCAGTTGTGGGGTAAGTTGTTTTATATCTGCACAATGTTAAAAACTTCAGATTAAATTTATATATTTATGTTTTACTGTATTTGCTGATATTTGAAGTATTAGAGTATTCAATTTTGTTTTGGGGAATATTTTGATAGTCCTCATGAGGACTGATTTTACCGTGCTTTTTGTTCCTTCTGCTTGTGATGTAGAGGTATGACAGAATAATGAAGGACTCTGTGTTTTGTTTGTGTGCAGACTTGTGTTTTTGGTTGTCTTATTAGGGATCTGGCAATGATTTGTCTGCCTCTCTTGTCTGTGTACATAGAGTAAGTACATGCCTATTGGGGATTGGGAATAATTATATTGATTTCAGACCTTCGACAATAATGGCGAATGTCTGTTTTTGTGTGTGTGTGTTTGTGTGTTATGTGTGCACTTGCCTCCCACGCAGAGATGATTCATTTTGTTGATTGGGTACCATGTTGCCCTAAGGACACTGATGATAGACTGTGAGTGTGTGTGCTTTTGTGAGTGTGTGTCCACTATATTTGCCCACAGCAGATGATGATGAGACCGTAGCTTTGGCTGAGCTCTATATTAGGTTCTTTGATATAACATTAGCTCTCTTAAATGTTTGTTTAGCGTGTGGTTTGTCTGCAATGTCTGGGGGAAAAAAATCAAGAACAATACATGAATATTGACTCCCTAATAGGGAATTAGGCCCAGACTTTCCAACATTAGTCCAGGAGTATTGTATTACACAGAATGTGTAAAAGACTTGCTGTCTACCACTTTAAAGACCTGGAGTTTGATATTTTGGCTGTTACCATCTTGCTTTTTTGAAGCCAGAAGTGACCTTATTTGGACAAGAGGATTTATCTGACAACACTGTGTTACTGACTTGTCAATCATGAGGTAGCCACAGCCGAAAGCATGCCAAACTTTATCATCAATGTTAGTCTAAATGGGACCATATAATAATAGAATATAATGCCATATTGGAGAAGACTTCAAAAGCTATTGATTGAGACCATAAACTCACTAGAAAAAATATTTATTAAAGATATAAGTTGGACTATTTGCAACCAGCGGAGTCGCCCCCTGCTGGCCATTAGAAATAATGCAGACACTTCCGCATTGACTTCACATTTCAGACCTGGAGGCTACATTCACTTATTTCCATATATGAATATATAAGAAACGAGACCTTTTTTCTGTTCTTCTCTTGTTTGAGGGATGAAGAGCCTAGAGAAATAAGGTTTTATTGATGTTCTGATCAAATAATTGTTGAAGCCACTGAGGGCAAAGACTGTTGTACCTCCCGAGATAATTCTACAATGATGTTAGTTGATGGCTAACTTTAGCTTTTTGGCTTACAAAACATGTCTCATTTATGTAGCCGCTAATATGTTTTTTTTTTTTTTACATCTGCCTGCTGTAGGTAATAGCATGTGAGCAGCAGCTGGACTCAACCTACGATGCCCGTTGTGATGTGTGGTCCCTCGGCATCACCGCCATAGAGCTTGGAGATGGAGACCCGCCCCTGTCCGAACTCCACCCAATGAGAGCCCTTTTCAAAATACCCAGGTGAGCCTCCATCACACCTGAACAGTATTCTATGATCTTTAACCTTGACCCCCTAACCAGTTTGCCTATAGATGCCCTGAATGGGTATATGCACATATTCTGCTAACATAATCTTTGCAGATGAACTAAAAGTTGTAATTACTATGAATGTTTTTCAAAATAAGCTTGATTCACAAATGGCTTTGACTTAAGTTGTATTATGCTGAATTACTCCTTATTATGGCAAAATCACTATTTGCCTTGACATAATTGAACGTTTGGAGACACTAAAAGCCCTGTTTGTATATTTGTATTTGTCACTTGCAACGTGTGTTTTTTTATCTCCCTTATTACGATACAAAAAATAAATGACAGTGTCAAAGTAAAGAAACAACAGTGTTTTTATCCTGCTGACATCCTGCATATTTCTCACTCTGATTCATCTGCTCCTAAATTATAATTAGGAAATCACATTTCAGCAAATCTGAGCTCTCCTTAAATGTGAAGACTCGGTTTATGTCGGTCAAACAAATTAATACATTATTTCACTTGAAGTATTCAGCTTTTATAAAAGATAAAGTACTAATACTAGTGCTTTTGTTATTCATCTATTTTCCTTAAACTCTAATTATAAACTCGGGTCGCAGGGGCGTTGTAGCCAATCCCAGCTGACATTGGGTGAGAGGCAGCCTTCACCTTCAGGTCACCAGACTATCACAGTACTGACACATAGAGACAGACAAACACTGACACTCTCATTTACTCCTACGCTATTAAGGAGTCACCAACTAAACCTCAGCTGCATGGGTTTGGACTGTGGAGGAAGCTGGAGGACAGATGGAGATGCATGTTTGTTAACAGTCTGACTCTGCTAAGTAATTAAAGCTGTCACCTAAATGCAGTGGAGTAAAAAGTACAATATTAACCTCATAAATTTAGTGGAGTATACATATAAAAAATAGAAATAATTTAGAAGGTACAAGTACCTAAATAATGTAAACCAATGTACTTGTATGTACACTAGTGCTGAAAAGTTTGTGGCACCCAGAAAATGTCTGTTTTGTTTTCCCTGAAAACAAACGGTTTTATTCACAAAATGAATCGAAAATTTAGTAAAGACATTGACAAGAGTAGAAATGATCATTTTAACCTTTACAAATCTCCAACTTTACCTCTAAATACTCATCTAGCCTGCGGAAGAATCATTTTATTGCTTCTCAAATCAGCACAAAATAGCCTTTCAACTCTATAAATGTGAAATAACACAATGTGCCACTGGAACACAAGAGTGCTAGTTGCTGATATATAATATATAATGGATATTCCATAAGAAAATCAGCTTTAATAGTCATTTACTACTTTAACAATGTCTAGACCAGGGGTAGGCGAACCACAGCTCTCGAACCACAAGTGGCTCTTCAGGCCATCTGTTGCTCCCTGGGATTTATTTCTTTACATTTTAATTTAATTTATCATTGGTTTGGGCCCAAGGCAATTTGTATTCTTTGTATTCATATTGTAAAAATACGGCATTAAATATGTAAAAAAAAAAAAAAAGTCAACTCAAATGGGTATCGTAGCTTACAAAAGTCTACTTCAAGTCTAGTTTAGAGTTTCTCTAGCTAGGCTTGCTTTTGATATTTCTTCAGCCTCCCATTTGCACTTAATGTAATGTTAGTAGGCTGATTCAGATTTAGTTGGCTGTTTTATCCTCCTGTTTTTAGGTTTGCGGCTCTGTTCCAACATTTTTCTCTTTTTTTTTGGCCAACAATGGCTCTTTTGTTAGTAAAGGTTGCTGACCCCTGGTCTAGACTGTATGTCTGTTATTTAAATTTTAAAAAAATGTTCTTTTCTTTAAAAAAAAAAGGACATTTCTACAAACTTTTGAGCGGTAGTGTACATTCCACCACTGCTGTATGGACAAGATGTTTTAAACTAACCCTACCTTTCTTCAGCTGAGCTAAAAGAAGTTGATTTTTTTATTCACTGCACTGATGCAGACAGTCAGAATGTAAAGACAGGGAATTGCTGCAATCCTGCAGTCCAAAAAAAGCCATCTCCTGCTCCCCAACGCACTGATTAGCTTCTCTACACAGACTGTCACCAGACAAAGTAATGTACAGTCTTTTCATTTCAAATGGGTTTTTTTTGCTCGCAGGGGCTTATCCATAAACCACTCCCCTCCTGGCACTGATCCCATTCATCCCGTGGGTGGAGGCTGAGAGCACAGCCATCCTTTTCTCATCTGTGTGTTTTGTGGGCTGAAGGTGAAAAGTAATTGTTTATCGTCTTCTGATTCCAGCGTGAGAGCCGCATAAGCACTTACCGTCGCTGTCTTCTTAACGGCACAGCACTTTGTCCATCACTGTCCTGACATGCTGTGCCCCTACACACACACACACACACACACACACACACACACACACACACACATAAACACACACACACACCAGACAGCTCCTGTGACATGGCTGTCCTGTGTGTTTGCTGTGGGGGTCGTGCTCCACAGGAGACATCACACAGCTTTCTCTGAATCTATGTGACTGCTGCAGCCAGTGCTCCAGGCTGTCTGTTCACACTCCTCACTTTCCCTCCTCTCACTACTCTGGGTCTATTCGTCAAGCAGTCTTGGAAAAAGTCACGCTGAGGGCACTAATTCAAGAACACCCTGTCTTATTTAATTTAGGGTGCAAAATAGAAACAGAAGCTCACCAAGAACAACCCTCATTTTGATGTGTTTTCTGCATTTGTTATCCCTTGGTGCTGCTGTCTACAGTACAGTTTTTATCTGGAATTTTAGAGGTAGACACAATGCAATTCAGTATATACATTAAAATTATAGTGAAAATGTCCTTTGTTTCTTCTTTGTCAACTTTTTTCATACGTAAACCTTTTGGTTGACATGAAATCTATTTCATCTTGCTGGTTTTATGACTTAATAAACTCTTTTTGACAACAAATTCCCCATTACAAAAAACTAAAACTAATAAAAACTAAACTAAAACGAAGCATTTTCCAAAAAATAAAAACAAATTTAAACTAGCAAGCTCACTCTAAAAACAAATTCAAACTAACTGAATTTGAAAACAAAAAATCACAACTAAATTAAAACTAAAACTAATGAAAAATCCAAAACTATTATAACATTGGTATATAGTATTAACAATCTAAACAAGTAGACATATCTAAAAAATAGGAACAATATATGCAATATAGACAGACTCAACCATTTAAATTGCACCATTACACAGAGAAAAGTATTTATATTGTACAGTGAAATGTTTACACCTGATGGAAGTATTGGAGAGTACTGATATTGCACAGTTGGTGTACATTTTAGTGCATAGTTCTTTGAAAAAGTAGTTTCACATCTTACTGCAGGTTTACTATTGCTTTTTTAGCTATCTTAAGGCAATAGAAGACATTTTGTTTGTCCAGTGCTCTGCTGGACAAACTATGTGATGATGACACCATTTCTAAACCATCTCCAGCATCATTTGCTTGATTATATGTTCTGTAAAAAACATGTTATATCAGTTTATATTGGACAATATATTGATCTTGCTCTATATATTATACAAAATATAGCTTATTGGATTTCTTTGGGACATTGCTTGGATTGAACTAGACTAGGGGTAGGCAACCTGAGGCTCCGGAGCCGCATGTGGCTCTTCAGGCCATCTGCATTGGCTCTCTGTGAGAAAAACATTATACGAAATAAAATGTTTTTTTTTACATTAAAAATTTTAATTTATCATTGGTGTAGGCCCAAAGTATTGTATTCTTCAGCATTAAAAAATGTTTTCACATTTTAGTTAACTTTAATGTGCATCATAGCTCACAAAAGTCTACACCCTGGTGCCTGTAGCTCTAAATTGTGTCAACTTCGAAGCTAGTTTTGAGTTTTCCATAACTAGGCTAGCTTTCGATTCCAAATTTGTGCTTGGATTCTCGCTACATTCTGACAACATCATATTAATAAATGTTAATTGTGACCTATTGGTAATGCTGGTAGGCTAATTAAGACTTAGTAGGCTTTTGCATCTTCATTGAAAGGCTCCAAATAAGGTTTTTGCTCCAATCCAACATTCTTTGTCTCTTTTTGGCCAACAATGGCTCTTTTGTTAGTAAAGGTTGCTGATCCCTGACGTAGACTCAGGAAGAGAAAGATATTGCAAGCGTAGAAAGTCAAAATCAGCATACACAAGCACAAGTAAGACTCTGTCATGTGAGAAAGACTGGATCACGTTGGGACAGATAACAGTTTCTGTGCAGAAGTCAAATCCCTGCTCAGAGCGTCAGACCCTGGAGCAGGTGAAAGATTAAAAGTGCTCTTCTAATTATGCACACGTGTAAAGCTTTAAGCGTTTATCCTTCATTATGAGCAAAAGAGAAGATTTGAATTTTCCTCACACACTGTACAGAGAGAATTTATCACAGGGCAAAGTTTACCCCGTTAAGAGGGGTATAAACAGGACACTGCAATTAAAATGCATCCAAGGAATTAAAAACTTCAACTCGTTAAAATTTGAGTGTGACTCTCCTCTTCCATGTTTGTCTTCGGGATAAGAAAAACACTTTAATAGTCGCAGCATTAGCAGAACAGACTCCAAATAAATGTGCTGTTGCTGCCTATATTGGGTGTGTTGCGTGATAAACAGGAGATGCATGTCCTCTCATTAGACCCATATATCGCTGTCGGAGCCAATGTGAAGAAGGCCCCCGGTACATTAGCAGGCAGGAAACCTTTCGTAAAAAGATACTTAAAGCAGAACAAGGGGGTGGTCCGTAGCGTAGTGGGTTACACAGGCGCCCCATGTATAGAGGCTACAGTCCTCGCTGCGGTGGAGCCGGGTTCGAATCCGGCCTGAGCTCCCTTTACCGCATGTCCTCCCCTCTGTCACCCCCTTTCTATCTGTCTCTCGCTTTCAATAAAGCATGTAAAATGCCAAAAAAAAAAAAAAATCTTTAAAAGCAGAACAAGGAATTACAGCAAATTAGCTCAGTTGTTTGTAGGCTATGAGGCTTGACCCCTTAACGATGTCTGTCTGTTTGAGTGGGAATTTTACAGGGGAAAGCTTCAGATTTTAAGATCTGGCTGTATATTTGATAGCCGGTGTTACTCACTATTGCTTCTATGTCATAAAATCAGTTGTATCATGTCCTCAATGACGAATAGTTAAGATTTCACTCCATCGTTCCACTCTGTGCCTCGGCCTTTTGGTCTCCGGCCCGCCTGCATAAATCCCATCTCATCTTATCTTTCCATTTATCTTTTCCATTCCCTCCTTTAACAGAAATCCTCCGCCTACTCTCCACCAGCCGGAGCTCTGGTCAGACGACTTTAATGACTTCATCTGCAAGTGAGTGTGAATACTATTGTGTTTGTTATGCCTCTGTGAATAATACATATTTGCACTGATGGTACATAACCAGATGCAATTTGAATATAAATCCAAGAAATTCATTGCACTCCTCCTCCTCTCCCTTTTCTTCCTCCTCCCTCAGGTGTTTGATTAAGGACTTTGAGCTGAGGCCAAATGTGCTAGACCTGCTGCAGCACGTGTTCATCAAAAAGATTGTTGGCAGAGAGAAAATACTGCAGAAACAATTGCTCGAACTCATTGATCTCAACCAACAAATAGGAGTCATTGAAAAAACAAGGTACTGTCGGGAGTGTATTCACATGAACATTTCTTTTCTAAAATCTCACATTTCTAATCTATCATCACACAACAGTTCATACAATTTCTTACATCATTTTTTGTGTGTTATCCTACAAATGTCCAGCAACACAAGCGTTCGCTGCATCTGCTCAAGTCTCTGCAGTGCAGAACCTGTTCATGCAGCAAAACTACTTGGTTAGGTGTAGGAAAATATTGTGGTTTTGGTTAAATGAAGTTAGTTTGAAGGACTTGGTTACCTTTAGGAAAACATTGGTTTGGCTTTATCCGGGAAAACCTGAAAATGTTGAGACTAGTTTTCCAGTCAAAGAGAACTGTCAGGGTTTTCATTAGGTTTTGTTTAGGCAAATTACTCCCCTTAACTTACTGAAATTTGGGTAACTAGTGCAGTGCCTGTAGGAAGTATGTATTCGTACAGTGGGAGATTAAGTAGATTTTTAAATTATGGCCAAATGAGGTTGTGTGTGAAAGTGGGATGTACAATGAGGTGTAGTACTCTTGCGTAGTGTTAATATACCAAGTGTATATTGGGTAATTCATGGATGTACATTGAGATATAAAGTGACACAGAAATAGTTATTTTAAGAAAAAGAAACTTAATCATTCAACATGGTTAGACATATATACAGACAAAGATATAGGAGGGAATATGTTTACATGCAGCACAAACAGATGGATGTGAATAACAGAATTTGCACATTACATGCAGACCACAACAACATCTGAAACTCCATAAAACACTTACTTTTCATAAGGTATACACACCATCCAGCACATACACATTGAACGTTGATATTCGCTGGAAACGATTAAAATATTATTGGAAAATCGAACCTTGTAGCGCACTTTAAAACTCTGAAAGATAGGTAGGCTAAATAGAGTTCCAGATGAGATGAGTCAGGCATGAAAATCCAGAGTGAATTGTGTTACTGACCAGGTGTAGGCCGATCACAAAAAGGGGCGGAGCTCCCCTAAAAGGCGTCCGATTGGAAACAATGCAATGCCTCAACACGTCCTACGTAAATGATTATATTTTGAAAAATGAATTAAAAAATCTTTAAAATGTAATTCATTAGGTTTTGTTTAGGCAAATTAACTTACTGAAATTAGGGTAATGGGCCTATTATGTAGCAAATGTAACCCTGCAGCTCTTAATGTCACCAGAAGCCGGAGTTTCATTTGGGTGAAACCACCAGATCTTTTGACATTTCTCTTGACTGATTCAAATGTAGGCTAGCTGGAAACACAAGTTTTAATTCAGCCATCCCAACTCCAGTCGCTCCCAAAGGTGTCAGAGACAGTTGAGTCCTGCATGTGATATCAGATCACCAACTTGAGACACATTGTCAACAACTGAAAGACAATAGCAACGTATACACTTGAATATCTTTTTTTACAATATTATATACAGCACTTTTAACCTTTTTATTACCAGTAATGAAGCGGAGAGTTGTGGTCGTGAACGTCATGAAAAAACTGTTGTTGTTGTTTACATGATGCCGCCGCTACCACTAAGCTGTCAGCAGCAAACTGAAAAGGCACCCACGTGGAGGGCTGGAAAATGATCAATCATAAGAGAGTCCTTAATTCGAGTGAGCAGAGCTCCACCGCGAGCTTGCACGAGGGAGAGAGCGAGTGTTGTTGTGCGTGTTGCTGTTGTTTTTTACTCGCTCACGTCTGCCTCTGCTTCACTCGGTTGCTGAATATGTGCGCGAAGATCAAACAAGTGCGCGCGGCAGTTGAAATCTGCGTGCATGACGCAAAATAATTTACGTGCGCAGAGAGATCTGCGCGCGTGCAGATGTGTTATCGCTCGCGCAACTTTTGACTCAAATGTGACGCCATACTTAGTGCTCCTTGTTAGATTACGTACTTAACTAACATTGGTCTCCTGGTTGGAAGTCATGAGTTTGTTTGACTCATCCATCCTCGACCTCCTCCCTACGCCGACTTTGTTGCTCCTTATACTACGTCAACTAACTTCCTCTTTAGCCAGCCCTGCACGTCCTAGCTCACATTACTTGGGTGCATTATTTCCGTAGATCTAAGTACAAACAGTCTGATTTGTGACACGTTCAAAGTCACACTGCTCCTATTTGTCTAGTGTGAGCAGAATACTCACACCCCATAAAGCGTTAGATAGATTTTGTTATAAAACCCAAGAAAAACTTCTGCAAGCCTCGCTGTCAGTGGGTTTTATGTGGTAGGCTACAGCTTAGCTTTTGCAGACAGTATAATCCAAATTACTCTCCTTGCTGGATGTTTTACAAGCCCTGTCACTCTCACATAAACAACAGCTCTATCCTGCTCCGGCTCCACTCGAGGTGCCGGCTGCACGGCGTGTGTCGTATTAGACTGAAATGTTGGCCCAGAAAGTTTGTGTTGCTCGTACGGTCATGAAATGTTAATCTAATTTCCTTCATTTAAGCCATCATGGAAAGACAGAGAGAAGCACAGACAGTAATGACAGGTAACAAATGCCTATATGACCTTTATGCCACAGTAGGAGTAGATAAATGGCTCTTGTTGTAGCTGTGATCACACATGTATTTGAAGTCAACTACATGGGCTGATGTTAGATTGGTTACATGCTTCAACCCTGCCATCATACGCATTGTTGTCTTTCCTATGAACCATGTTGTTGTCACATTTTCCTCTGTTTTTTCTAGCTCTTCTATTTATACCGTCTTATCATTTGATGCTGAAGGTTAAAACCTTCTCTGTTAGCTAACTACAGCAGTTGATGAGCTAAAAAACACACCAGTGTTTATCATTAACCAGCAGATAAATGGTGATAATTTACCATCATGATTGCTAATCTGTCATGTGGCTGGTAATCAGACATAATCAAACTTATTCTGATATATTATCTGAGGAAACGGTAGATTGTGAATTCCTAAAATCCACTGTCTTTAATAACAAGGTGCTGTTCAGTTAGTAAAGCTGAAAGCTAATGAAGTCATTTTAAATACAGCAATGGATTTCGTGGCCACATTTCTTTTTGCCTGTATTTAAAATGATTTGTCTCAGTAAACAGAGCAGATATTTACAGTATTAGGGTCCGGTATAAGGGGAAAAATGAGGAGGAAGATTTTTTAAAAGTCTGGCCTTATAAGACTAAAGTCAAAATTTTAGTTTTAGTACCAGACACAAGAAAAAATTAATTGAAAAAAATGTGTGTTTTCCGAGAATAAAGTGAAAATGTTGAGAATAAACTTGACATTTCAAGATTAAAGTCAAACTTTTGAGCATTTACTGTATTCTGAACATTTGAACTTTATTCTCAAGATGCAAAAGAATAAAATAATTTTCCTCTGATTATTTTTTTCTCATGCCCGGCACTCATCCTGAAAGTTCGACTTAAGTCTTGTAATGCAAGATAAAGAAATAACCTTCTTCCCCTTCTCTAATTGTTTTCCCCTTTTACCTGTCTCTAATACTGCTCTGTACATATCAGCCATAAAGTTCAGGTTGTGTCTGTTTGACTAAATGTATAAAATTAAGCAGGCCTCCTGGTACCATTTTCCTATTATGTAAAAAAGAAAAACCTACATTACCAGATTTCTGCCTTCAATGATCTGCTCTCTTGGTGTATTGCCGTGCAGAAACCGTTGCGACTATGAGGTAGCCAGTAAAAATAGGAATAAAGGCAGATTTAACATTTTTCTAAAATGTAGTTTAAGTTTATTTCAGTCAGCATCTGGCCTCCTACACCTGGGGAAACAATCATTTAGTCTCAGGACCTTGACAGGAGAAAGAGGACTGCATACTGAGCAGCTCCATGACTCAGCATTTAGTCCATAGAGTTTTATGTTTACGTTTAGATCTTTATCGAGTCCAAAGCTTTGATTATATTTACATTGTTTAGGGCTTGCTTTAAATGAAGAAATGTACCGTTTTGCCTTAGCAAACACCATTGGCAACAATGTGCATTATGTCCTCATAATGCATTGAATTTAGATGGTATATTATATTCTCATGTAAAGGTTGCATACTTTGCTCAGTGAAAGTTGGTTGTGGGTTCTGTGAGTTCTAGGCATGAACGCATCCACACTAAAAGAGGAGGCCACATGAAGACGCAGACTGACCCAGAAGAGGTTGACGACCTCGCCACCCTAGAACTTCTAGATGAGGTAAGAGAGTCGACACTGGTCACTAATTTCAGTAAAATACAATACTTGGCTAGTGGTGGAATGATTCTACGTACATTTGTAGGATAAATCCATAGATGAATCTACATTGAAATGTAACCTAGGTACACAGGTGAAATATCAGATCATGGGAAAGGAAAACTTCTTGGACGAAAGTCAGCATAGCGTATCCTAAGCGGATGCTCTGGTTGATACGATAACATTAGAATAGGAACATAATCTCCCAAGTGTACTCGCATATCAAATGATTGTCATAACAGGAAAGTACAGGACATTAAAACCTTAGTTACAAAGAAACAATGACGCACGAACTGAAGTGAAATTAGCTGGTCAGAGGCGTTGTCCCTCAGAGTTGTTCTGAACCTTGGATGTGTTGTCATCTGTTTTTTACTATCTGCCAATTAAATCCCGCACAAGGCTGTTATTCGAATTCATCTGGTCGTCAAGTGTTTTTCTTTAAAGTTTTTCTACCATACTTAAGTACAATTTTAAGGTTCTTTACTTGAGTATTTCTTCAACTCCACTACATTTCAGAGGCAAATATTGTACTTTTTACTCTTTACTACATTTAGCTGCCAGCTTTAGTTACTTTTCAGGTCAAGATTTTACATGAACAAAAAACACAATCAATTTAGAATTATTACGCAAATTTAAAAAAAAGAAAAGAAGATAGTGTTATAGATTCAACCACATATAAAGTATTTTAAGTAGTAAAATCTAAGTGGGTCCATTCTGCAAAATTAGTACTTTTACTTTTCATGCTTAAAGCACATTAAGATGCTGATACGTTTTGAATGCTGGACTTTTACATAATTAAGAGATCTAAATACTTTTCCACCACTATGACTCCCCTCGAGATGTAAAGACGAGCAAAACGCAGATTCTGTTTACGGGCGTAAAACAAATAAAGCGCAAATAAATACAAAACATTCTCATAACAATTACAATAATATGTACAGGATACATAAATTAAATGCTTGCAGCTTAATTAAAATATGCGCTACAATGGCAAACATGCGCCTGCACATAATTAAAACAATAATAACGACATTATACAACAAACTAGTATACTTCATTGGCCGCATCGAGGGGATCAAAATAAACCTTCATGGAAACTCCGCACCAGCAGGAAATGAACAACAAAAAAACATTTAAAAAAACCCTTCTTTCTCAGTCACTCTTGCTCTTCTGCATGTGCGTATGTCAACAAAACAAACCTCCCAGAAGCTGCAAACAATAGTTCTGCTATTACCATAACCTTTAATATTAATTATACAAATATGAACTTAACTGTTTATGTATTTCCTTAAATGAATTAACATATTTATGACCAACTGAATTGACATTATTAAATGTACAACAAATATTTATTGTTTATTAAAACTGCTTTTGCTGGCAGTTACAACCACTGTACTTGGCTGTTGTCATGAGGGGAAAGCCATTTTCACAAGAGAAACAATAAAGCCAGATTTGTGCAAATGTATTATAATTGATTGAAACGGCGCAATACTCAACACTATTCATGAGAGAGGGCAACATTTTATTCTCTATTTTGAAAAAACATGGACTGCAGTTTATTTTACCACAAGACTCTCTGGCTTTCCTGTAGTCTTTGATTGTTAAACACAATATATTTTAATAGTTGAGTTTCAAGGCCATTCCTGACCTCGCATACAAAACGCTTTCAATCTCAATGCTGTAGCCACAAACTGTATAAAAGAAGTGCACTTAGCCACCCTGACATCACCTGTTGGTTCATGGATGAGCATTTTGTGGGGGTTTTTGCAGCCAGAAGTGACTATCTGCTAAGCATGATGCTAATCTGAACATCTACATCTCCTGAATAACCACTAAATTATTCCACTAAATGGACCTTTCATGTGTGATGTGTTTTCTCAGCTAGTTACTTGGTTTTAAATGTCCACTGTAGTTTAATTTATGTCTAAAAAAAAATCTATGGCATTCTTTTAAAACCAGTTATTGTATTGGTAAAAACAATATTCTTTTGTGATATAAAGTCGTAATGATTGCATGAAAAGGTATGAAAATTGTAGTTTAAGATAAGAGATAAGATATGACACTTAGATATAGAAGACGGAATAAAGAATATAAAAAATAAGACCTATACATACACTCTATACACATTATATACATACATTTCGGCTATTTGGCATTTATTATTAATATATATTTTTTATAAAGTCTTATGTTATGAAGTCTTAATGATTGCATTATGATTATTATGATTAATTATTATTAATATATATTTTTTGTGTTTGTTTGTTTGTTTGTTACCTGAAAGTACTTTGCATTTTTACAGATATTGCAAATATTTTAAAATATTTATATGCACAATTATTATTTCCCCCTCCGTTAACGAGGACATTTAGCATAATCTTTTACCCGATCACCTGTGCCATCAGTGAGAAATGCACGGCAGCATCTTTTGCACAAATGCCATTTAGAGCAATTTATCATATCTGAGCGCTGCATTGACGTATTGAATGAAACAGTTGGTCTCAGTTGCCAGCGGATATTTTCACCCATCCCTCAAGATGAGGAGCCGTGCTGGTACGAGGGAGGCAGAGCCGTCCTGCTGTTGTTGATGTACCTTTCCTGGCAGCATGAAGACAGGAGAATTAATCACAGCGTGACATGAAGATAATGCATTGACGTAACAGGCGTCACAGGCCTCGACTTGAGTCGGGACATACTGTAACCTAAAGTTCTGCTTGTTATCTCTCCTTAATATGCTTCTGACAATATTAATTTGTCCGGGACACATTGTGTGAATGTTTTTTTTTCAGAACACAGTCACAGAGCAGCTTCAGAATCGCTATGGACGAGATCAGATCTACACGTATGTGGGAGACATCCTCATCGCAGTCAATCCTTTCCATAAGATGGAGATATATACTCCTGAGGTCTGTGCAAACACGTCTTTCTGTGTTTCCTTTATATGCGTCTTTGCTTGCACATTTGGTCAATAATGCACTGAGTGTAACAGGGCACATCTCATTAGTGCTCCTGCAGTTCTTCAGTTGGCTGCATCTCATCTCACCTGCACACACACACACACACACACACACACACACACAATTGTACTTTTTTCTCTGCCATTCAATCAAATCAATCAAAATTACTTTATACATCCTTGAGGGGAAATTCAGTTAGTCTGGTAGAATCTCTGTTAGAATGAGACAGCCTGATTGCTGTAGGAGTGAAGGAGCTTTTGTATCTCTCCGTCCTGCAACGGAGAGAGAGGAGCCATCCTCTGCTGTTTTTTTGGTCCATAAAGGTTTTGTTTAGAGGATGATTCGGGTATTTCAGGATGCTTCGAACATCTTGACAGTGCACCACTCCACCACCTCCTACATCACTGACTGTATTTCTCCCTTTGTCTCAACTTTGTAGCTATTTTTCCATTTCTTTTCTCCCAGAACAAAAATATAATGTGTTGGAAATTTCCATCCTTTTGTCGTGAATAATTATGTAAGCCCATATCCACCAATGTGCCGGTAAACATTTTAATAAACAATAATAATAATAAAAGTCATTATTAGGGTTTAAATCACAATAGGATATTATATTGATTCTTTAGACAACAATGGTATTGCGATATTTTCTTTTGCAATGATAGGATTTAAATTTCACCCAATTTAGGGACCTTCAATCCATTTATATCAGCTCACAAAAAGAAACTAAAATATGATTGATTTTTCATTTTAAATCTGGAAGAGCTCAAACAAAATTGCCAATTACTCTTTTTAATAAAAAAGAATAAATATAAAGTGGCAATTTCAAAATAAAGGCATATCATAAAGATGATGATGTGAATCAACATTTTCACTTTGCATCAGTAATATTTGACGTCATATTAATGAGCAACTTTCTCATGTATTTGGAGATACTAAGTCATTATTATTTTTGTTTTTATTTATGTATTTATTTGTTTGTTTACACAATTTTATTGCAGACATGACACAAAACCAAAAATAAAAAAACAGACAAAATGAATAAAACACCCAAAACATTGAAATTAAATGAGGAAGTTTAACTCCTACCCACTACATAGTTGTACATCTCATGACAGTATGCTTATATACAACTATCTACATAGATTCACCTGTTATATCTTTATTTCTGATCAAGCATGTATAAATTAGTCAATTTACCGTTATATACACATCTCCCTACATCTAAACTAATCATATTAAAAGGCCAAAAAGAAAGAAATGAAATTGGGCTACAACATAGCATAACATAGCCTAGCATAGCATAGTGTAGCATAGCGTAGCATAGTATAGCTAAACATAACATAACATAACATAACATAACATAACATAACATAACATAACATAGCATAGCTAAACATAACATAGCATAGCATAGCATAGCATAGCATAGCATAACATAGCAAATCCACTACAATATAACAGTTATTTAACTTTCTTCCACATTATATTTACATTATGATACTCATGAAATGAATCTTCATGTTTTAAATGTTTTTTTTCTCTTTACTGTCAACTTTCTTCTCTTCACAGTACACCAAGATGTACATAGGAGCTAAGCGAACAGCTAACCCACCACACATCTTCGCTGTCGCCGATATGGCGTACCGGTCCATGGTGTCATACAACACAGACCAGGTAATGGAGTAGTACTCAATTATTATTTCATAGCATACTGAGAGCTGAAAGTAATTTTATATCAACTTGTTTTGATGAATCAAGCTGGGTGTTAGTTTCACACAAAAAATACAATTATTTCGTGTTAAAATGGTTATAGCAGTGATGGGTACAGTACTGGGAATCTTTAATTACTTAAAAGAACAAATACTTAAAAAATGCAAAAGTAAAAGTAAAAAAATCATTTGACTTGGAATTGGATGACAGACCATTTTCGGTAATGTAGCACAGTCGATAACGGTTGTAACGAAGATATAAATGTCAAAGTTATAAGTAGATTACTGGCCCAAAAAATACTTAAGAGTATATGTATACATTGGAACAGTTACCATATGAAGACGCGTAGGTCAGTTAATTTCAGCAGCATTCATTATTTCTTATTTATTTAGGTTATTATTTATTTTAACAGCTTTTTTTATTGTGAATGTCAGTTAGAGGTTGTAAATATTTCAACAGTCTTTGTGACTTCCTGTGCACAGTGTATTGTGATCAGTGGGGAAAGTGGAGCTGGGAAAACAGAGGGCGCTCATCTGTTGGTGCAGCAGCTGACAGTGCTCGGAAAGGTGAGTCCATAAACATAATGTTTGATTAACATTGCACTAATGAAATGCAGCATTAACATCCCACCTATCTGATATCCAAAAGGAGATAATTACGATAGAACTACTGAGAGTCTCAGACCACCAGGTCATCTTTGACCCTCATTAGTTAGAGAGTTTTGATCCGTGTGTCCTGAACAGAGAACCTGCACTCTTCCACCTCACAGTGAATGACTATGAGCTAAATAAAATGCACTCTCGAGGCAATTTGAACGTCCTATGATCAGTTTATTTGAGTTTCCAGCTGATGCCAGTCGTGATTTGCAACCCAATTTCAAAGAAAGTTCCCTTCAGTCACTCCTTTCATAGTGAGGTAATGAAAGAAGCAGTGGCGGTGTCACTTTTGATGGAAATAACATGAACAGGGAGGCACATGGCAGGAACGTGTGCATCATTTCTTGACAATATGATTATTATTCCGCTAAATTGATTTCACCAGTTACTGAGCCGGAATAATGTTGGTTTTTTTTCAGGCCAACAATCGGACGCTCCAGGAGAAAATCCTGCTGGTGAACAGCCTGGTGGAAGCGTTTGGAAACGCCTGCACCGCCATCAACGACAACTCCAGCCGATTTGGCAAATACCTGGAGATGAAGTTCACCTGCG
Organism: Centropristis striata; assembly: GCF_030273125.1. Taxonomy (NCBI): domain Eukaryota; kingdom Metazoa; phylum Chordata; class Actinopteri; order Perciformes; family Serranidae; genus Centropristis; species Centropristis striata. Next base: position 10,613,575 of record NC_081539.1, read on the forward strand.
GAGGAACGGTGGTTGGAGCGCAGATATCCGAGTACCTGCTGGAGAAATCCAGGGTCATCCACCAGGCAGTGTAAATACCACTAACTTCACTTTTCTTTCTGTTTGGTTTTAACCCTTGCGTTGTCTTAAAGGTCAAAATTTACTCGCCACTGGGTCCAGCTGAGGGTACTCCTGTAGGACTAATATTTACAACATGTGCAATAAAAAAACACAGACTATTATGTTTGTTATCATGTGCAATATACAGTCATAAAAATTATTAGACCACCCTTGTTTTCTTCAATTTCTTTTTCATTTTAATGCCTGGTACAACTAAAGGTACATTTGTTTGGACAAATATAATGATAAGAACAAAAATAGCTCATAAGAGTTTAATTTAAGAGCTGATATTTAGCCATTTTCCATGGTTTTATTGATAATAACCCAAATCATTATCAAGAAAACCATGGAAAATGGTGAGATATCAGCTCTTATTTTTTTTATGTTGTGACATTTATATTTATATTATATATTATTATTGTTACCTATTTTGTTCATTGCTTTCTTATAATATCATATCTTGTGAATGTTTTTGTAATATTTTTTGTCATTTTCGTACAATCTGGAACCAGAATTTCCTTCAGGATAAATAAAGTTCTGTCTAAATGTATCTGATCTTATCACTATATTTAACAGTAAAAGAAAACAACCTAAATGATATTTTTTCAAGATGAAAATTGGTTGAAAAGTTTTGTCTAATTTACTGTTGTTCACACACCTTGTGGTTGGAGGCAAATATTTAAAAAATGGGAGAAGATGAGTATTTTGTAGCCAGTTTCCTTATTGAACCGTCTATATGACCATATAACTTTAACGCCAAAGAAGTTCAAGTTTGTTGTTGTTCCACTTCAGTTTTTCTGAACTGTTACGACGAAAAACCACAAAGTTATCGATGCATGAGAGGATGTTTCTTTATGAAAAATATGATTCAGGGTTTGTAATTCAATGAAACCACTTTATTTTAGAGATTTAATTACGGTGGGTCATTTTTTACCCTTAGGACAAAGCGAGTATGCAGAATGTTAAGACTACATAAGGACTAATATAATCAACCTCATGACACTCAATGTTACAACCTTCATGTGACAATGATATTCATAGAAATGTAAATCATGTTTTCTGAAAGAACATTTCCCAGAAGGTTATTTTTCCGCCTGCTGGTCAGGGATCAGCGCGTAATTGACTCTGTCTCTCCTCCTCTCACCTTTACTTCTCCATCTGAAACCGCTGGCATTTCCCTTCAACCTGCGCTTCAGTCAATCCATCTTTCCTTCTTATCGTGTGTCTGGGGAGGGGACCAGGTCAAGTGGAGGGGCTAGCTTGTTTCCTGTTTGATCAAAGATTGTGGTCTTGCACGTGTCCTTAGTGGAGCTTCAAAGGCAGAGTCAAGTATTTCATTAGAAAACAGACACACGGTTCAGAGTGTTTGATTTGGCTCAGAGCATTGTGTGCAGCTACACTTTTCTGTAGCTGTGGATACTAATTTTGGGGGGAAAGCAAAGAAAGATGTGTCCATATTTACTTCTGCCAGGAACATTATGCTTCATGATTTGTTTGTGAGTGAGTATAAGGCTTTTGGTAAGTCGAATATCTAAAAGACTTGTTACCAGCAAGCCCTTGGCCTAGAGGTTAGGAGTCGGGCTTGTAACGGGAGAGTCGCCGGTTCAAATCCCAGTACTGACAGGTCTAGGACTGAAGTACCCTTGAGCAAAGGCACCTAACCCCCCTGCACAGCTCCTCGGGCACAGTAATGGGCTGCCCACTGCTCCTTGCATAGTGTGTTCACTTGAGTGTTAAAAAAAAAAAGCATGGGTTAAATGCAGAGGTTGAATTTCCCCATTGTGGGATTAATAAAGTAATCTTCTTAACACGTTTTTAATGGCATTTGGTGAAAAGTTAGGCTTAAAGTTTTGTTATAACTTCAGCCTAGCCAAGAATATTTAGTTGACATCAGGGTTTTTTCTCAGACCCATTGTCATTTTTGACTGCTCAAAGTGGTATTTTGTAGGGATTTTTGGCCATTTTTTTTTATCAATTCTTAAGACCCCTTGAAGACCTTGAAGAATACCATAGAACAGGGGTCAGCAACATTTACTAACAAAAGAGCCATTGTTGGCCAAAAAAAGAGAAAAAAACTCAGAATGGAGCCACCATTTTTTTTTAGCCTCACAGTGAAGATAAAGCTTTACTTGAAGGTCACAGTGAGCTGTTATTAATATTGTTTTGTCAGAATGCAATGAGGATCCAGTGCAAATTAGAGGCTAGACTCCTGAGAAATATCTCAGGAAAGCGAGCCTGGTGAGGGAAACTCAAAACTAGACTTGAAGTTCGCAAAATTTAGAGGTTATGAATAGGTGGTCTCCAGACTATATCTCATTTGTGATAATGTCTGGTGTTAGCCAGGCTACATTAGTCCTGTATGGAATTCACAAAAAGTGATCTGTAAAGGGAAGACTCATGGGTGCCAGTAGAACTAGCTTTCATTCAGATAATCTTGGGGTTGCTAGTTTTTTACTCAAATTTTGTCTAAATTTGAAATGTTATTCAATGTCCATCCTGAAGAGATATCACGACATAGTTGGCTTTTAGCACATTTTATTCCAATTGTCTTATATATTCAAAACAGGACTGAAATTAAACAAATAACAACATGGCTTAAAAGACATTTCTTATGCTTCTAACAGCTGATTTTGATTTTCTGAGCTGAGTCTTTGTATTTCCACAGAGGGGAGAGAAACTTCCACATCTTCTACTACATCTACGCTGGCCTGGCCGACAGGAAGAAACTCGCCCACTACAAGCTCTCCGACAGCAAAACACCTAAGTAGTCTTGACATTCCTTTGGCTCTTCTCTTAAACACTGTTATTTCCTTCCCACGATCGCAAACCTCTGAGACACCGATCCTGATCTGTGTGTGCGTTTCCTCTTTGATCCGCAGGTATCTGTGTAACGAGCACATTAAATTAGGGCCTGACATCGTGAGCAACACCTTCTACAAGGAGCAGTTTGATGCAGTGGAGCAGTGTTTCAAAGTCATTGGATTCACCCTGGAGGTAAGAAAAACTTCATTAATTACTGGACAGAAAGCTAAAGTTGTTTAACAGCATAACCTTTATCCTAACATCCATAAAGACAAGCGTCCTTTATTCTATACTGACCTACAAAGTCTAACTGCAGTAACGACGCAAAAGGTAAAACTGAGAAAAACTGCTTTAAAGTTTTGTTTATCTGGCCAGCCAAATTGGTTATATGTAGATAAGTGATATGACACTTATTTCTACATGTATTGATGATGTCATTTTTATGCTAAAAGTCATGATAATTTATTTCACCTTTGACCCCAAAAATGTGGTAACTGCACTCTGGTTTTGCTGTAAAAGGTTCTAATAGTAATGCACAAACAGAGTGCAGTAACTACAATGTTGTTGTCTTCTTTCAGCTTTTAAATTCAGTTTTCAGTGAATAAACATTTTCTAATTGATTTAGTTATCAGTGTATTCAAGTGTTTAACGACTCTATTCAAAGATTTGTGTATCTTAGACTTAATATTATAAATTAATGTTAAATTTTAGTCTTAATAACATTTTATCTCACTTTTTTTAAACTTCATCACTATCTAGATAATAATTTCTCTTTCAAATAAACTTATAATTTCTATTATTTTTATGTTTAAATTAGTATATATATCCAAAGCAGGCCGTGGTAAGTGCAATTACTGCTTGAGTTTGAGTTGGATTTTGTGGTTTTTATATCATTTTTTTCCTGAAATAAAGCAAAATTGAAATCTAAAACTTTGTCACAAGATAAAACAGACATCAAGGGGTTAATTTTTTAGTTATAACTCAATTTCGACCAAAAATGTAGTAACTTTAGGCTTTGTTGGACAGTATAGGTAATGTAGGAAAGTCAGTGTATAACTCAAGAACAACATGAATACAAGCATACTGTTCCAAAATATAGATGCATAACGTTTAAAATAGTGCTTTAGTAGTTCCTCAGGTCCACTATGTGCCGTGTGATGGAGCTTGAAGCTGCAGGCACATGTAGGCAGTCAGCTGTTGGCATTGTGAAGGCTAATGAGGCCCAGAGAACTGATTGCCTCTGAGATCTGCACGTCAATAGTACTTATCCTGTAATCACTTGGCAGTTCTGGGGGAACAACCTTCTCTCCCACAGTACGTCTCGTCTTGCATGAAATCACAGAATCTGTACGAAGATGATCTTCGAGGCAAGGTTATCTATTTCCAAACATCATTCTGAGACAGGAGCCGCCCGCCAGGAGAGTTCTCCTCGCTCCTGTCAGAACCCTCAGATTAATTAAGCGCACTGATGAATGAAGGCTTTACTTTGTTTTATTTTATTCTTTCAAATCCTAATTTTGTTGACATTTTCGGTGCCCGGTGATCCAATTTTAACATCTGAGAACAATTTTTATGTCAATAAAATGTAAGCTTTGTTTGATGGCCCACTGTTCTTTGTCAACGAGAGGCTAACAGAGCTGAACAGAGTCCCATTAGTCCACCAAAAGGACATTTGATTGGCCAAATCGAATATAATGAACATGCTGCAGGACTTGCATTTCAATCAGAATTAGGTTTTTGCAAAGAAGGTTTTCACATTAGAATTTGTCTCAGTGTTTGGTGCATGAAACATGGACATTTACAAAATTGACATTGAATAAAAAATGTTTTCAAAGAAGACCTGTACCCTTTTGCGCTAGCCTGGTTACGTCAGACTAATTCGCAGAGAAAGTACAAATGATCTTGGCAAATTAGTTTGGTTTCCAGGCTGCTTTTGTGCAGGAATGTGCAAACAATCACAGTATTAATGAAATACGGTCCTCTTTACACTTTGTCAGTAGCGCTGACATGTAGCAACTAGGAGCACAAACTGTGTACTGTTTTTAGGCTTGTAAATAAACAAAATAAACTTAGGAAATGTCAAGTATGTAAATATTCTTACGCTTTTTAAACAGAATAAATACAGCCACACACCTTACAATAAAATGTTTCACTTTCACTAAACTAATGATTAAATCATCCAAACACAAAAGAAACAAAATAAAACTCTCCAAAAATCTCTCGGTTAGTCTTACCACTTACACTATAAAAATCACCAGCTCTGGTTTGGTTGAAATAAATCCTTAATTAACAGAGTTAGAAGTGAAATTATACTGGCTGTAAAGCCGTTTTTCACCGTTCTATCTCTCTGACTTTGATACTTGGTTAGCTGAGTAGTCTCATATAGCCTCAGATAGGCACCATACTAGCTGCCCACTGAGCAGTGGCTCACTTGTTCTTTGGAGGCAAAAAATTAAATTAGCTAACTAAAATGACCCCAAAAAGCAATCACTGATGTCCTCAGCCAATCGCCAACTGCCGATACATTTTCCCCACTTAGTTATTTGATATTAAGATAACATCATACTGTCTCCAGCCTCTGGGGTTTTTACAGTAAGTGAATGTCTGTCACTTCTGCAGGAGCTGGGCAGTGTTTACAGCACGCTGGCTGCCATCCTCAACTCCGGCGATATTGAGTTTTCTCCGGTTGCCACGGAGCATCAAACAGACAAGAGTGACATCTCCAACATTTCAGTCCTGGAGAACGGTAAGAGAAGAGAGAGTGACTTGTTGTATGATGATAACAAACCAAACATGAGTCTGAATTTCCTCTGCTGGATCCCCACTCATCACCCTCCCTCTCTTCAGCATTAAACTATTATTCTGAAACAAATTATCCATCAGTGCAGACAAGCTACTGCAGCATTACCATACATACATCTGCAATGGTTAGACTTTAAAGGACATTATTTCCCTCTGGCAATATAATTTCTAAATTTAGACATCTGTGCTGACTGGTAATTCACAAAGTGTTCTAGATGAGGTTTATTAGTTTAATGTGATTGATGAGCGAGAGAACATGAGGGTTGGACATTTGCACGTGTACTTCTTGCACTTGTTTTACTTCAGAAGTGTTAACTCTCATCCCATTCCTTATCTAATGTCTCCTCAGTGGCCTCGCTGCTGTGCATCCGCTCAGACGAGCTCCAGGAAGCGCTGACCTCCCACTGCGTTGTGGCCCGGGGAGAGACGATCGTCAGGCCCAACACGGTGGAAAAAGCGGCGGAAGTGAGGGACGCCATGGGCAAGGCTCTCTACGGCCGCCTCTTTAGCTGGATCGTCAACCGCATCAACGCGCTGCTGCGGCCCGACAGCCACCTGGAGTGAGTTCAGGAGCAGAAACTGTGATGTGGAGTGTGTGGCTGTCGTGAATGCAGAATGAGGTCATCTTAGAAAGTTTTTACAGAGGAAAAAGTATCCTCAGTAAATGTGATCATTGCCAGCCCTTGTTAAAAAATATTAAAAGATGAAAGTTTCTAGGGATTGCAATGTCAGTCGGTCCCCTTTGGTCCAGACTTGTATCAAGAGCTATTAGATTGCCATGAAATTTTATACGGATATTCATGTTTCCCAGAAGATTAATCCTAATGACTTTAGTGATCCCAAACATTCACTTAATATCAAGGCAAGGCAAGTTCATTTGTATAGCACCTTTCAACAACAAGGCAATTTAAAGTGCTTTACACAAAACATTAAAAGCATTGGAAAGAGACATATATAAAATTATATTCAAATATAACATTTTAAAACCTTAAACAAGCAGATAAAATATTTAAGAAAAAAATATAAAAGTCTTCAAACTCATGTATGAACTTATTAGATTTTGGTGTTCAAAGGTAAGCATCTAGTGATATTCACAAAAGCTTTACATGATTCCTTGACCCAGATAATGTATACTTTGAAACAAAGATTGACCTTCTAAGTGGCTTGGAAGATATAATGGTTCTCATAGACTTTATATGGCTGCCATCTCTGATTTGCTACCTTGATGAAGTGGCTCCCATCAAAAATTGAAACCTATGGTGATTGAGAACAGGTGGAAAAAATGTGGTGCTTTTGCGTGTCCCCATTCTTCTCAAATCTGGTCCTTAGCTACCTGACTATTAGGAGTATGGACAAAAATAAGTTGTATTGGTGCTTATGTATTGTGTCTAACCCCTGTTTTCAATCATAATATTTACCCATATATTCTTTTGGATGTTGCTAAACTAAAATAGACATTTGGCACAAATGACAAAACCAAATAAACCGGGTTTAAATGAAGTGCCTTTTCATTCTTCTCACCTCTAGAGAGAATGAGAAGGGCCTGAACATCGGCATCCTGGACATCTTTGGCTTCGAGAACTTCAAGAAGAACTCATTTGAGCAGCTTTGCATCAACATCGCCAACGAGCAGATCCAGTTTTACTTCAACCAGCACATATTCGCCTGGGAGCAGGTAAAGGCTTCAGACGCCAAAGTGTCACTGAAACACTTTCTGAGTGCTTGAGTCCCTCCTGGAAAGCACTTTGTGTGCATTTTTCACCTTGGTACTGC